>NC_081542.1:732281-740955 GCF_901000735.1 Corylus avellana | reverse complement strand
TTATT
This sequence comes from Corylus avellana, assembly GCF_901000735.1. Lineage (NCBI taxonomy): Eukaryota > Viridiplantae > Streptophyta > Magnoliopsida > Fagales > Betulaceae > Corylus > Corylus avellana. Next base: position 740,950 of record NC_081542.1, on the reverse strand, counting down.
TTTTTAAAAAAAATAAATTTGTTATTAGGCAAATTAAACATTTGTTTTGTCAAGGTAATCCTACGACCATGTAAGAATACATGTTTGATAAATATTTTGTGGTTTGAGTTGTTTGATAATATATTTAAAAAGAGTGAACAATTCATCTTAAAATAAAAAAGAATACGTACGTCTAGTGCAGTGGTGACCCCACTGATTATTGCAAGGCCTGTTGCTTAAATTTATGCACTACTCACGATTGCATTTTCTATTTTGGCCCTTGAAAATATCACATCATCACTGCATAAAGAAAAAAGATTATATATGGGGCCTAACTAGCTAATTTCCTATATATCCATTATTGAATTTCTACACACTACAAAACTTACTATATATATATATATATATATATATATAAAACTCAATGCATCTTTCTAATCTTTTGTTTGGCTTTTTATTATTGATTGACTCGTTAATTTATGCTATTGCGTTAGTGAAAATGAAAGTATAAAAAATTAAAGTGACGTGTAGTGTTCCGTGTTGGCACTTTAAGGCCTATTTGTTTCCTGAGTAATTTTTTTTTTTTAATTCCTCTATTTTTTGTAATTTTAATTTTCTCTTTATTTCCTTAATTTTGTTCTTTCTATTTGGTTTTCTCCTATTTTCTTTTATTTTATCTTAATCAGTCAAAGTAATGAAATGGTTTTTTGCATGTACCGTTGGCGCAGGGTCATCATCTCCTTTTTCTTTCTTTGTGTTTTTTCTTTCTTGGGTTTGAACAAACATGGATTTTTTTTTTTTTTCTTTTCTTTCTTTGTTGGTGTGTTTTATTATTATTGGGGTGGAAGTGATCTGAATGTGCATAGTGCTTTTCTGGAGGCTCTGTTTGATTGCTGGGTGTCATAATTTATTAAATAAATAAATAAATTATTTTGAGTATTTAAGATAATTATAAAACATATTTTTCCTATCTAACTAAGTGCATTGATCGGTAAGATTTACTTTATTAAAGTTAATTCAAAATTTTGGAGGAAACCCAAAGTATTGAATTGAATGGAGGAAAAGTTGTCCTATATTGGCTAGATATAAAAAAAATAATAATAATAAAATAAAATAAAAAAAGTTAATCACTACACGGCGAATATTTTTCATTTGAGTGATGGAAAAGAATGGCTTAGCTGCGGCAACGCCGCCCACGCTTGGACAATAGCAATGGGCTTTAGGAGCTATGAGGTGCAGTCATTTAAGTGACCATTAAGTGGGATATGGTGGTTACAGTTCGTGACTATTGAATTGAATTATTTAGTACCATCATATGAGTCCAAAATCACTATAATATGACTAAATAATCATATCCAAAGACGCAACATAAGTGATCTTTTCTTCCATACAAATTTCTTTTTGTGTAATTTCTCATCCAAATGGTGTTATTCTGTGACTCTAGAAGGTGATATTCTAGAGTAACTATTTGGCTTCATTGTATCTAGGAACAATTTTGTCTAATTCTTTTAGCACTTTAGAAATGGGACAAAATATGTTCTAAAGAAATCCTCATTGCGATCAAGCCTTGAAGTCCGAATTTTTGCCATAATAATTTTCCATTTTCCATATATATTTTCAACACTAGGCTCTGATACTTTGTGGGTCTAATCTCTTGACTGATGAACAATCTATGTAGTAGTGATCAAATGGAATATATATAATCTGATATTTATTAGCATGTTAGATATAAAATATTGAATCTCATTCATATTCTATTGTACTTTATGATTCATGTTACTTGGTATAATTTGGTGTAAGGGACTTGTTGGAACTAATACCTACTTAATAATATATCACATAATTTAGGAACTATGATTTTTACTTAATATTTGTATGCAGCGGACAGGCTCAAGCAACAGGCTAGTAAGGCCATCCGGGAAGTTGAATGGCAAAAGTTGCATGAATTTCTAGATCAATAACTTTTCGATCTTGTGCAAGCATGGGTATCATTTCCTTTTATTCTTTTAATTTATAGTTTCATTACCAAGTAAGTGTATGCATTAGCCTTTAGCCACGTACAATGCGTGTATTCATTGGCATTAAATTTTTTGTTTCATTAACATATATTTCAAGGAACAATACGAATTATAAAGCATAACAATTTATAATTATTTTTCAATTCATTACCAGCTTTGAATTTCGATTGAACTCAAAAACCTTCTAAAAGTTTAACATACACAAGTAGTGTGCACACCCATGCACGGATAGATACATATGTATATATTGTATATGCATATTAAGTTCAATAATATATTGTCCCTGAAAAATCACAAAAAGTAAAATTTTTGTTGATCAAATTGGACCATTTGTTTTCCAAATGGTTCATTTTGGACTTTTTTCCTTTCACCATCTATAGGAGTGACAAAATTGCCTGACGTGATATATAGTTTTGTTGCTCGACTTACTAGGTCACTATTAATTTTGAGCAAGGAAGTTGGTATAGAATCCTGTAAAATTTTGTGATTTAGGTCTTCATGAGTATGCTAGTTACAACAGAACATGGTAACATGAACAGAGAATGTCATTACCTTTTGGAAACATAGCATATCCTCAAATGTGAATCTTTCCCGAACTTGTGGGCCTACAGATTTTTTAGAAAAAAACCCACGTTTTCCAGCAGACTGAATCTGTTTCTGCATCAACCTTAAAAATCCCTCCACCTATGAAGAACAAATGACTTTGAAGAGAATTAATACCAACAAACATGGACCTAGAGCAAGAAACGATGTGCTTGATGTGGTTTGAGGTGATTTAATTATATGAGGTGATTTAATTATAGCGAGAAGAAGAAAATCTTGAATTGGAAGCATTACTTTTTAGACTTAGAGCATATCATGTTAATAGGTATAAGATATATCTTCCCACCTGGAATCTATTAAGCACAGGTATAGCACCAGCAAGTTCATCTGGAATAGCCATTGAAAGGGTCGGTGGTGTACTGCAAGAAACAAGAATAAAGTTTACTAAAGTTAATGGCAGGACAAAGTGCATCCTCCCCGGCCTCCCAGCCCACCCCCACCCAAAAAAAAAAAAAAAATCTTAAATTGTAAGGTACACATGGGAGATGACCTTCCCTCTCCCATGTGCTGAACACCAAGACCCTCCCCCTATCATGGAGAAGAGGACTCGCTTGGCGATAAGGGCTGGTGGCAGCTGTAAAAATTTGTACACAAGTAAACTGCATCTAACATGACCTTTACAACATTAAACATTGATTTAAAGAAGCAAAAGTGGAAAAATTACTAACAAGAGGACATCCATGCCCAATGCAAAAACAAAAAACAGAACAAGCAAACACAATAAGGTATATAAAACATATGCAAAGGAGTGGGCTGAAAGTCGAAGTCCCCACCAGGGATGGGAGGGAAGTTTTGATTTCCGTGGCACAAATTCTGAAGCAATTAATGAAGAGTTTCAGCAGTCTAAGGATAACTTCTAACTAAACCCTAAATTTCAAATGCAAAAATTTGCTATTTCTCCTACTAAAGATCTTTACAACTAGCCACACAAGGTCATGCTTTGACTTTGATTTTATTAGCAATTGAATACGCATTTTTAAAAACTAAAGAAGAAAAACTATTGAAGTGAAAGGGAAGGTAGTATGCCTATCACTTGTGAAAGAAAATAAATCATTGAAGTGGTCATAACATAGCTCAAAAGGAACACATGACACTTACGGTGGTGCAAAATTAGAAGTATCACTGTCGTAATCATCCGCATTTGAAATGGCAGCAGAGTTGTGCAAAGGAGTATCCTCAATACCATTGCTAGAGCTAAAGGAAGACCTACTAGTTCCCACACTTTGTGCCATAGACGGTTGCATATCAATCGTCATTTAGCTTAAATGACATGATAAACTGAATAAGGTCTACATGAACATTACATTGAGCTCCTCAATGATTACATGAAACTGCAAAATTTAAATGTACAAAAACACAAAGGCATTAAAGGATTGGCTTCGCTGACTCGTAACATCATATTGCTCAAGATAAGCAAAATTGTAACAAATTATACATATAAAAAAAAGGTTTAGATATGTGAGAATATACTTAATATCAGGGCAGCGTTTCAATTATTACACCAAAAAAAGAGGGGGGAACAAGAGGAAAGAAACCAACTCGAGGAAATACTACAAATTAAGACACCAGTGAACGGAGAGCAAGTTCAGCGGAACAACCAAAAGGTTCCATCATCCCAGACCCTTATAAATATATTGTTTTTTAAAATTAAGTCAATAAGGATGAAGAAGAAAATAGATCCCGGAAGGATAAAAATGGTATGAACAAATCCCAAAATCAGAACGCCAAACATGGAGGTGGAGAGTATAGATCCAACCACACATACAGGCGCAAGCTATACATCAGAGACACAAAGTTAAACAAAACATCTCTAGGTTTATAGACAATCACAAGAAACTAGGGCTTCGGCATTGAGGGGATAGTGCATTTAACCTCAATAATAATTATATTTGAGAGATCGACCCAGCTTAAGATCGAAAACTACAAACAAAAAACCAAAAAAATTCAGAATCGAACAGATTCTTATAACCAGATACTCATTGAAAATGAAAAATGTGGAATTATTCGTGAAATTAAAAAACGAAAGAAACAGGGGGAAACATAAGTGAGATCCGAGCTAAAAGAGTCAGTCACCAGTTCATCTGAAAAACTCGTAAAGGGGAGAGCCGGACAGTGGAGAGAGAGAAGGGGGTCGGAGTCACGAGAGTATTATAAATGGAAACAGTAGTTGATGTGCTTTTGCTTCAAAGTCAGACTTTCCTTCGGAGCCATCGTTAGTATTATTTTTTTGGTGTTAAGCAACTTACGCTCAAGTTATTAGTGATTTTTCTATGGTCGTTCCACTAAATAATTTCTAAACGAGATAATAATTAATTTATCTTAACCGGGATATTTGGTAACTTTTGTTAGTAAATCAAAATCTTTTAAGTTTGGCAGACAAAAAAAAAAAAAAAAAAGGTTAAATACTTCAAATCCCCTTAAGGTTTTTCAAGTTTATTTTTTCTTTCTTAGGGTTTCATTTTTATCACAGGAGGTCCATGTGGTTTTGATAAGTGACTAAATTGGTCAATCCGTTAGTTGATCGTTAGTTGACCGTTAGGACTGACACGTGGACCAATCAGACGTCAACACGTGGCACATATATTAATTTTTTTTAATTTTTTTTTAAATTAAAAAAAATGTATTAAAAAAAAAAAAAAAAACGGAAAACATTGGGGGGCTCCATGAGGAAAAAATGAAGTAAAATCTTAGGGGGTTTGAAGTATTTAACCCAAAAAAACAAAACAAAGGACGCGCGGATTAAAAAAAGAAAAAAAGTAGAGGACCCCCCTTTTTTTGTGTGTGAAAAATATCAAATCTAACTCCGTCTAGAGTCCGAATTGTACCGCAAGTATATAATTCAAATGGAGTACCGCTCGTATGGGGCGGGAAGGTGCCAAAATTCTACCTTCCAGCCGGTGCATTTCGATCTTCACAGCATCGACGGGTGAGGGCCAAGCGTTCTTTACCACTTGTATTGGTTTATATTTAAATGTAGGTTTATATTTAAATGTAGAGAAATGTATGGCCGGCAATTGCGCAATTTTTTTAATTGGCCGGCAATTGCACAAGATGGCTCTATTAGAATTCTGTACGAACAAATCTTATCTTATTCATCCCATCCTTTCAATTTCAATTTCAATTTCAATTTCGTAATTTATTTTTTGGTCCTTTGGACTTTCAAAGAGCATTCTCTGGCTCCAAAAAAATGAGTATATCTTTCAACATTATTAACTCACATTGACAGTGGTTTTATGTATATTTTTGGGATAATTTCACTTACCTCATGAAGTTACATGTCTTTTGCAAACACCTTTCAATGTTCAAAATCTCTCACTTTGATGTATTCAGATTTATTTATTTATTTTTTTTTATTTTTTATTTTTTTCACTTTTCCCCTTCCATTAGGATTTTCTATGAAATCTTAACAGACCCCAACCCCTTAGCACGTACCGCGCATGTGAGAAAATTTTAACTAAAAGTCCATTTTACCCCTGAACTCATTTGAGCAAACCACGTGTACAAAAACATTTGCTATGAAAATCGAAACCCATTTCTTCTTCTTCACATACCCATTTCATCATGCTTCTTCTTATTCCACATACCCATATACCCATTTCGTCTTTCTTCTGCTTCTTTGGGCTAACCATTTCATCATTTTTTTTCTGCTTTGTTATACCCATTTCATACCCACAATGGATCAATCAGACAATGAAGTCAGCGATGTAGGAGCAGGAACCAACAATCCAATGTGCAAATGTAGGAGGAGATCACGCATCTTAAAAGCATTCACGCCACTTAATTTCGGTAAAATGTTTTATACATGTGGAAATTATGTGGTAAGATTTTTTTGCTTTTTTTCTCGCAACTGTGTTGGGCTATTTTATCTGATTTGAGTATTTTGATTTGGTTGGGTATGGTGCTTAGCTGGGTATTTGCTGGGTTGCTAGATATAGTGTTGAGTTGGGTATTTTGTCTGATATTTTTTTGGATGACGTATTTTTTTTGAGTTGGGTATAATGATTTTTTTGGTGGTGTCATTGTTCTATTCTCTTTGTAAAAATTATGTTAGGTAGCTTGATGTAAGTCTGGTATTGAGTTGTAGTTGATATGGAATATTTATTAAGAGGCCAAAGACCTTTTGTGTAAAAATGTGGCTTTGTGTAAGACAAAGCCACATTTTTTTTTATGAAATTTTAAGTGCTCCTACTTAGTTGGGTATGGTGTTCTTGCATAACTTAGGGTTTAAAAAAATGTTCATGATAGCTGAGTATGGTGCTACTGCATAATTTGTTCATGAAATTTTATGAAGTATTTTGATTCGGTTCTCTGTTGTGATCTATTTTGATTCATTCTGAAACTTTATGAAGAATTTTGAATCGTTGTGTTTGATCTTATTTATGTTGATGTGATTAAGTAGAACGTAGACAACTATGGATGTGGCTTTTTCAAATGGGTGGATTTGGATATTTGTCAGCATGGTAAGCGAGTGGTATCAAAAATTTTGAGTGGCACGAGAATTTGAAGACTGAATGTGCACAGATTGGAACAACCATATTGAATAAAATTTTGAAATGCAAGATTGAACTTGCTGAATATAAGTCCAAAATGGAGGCTGGATCTGTTAATTTTGAAATGCAATTATAAATGCAGAAGAACAAATTTCATGCAAGAGAGATAAAGTATCGGTTTGCTTTAGAATGTTCACTGATTCTTCTTGTTGTTTTAATGTTTTATCCCGTGTCTAATAGATTTTCCTCAAGGTTGATGTTGCCTTGAGCATGTAATGAAAACTGTTGCAATGTATCTTGAGTGAAATGTGTAATAAAAACTCTTTCAATGTATTTTGTGATGTTGTGGTGTTGCCCACTATTTTTGTTTTAGACAAGTAATTTACCTACTATTTTGTGTAAAAATTGTAACTTACATACATTAACATCAATTCAAATAATCATAATGCATGTGATTCATATAAAATAACCATCAAAATCAAAATCAAACTATAAATGACCATTGACATTTATCATCATCTACAATTACCATCCATCCAAAACGCCCTCACATTGGCTAATATTGTGAACATAAAATATTACAATTACATATGAGTCACTAAATAATTAATTACCGGAGTCTCTTACCGAGAAAAAAAGAAAGAAAGAGAAACTTGAATTTTGCGACTTTCCGGGTCACGAAGTTGCAAAAGTTAATGCATGATGGCAGTTGCAAGCATTAATATAAGAGGAAAAAACGCCAAAAAAGAAAAAAAACACGAGTCTAGATATCGTGTTTCTGGCCAAAATAAATTGAATAAGATAACTATCAGAGTCTCTTCGACAAAACAAAATAGATAAATTTGAATTTCGAAACTTTCCGGGTCACGAACTTGCAAAAGTTAATGCATGATGGAGGTTGCATGAGTTCCATTAGGAGGAAAATCACCTAAAAGAAAAAACAGGAGTCCAGATATCGTCTTTCCGGCTGAAATAAACTGAATAAGATAACTATCGGAGTCTCTTAGATATAGGGGTGTCAACCCGGTCCGGTTTCCCGGTTTTTGGCCAAAACTGGAACCGGAACCGGGGTACCCCGGTTCTTGGTTTTGCGAAACCGGAACCGGAACCGGGACCCCGGTTAACCGGGGTCCCGGTTCCCGGCCGGTTCCGGTTTTACCCGGTTTTTGAAAATAATTAGTGTTTGGGGCTTTTTTTAGATATTGGGCCTAAATTTAAATTATAAAAAATAAAAAAAAAAAACTATTAATCTTTTTGTCTAAATTAAAGAGGCTTGATTGTGATTGTTTCAAATAATTAAAAAATAAACCTAAAAAAGCATAAAAATCCTAAATAATCAATGTTTTTGCCTATATGAGCCTTAGAAATAAAAATTCAAATTTTTTAAAATACCCTAAACATAATTTTAAATTAGATACATAAAGAAAACATTAAAACAATAAAAAGTAAAAACAAGTATGTAAACAAACCAACATGCACAAGAAATAAATACCCCTTACTATAACAATTCAAAACCCAAAAAAATAAAAGAATTAAAATAATAAAATATATATATATATATATATATATATATATATAT
>NC_081542.1:730516-732181 GCF_901000735.1 Corylus avellana | reverse complement strand
TCTGTTATAATATGATGTGGGCCAGGTTGGTTAAAGAGATCACGGGTGTGCGCGTGCGCTGCACCCGTATCTGTGTGTGTGTAGGATACAGTGGAACTGGAAAGGAAGTCGAATCTTAAACGAATCAAAAAGGAGAGAGAAGAAGAATATAAGTAAAGAAGAACCATACAAGAAAGAAAATTGAAGATAGTAGATTAGAAGGGAAGAAAGATGATGAGCAAAGAAAGAAACCTCTGTTGAGGAGAGGCATCCAACTGAGAGCAAAAGGCTCGCACGGCCTCAGGCGAGCCCAAATCATAGAGCCCCAAGGCCTCATAAAGAGGATTGGAATTGCTCGGTGCCACGTAGCCGCTGCCAGCTATCACATCGGTGTTGCGCTTTTTGATTTCCATGGGAAGATCAAGCAGCTCTTTCACCACTTTCTTCATCTCTGACATCAGACTTGCGGGGATCTTGTGGTTGACGATCCTGAAACAACCCCATTCTTCGGATGCTTCTCTCAGTTTCTTATACTGCTCTAGATCTTCGATTTCCTGCATATCGATCACCGGGATACACTTCAAATTGCCGCCCTCCGCCATGTTTGCTCGCTCTTTCCCTTGTCGACTTTGAATGAACGACCACTAATATATATATATATATATATATATATATAAGCTCTCTATGCGGTGCATTTTAATAATGCTTATCTTGTTTGGTAACTATTAATACATACAAACACATAAAACGAAACGAAACAAAACAAAGCTAGCTTGTTTTAAATAAGCCATCCCGTGACTCGTACGTTTTGCTTTTTTTTTTTTTTTTGGTTTATTTTGTGAGTTACTTTACATCTTTTAGTCTTTTAGATATGAGATTGTTTGTATAAGCTCTCAACGCAGTGCATTTTAATAATGCTTAATCTTTTTGGTAAAACTATTAATACGTACAAACAAATAAAACGAAACAAAACAGAGCTTGTTTAAAAGTTATACGCCATCCTATCACTCAATACGTTTTACTTTACTACGTCTTTTAGATAAATTGTCACTTCTTTTTTATACTTGCCAACTCCGAAACGCCCTTTCCCTTGAAAAAAAAAAACCATGGTCAACTTTGATAAATACGAGACGTGATCAACTTGTAAGTTTTATTAAATCCAAAGTAATTCATACAAGTGCTTTTACAAAAAATTGGTACAAAAAAGATAATTATCAACTCATGTTCATGGGTTGTTCAGTCTTCTCTCTTTTTTTTGGCCAGCCGAATGTGGGCAATACACCCCTTATAATTCATACCCCATAATAATTTCTAGTAATTACCCCATGTTCTCATGGAATAGTAATTGTCCCTCACTCCCTCCTTTTAAAGAGGGAGGTTTATTTCTTTGAAAAAAAAAAAAAAATCAAAAGATTTACCACAATTTTTTTTAGTGAATCTCAAAACAATTTTTTGCTTTCTATCACATCAAATACTTTTCAAATAAAAAAATAGCTTTCAAAATGTTTAACAAATCTAATCGGGAAAGTTCATATACCCCCTCAAACTACTACTCAATTGACAAAGTCTTCCCAAACTATTAAAACATTTCATGTTCCCTCTAATGACAAAACTATCCTTAATAAAATAATAATAAAAAAAAAAAAAAAACTAGAACTAAAACTTCTGAAAAAAAACCTAAAAATA
>NC_081542.1:725320-730405 GCF_901000735.1 Corylus avellana | reverse complement strand
ATATATATATATATATATATATATATATATATAATTCAAAGGGTGGACAAATTTAAAAATGTTAAAAAAAATCCTTTTTATAAGAAAAGAAATAAAAAATTGATTTTTTTATAAAAATTTTCATTTTCATTTTCATTTTCATTTTCTATTTTTGTCTTATAATTTTTTAAAAATAAAAACTTCCTTCTTAAAAAAAATAAAATCGTTTAAAAAATAAAATTTTCGTTTTGAAAAAAAAAAATAAAAAATTGCGTTTTAAAAAAACAAAAGATAAAAATATTTCGTTTAAAAAAATAAAAAAAAATTGTTTTTTAAAGATTATTATTTTTTCGAATTTATATGGGTGTGTTTTTGTCTTAGTGAGTAATCTAGAGGGATATTTATTTATTTATTTTTATTTTTTATCTTTTTGCCAACTTTAGAGGGACATTGACAATGTTTTGCTAGTTTGAGAGGAATATTATCATAATTGAAAATTTAAAGAAACATTATTCATTAGGTGATAATTTGAGAGGATATATGAACTTTATCCATCTTCACTAATGGTGGGTAATGGGTATATTTTAGTGCTAAATATTCTTCTTATTCTTCTATCATTCGTAAATAATAGTAGTAGTAAAATCCTATGGAACAACTTTGTATTAATCAGGCTTATAATTGTTAATTCACAATATTTTTTTATTATTACTCACTAAATTGCATCACTAGTAGTTATAGTAATATTGATATGCAATAAATATAGATTTTTTATTTTTTTAAAAAATGATATCCATTAGAAATTATGTAGTAAATTAAAATGTAAAAACTAAAGTTGAGTCTATTATCTGTGCAATAAAGCTCTTATCAATGGACTCATTGTCACCAATGAGATGTAGGATATAGAAAGCAAAATATACACACCATTCGGCTATACAACTTAATCTTGCTAAACTAATTACAGCACCTCTAGCTTTAGTACAATGTTGGAGCAAGATCAAGACTTCACAACATGATAGTAGCTTAAACGGTACTTAATCCTGCTTATGTTCACCAATATGGTCAACCTTGCCAATGCCCTAGCTCACGTGTCCCAAAGCTCTTACTAGCAACTTCGCAAGTACTTTTCATATATAGGAAAAGTTTCAAGCAACTCGCATAATAGAAACATTACATGGAATGACGGCCATCTGTCCTATCTCTTGCTGGACGTTCTTCTTGAATATCTTCGAACTCCTCATCATTGCCTTTCCTACCAGCTTGCTCCTTCCAATAAGCAACCAACTTTTTCAATCGGGTTACCTCTTTGGATGAAATATTTTTGCTTGGATCATTCACAATTGATCGAACTCTAGATGCATACCTGTATAAGCATAGAGGCAAAGCATTGTTAGAACAAACACTTATATACTATAAATTTAAAAGGAAAGAACAAAAGCTAATCAAGGCAGTGTCAAAGGCTATCCATAGCAACACACACACAAAAAAAAAAAAAAGAAGAAGGTTATCCTACATTAATATGCCACTAGCAAAGTTAGAATTGAAAGTATAAAGCTTAATAACTTAAAATCATGAAATTTTCTAAAATGATCAAGCAATAAACATAAATATCTATAATAATGACAGTTCACATTCTCAGGCCATAGTTACTTGTTTATATATTTGGATAGGATCCCATATGCGTTAAGGATGAGAAAGGATGAAGCAAACCTTTTGCAACAGTGTATTTCCTATAGTTTTAGCCTACACAGTTAATTGTCACCCAACTTCAAGTATAACTAGTGAGGGAGAGGGAAGGATGATGCCTAGGCTTCCCAAGCCCACCCCAAACGAAAATAATAGAGACAAAGTAATACAGACAGAAAACATACATTAGGGAATTGTATGTCTCATCCAAGTTTGATTCAGCTGGTGATACATTAACGAACATGAGTGTTTTGGCATTACCACCAAGTGAATCACTCATTAACATCGTTAACTTGTGATTCCTATAAGGTATGTGTTGACCACCAGAAGACAATGCACTAATAACATCCCCAAGCGCTGAAAGTGATTTATTGATGCTTTGAGCTTCCTTAAGTTGACTACCAGAAGATCCTGATTTCTTCACTCTTTCTGAACCAGCAAGATCCACAAAACTTAACTGCATGTGAAATCATTTGGTGGTCAAACACTAAAAAGATAAAAATAAAAAGACAACAACTCAACAAGTAACCAAGACAAGGCTTCAATCTCACTGTCTACATCATCACACACTTAAATTAATCCTTCATAACATTGAATGACAAAAAAGCGAGACAAAGTATGTGCAAAACCATATACATTCACCATAGCCAAAGTGCATAAAAGTTTATCTCATCATATATTCATAGATAAGATAATATAATTGATAATGACAATACCTTTCCTCTCGCAACCGACTGAGTTTGAAGATTCGTACTTTCAATAACAATTGAGAGTATCAGATGAGATCTTGAACTTTCTTCATTCATTTGAGTTCCGGATGTATGCCGTTGTTCAGATCCTCTTTGAATAATGCTCCACAATTCCTCAAATGTTGAAATTGATACAACAGTCACATTTTCTACAGATACCATGCCCTAACATCACAAAATACCTTATATATCACGAGCAACTTCTTAAGGGAAATGATATCAATTAATTGGGCCAATCATAAATGATAACATTAACCATTTAATAGATTGAAACGAATATGATATTTCTCATAGGAATATAAATCACAAGGGCACTGGTTAACGACACTTACCTTTAAATCTTTCTTAATATCCAATCTAAAGCGTTTAGCATTTTTTGGTAAAAGAAGATCTATAAGTGTATCTTGGTATAACTCCACCATATATGCCTGCATTAATACAAGATCAATGTCAATTATAAGACAATATATACAAATCATATAGATGGACAACTAATTAGAAACATTATCATGCAGATGAGGAACAGTAAGAGAGCAACAGCTACAACTTGATTTTGGATAAGGGTTGTAACATTCAAACTCCTAAATAAATTGAATCCTACAATTGATGCAAAAGTTTACTCAACAAATAATTTAAGCTGTAATAACAGTTCAATATATGGCATTGGGAAAAATTACCTTCAATGAAAATGAGAATTTGTTGCCATCTCGTCTTATAATTTTAAATAGTTCTGCCGTAGCTCGAGGAGTAAGTCCAGGATTGTTTTCAGCTCCATATATTGTAAATGTCTTTCCAGAACCAGTTTGACCATAAGCAAATATGCACACATTATACCCATCTACAGCAGACTGCACCAAATACTGCATTGTAATAACAAAAGTAAAAGAAATAATTACGAATTAAAATTCGACTATATATATATATATGAGAAAATTACAAGCTAAGATCCCCTAAGTTGATAATGTATTCAAACTCAATCAAACTTGCCCTTGTATCCTCAAACACGTCATCTTGGGTAGCACTGCTATCAAATACATGATCGTATATATGCTGCTTGGCTTTATCATCTTTCCATGGATGTTCAATTGTAAACTCATCAAGACTTGTGAGTACATCTCTTTCTTTTTCAGCAGTCTCTTTCTCATTAAGAGGTCTTAATCGACAAAAAACTCTGACCTTGCCTTTCATATCTGAAAAGTATCAAAGGAACAATATTTTGCTCATGTCATTTATAAAGATTCTTCAAGAATAACAAAAATAAAGACCAACACATCTAATGCTGTTGAAAATGCACTTCATTTTGAAGGTTTTAGAAAATGCCAACCTTCAATAGTATTAAAATAACGCTTTCTTAAAACTTGTTCCTCCTTATAAAGCACTTCCAACTCAGCAAGTTGAGCCCCTTGCATCTTCAAAATGGCAGCAGTTTGCTCATTCTTTCTATCGATGTCCTAAATGAAAGTAGAAAGTAATAAGCAAAATGTACTCCGTTGAAAAATACATTCATATCAAGGCCTGAAATATTGTGATGCAATTAAAGTAGAAACTAAGACATAAAGCATTAGGAATAAGATGAAAAGTTTCAAACCTCTTTCATTTCTCTCAATTCCTCTAATTCCCTTAGATTATTTTGTAATGAAGCCAATTCAGAGTTCCTGACAGCAAGAGTTGACTCAACAACAGCCAACTCTTTTGTGACCCCTTCAAGCTTCTTTTCAAGTTCAAGTACTTGAAACTTTAAAGCTTTACGTTCTTGCTCAAATTTTTTCTCAAGAAAATCTATCTGCATTTCAATAATTACTAAGCATATAAATTCATAACCCGTGAAAACAATAGGGGTTTCTAACACCAAATTCAAGTATAAACAGTAATACCTCATCAGCTTTCTTCTTTTCAAGTCCAGATATCTTTTCTTCCAATGATATTTTTTCATTAACCAGCTTCTTCATAGTGTCTTCTGCTGCATGCAACTCCTCACTACGAAGTTTTAACTCACCTTGGAGCTTTTGTAACAACTGCGTTGAACACCACCCATAATCCAAGATTTATTTGTCCATCACATAGAAACCCCACTATGTTGATAAAAGAGAGATTATCTTTTACACATGAATTAACTCTTAACAGATACATCTATATTTAAGGCATGAAATTCATTTCCAACAAACTTTACCTGGGTATCAGCCCCAATCAAATCTTTTTTGGTATTCTTCTCTATCATAAGATCCCCCAACTTGGCCAACCTTGCTTCCATGCTCCTTTTCTCCAGCAGTGCAGCCTAATAGATTTCAAAGTCAGCGCTAGGATAAAGAAATAAATGCTGATTCCACAATGTCAATCATACTGACCTGAAGTGCCTTATCTTTTTCATCACACCATGATCTAAGTCTGTCACGATCACATGTAACTTTTGCCAGGCTTTGCTTGTCAGATCTCAAGGATTCTTTCAATTCCTCTAGATCTTCTTGTATTTTTACTTCTTGCTTTTGCTTATCCCGCAAGTCTTCCAGCAACTAAATTTAAAAAACTCAACATTAATCTCAGTTGTAGTTCCATGAGAGAGATACATTACAACTTCTTAAATGATGGTATACATAAAAGAATCTTTTATACCATTTTTTCAATCTTACCATCAATTGAAGCCCTCTAACCATGAGGACCTAGATGGACCCTAAGG
>NC_081542.1:719664-725220 GCF_901000735.1 Corylus avellana | reverse complement strand
TCGATCAGATGAATCAACTCCCATGTACTTCAAAATTATCTGGAACAGTTTTGTTGCTCGACTTACTAGGTCACTATTAATTTTGAGCAAGGAAGTTGGTATAGAATCCTGTAAAATTTTGTGATTTAGGTCTTCATGAGTATGCTAGTTACAACAGAACATGGTAACATGAACAGAGAATGTCATTACCTTTTGGAAACATAGCATATCCTCAAATGTGAATCTTTCCCGAACTTGTGGGCCTACAGATTTTTTAGAAAAAAACCCACGTTTTCCAGCAGACTGAATCTGTTTCTGCATCAACCTTAAAAATCCCTCCACCTATGAAGAACAAATGACTTTGAAGAGAATTAATACCAACAAACATGGACCTAGAGCAAGAAATGATGTGCTTGATGTGGTTTGAGCTGATTTAATTATAGCGAGTAAGAAGAAAATCTTGAATTGGAAGCATTACTTTTTAGGCTGAGAGCATATCATGTTAATATAAGACATATCTTCCCACCTGGAATCTATTAAGCACGGGTATAGCACCAGCAAGTTCATCTGGAATAGCCATTGAAAGGGTCGTTGGTGTACTGCGAGAAACAAGAATAAAGTTTACTAAAGTTAATGGCAGGACCAAAGTGCATCACCCCAGCCCTCACCCCCACCCCAAAAAAAATCTTAAATTGTAAGGTACACATGGGAGATGACCTTCCCTCTCCCATGTGCTGAACACCAAGACCCTCCCCCTATCATGGAGAAGAGGACTCGCTTGGCGATAAGGGCTGGTGGCAGCTGTAAAAATTTGTACACAAGTAAACTGCATCTAACATGACCTTTACAACATTAAACATTGATTTAAAGAAGCAAAAGTGGAAAAATTACTAACAAGAGGACATCCATGCCCAATGCAAAAACAAAAAACAGAACAAGCAAACACAATAAGGTATATAAAACATATGCAAAGGAGTGGGCTGAAAGTCGAAGTCCCCACCAGGGATGGGAGGGAAGTTTTGATTTCCGTGGCACAAATTCTGAAGCAATTAATGAAGAGTTTCAGCAGTCTAAGGATAACTTCTAACTAAACCCTAAATTTCAAATGCAAAAATTTGCTATTTCTCCTACTAAAGATCTTTACAACTAGCCACACAAGGTCATGCTTTGACTTTGATTTTATTAGCAATTGAATACGCATTTTTAAAAACTAAAGAAGAAAAACTATTGAAGTGAAAGGGAAGGTAGTATGCCTATCACTTGTGAAAGAAAATAAATCATTGAAGTGGTCATAACATAGCTCAAAAGGAACACATGACACTTACGGTGGTGCAAAATTAGAAGTATCACTGTCGTAATCATCCGCATTTGAAATGGCAGCAGAGTTGTGCAAAGGAGTATCCTCAATACCATTGCTAGAGCTAAAGGAAGACCTACTAGTTCCCACACTTTGTGCCATAGACGGTTGCATATCAATCGTCATTTAGCTTAAATGACATGATAAACTGAATAAGGTCTACATGAACATTACATTGAGCTCCTCAATGATTTCATGAAACTGCAAATATACAAAAACACAGAGGCATTAAAGGATTGGCTTCGCTGACTGGTAACATCATATTGCTCAAGATTTGCAAAATTGTAACAAATTATACATATAAAAAAAAGGTTTAGATATGTGAGAATATACTTAATATCAGGGCAGCGTTTCAATTATTTCACCAAAAAAAAAAAAAAAAAGGAACAAGAGGAAAGAAACCAACTGGAGGAAATACTACAAATTAAGACACCAGTGAACGGAGAGCAAGTTCAGCGGAACAACCAAAAGGTTTCATCATCCCAGACCCTTATAAATATATTGTTTTTTAAAATTAAGTCAATAAGAATGAAGAAGAAAATAGATCCCGGAAGGATAAAAATGGTATGAACAAATCCCAAAATCAGAACGCCCAACATGGAGGTGGAGAGTATAGATCCAATCACACATACAGGCGCAAGCTATACATCAGAGACACAAAAGTTAAACAAAACATCTCTAGGTTTATAGACAATCACAAGAAACTAGGGCTTCGGCATTGAGGGGATAATGCATTTAACCTCAATAATAATTATATTTGAGAGATCGACCCAGCTTACAGAAAGTGATCGAAAACTACAAACAAAAAAACAAAAAAATTCAGAATCGAACAGATTCTTATTACCAGATACTCATTGAAAATGAAAAATGTGGAATTATTCGTGAAATTAAAAAACGAAAGAAACAGGGGGAATCATAAGTGAGATCCGAGCGAAAAGAGTCAGTCACCAGTTCATCTGAAAAACTCGTAAAGGGGAGAGCCGGACAGTGGAGAGAGAGAAGGGGGTCGGAGTCACGAGAGTATTATAAATGGAAAGAGTAGTTGATGTGCTTTTGCTTCGAAGTCAGACGTTCCTTCGGAGCCCTCGTTAGTATTATTTTTTCGGTGTTAAGCAACTTACGCTCAAGTTATCTATGGTCGTTCCACTAAATAATTTCTAAACGAGATAATAATTAATTTATCTTAACCGGGATATTTGGTAACTTTTGTTAGTAAATCAAAATCTTTTAAGTTTGGAAGAAAAAAGAAAAAAAAGCAGAGGACCCCCCTTTTTTTGTGTGTGAAAAATATCAAATCTTAACTCCGTCTAGGGTCCGAATTGTACTGCAAGTATATAATTCAAATGGAGTACCGCTCGTATGGGGCGGGAAGGTGCCAAAATTCGACCTTCCAGCCAGTGCATTTCGATCTTCACACTACAGCATCGACGGGTCAGGGCCCAGCGTTCTTACCACTTGTATTGGTTTATATTTAAATGTAGAGAAATGTATGGCCGGCAATTGCACAATTTTTTTAATAGGCCGGCAATTGCACAAGATCGCTCTTTTAGAATTCTGTACGAACAAATCTTATCTTATTCATCCCATCCTTTCAATTTCAATTTCGTATTTTATTTTTTTGGTCTTTTGGACTTTCAAAGAGCATTCTCTGGCTCCAAAAAAATGAGTAGATCTTTTAACATTATTAACTCACATTGACAGTGGTTTTATGTATATTTTTGGGATAATTTCACTTACCCCATTAAGTTACACGTCTTTTGCAAATACCTTTCAATGTTCAAAGTCTTTCACTTTGATGTATTCAAATTCAAATTTAATTTAATTTAATTTAATTTTTTTATTTTTATTTATTTATTTATTTTTCCTTCCATTAGGATTTTCTATGAAATCCTAACAAACCCCGACCCCTTAGCACATGCCGCGCATGTGAGGAATTTTTAACTAAAAGCCCATTTTACCCCTAAACTCATTCGAACAGACCACGTGTACAAACACCTTCGCTATGAAAATCGAAACCCATTTCTTCTTCTTCACATGCCCATTTCATCATGCTTCTTCTTATTCCATATACCCACATACCCATTTCGTTTTTCTTCTGCTTCTTTGGGCTAACCATTTCATCGTTCTTTTTCTGCTTCGTTATACCCATTTAATACCCACAATGGATCAATCAGACAATGAAATCAGCGACGCAGGAGCAGGAACCAACAATCCAATGTGCAAATGTAGGAGAAGATCACGCATCTTAACAGCATTCACATTACCAAATTTCGGTAAAAGGTTTTATATTTGTGGAAATTACGTGGTAAGATTTTTTTGCTTTTTTTCTTGCAAGTGTGTTGGTGGGCTATTTTATCTGATTTGAGTATTTTGATTCGGTTGGGTATGGTGCTTAGCTGGGTATTTGCTGGGTTGCTAGATATAGTGCTGAGCTAGGTATTTTGTCTGATATTTCTTTGGATGACGTATTTTTTTTGAGTTGGGTATAATGATTTTTTTGGTGGTGTCATTGTTCTATTATCTTTGTTAAAATTCTGTTAGGTAGCTTGATGTAGGTCTAGTATTGGGTTGTAGTTGATATAGAATATTTGTTAATAGGCCAAAGACCTTTTGTGTAAAAATCTGGCTTTGTGTAAGACAAAACCACATTTTTTTTTCATGAAATTTTAAGTGTTCCTGCTTAGTTGGGTATGGTGTTCCTGCATAATTTAGGATTTAGAAAAATGTTAATGATAGCTGAGTATGGTACTACTGCATAATTTGTTCATGAAATTTTAGGAAGCATTTTGATCCGATTCTCTGTTGTGATCTATTTTGATTCATTTTGAAACTTTAGGAAGAATTTTGAATCGTTGTGTTCAATCTTATTTATGTTGATGTGATTAAGTAGAACGTAGACAATCCTTTTCTTTTTAATTTTATTTTAATTATGTATAACTAACTCTTAAGGAGGGTTAGATTGAAATCCTAATTATGTTTATTTAATATTTTAATATTGGCGCCTTTGTGATAATCATATTGTGATGCTTAACTTGATTAATTCATGTTTTCTTGAATTTCTCATATGTATGTGATTGGCTATTATATGCATGTAGTATGTATTAGTTAATTAAATCAATTTGGATGATCGAGTCCTAGGTTTAATAAGAGTAATAAAAGAAGTCCACACCGGATTCTTGGGTTAATCAACATGAAAAACCTGGAGTATACACCCGCCCTAGGTTCCGTGTGTTTGTCAATTTTCATAGATTTATGTTTTCTTAAAGAACAACTTAGTATACACCCATGCTAAATCTTTTGAGAAAGAAAAGAGTTAGAGTATACACCCATGCCTAACTCGTTGCTTAGGGAAATCAATAGCTTAAGAAGTATACACTCATGCCCTTAGGTTGGCAAACATTAGGTATTCATAATATGATTGAATCATTGGCATATTGTTATATTATTTGAGCATGATTAAAGGTGAATATCAAAGCCTTACCTTTACGTTATCTTTATATCTTTTTATATCTTTTTCATAATATCAATTTAGTAACAACTTGGTATTTTTAATCAATTCTAAATAAAATCAACAATCCTCGTGGGATCGATCTCGTACTTGCTGCACTATATTATCGTTTGATATTGTGCACTTGCGAGTAAAACGTACTAAATATTATTTATTAATTTAGGTAGTATTTGGCACAGCAAGTTTTTGGCGCCGTTGCCGGGGATTGTTTGATTTTGTTTGAAATTTTTTTCCTTTAATTTATTTTTGTTTTAAATTTTTATGTTTTTTCTAGTTTTTTCCGCAGTTCCTATTTTGCCTCTGGAGGTACGCTTGAGCGCCCAACTAGAGCGATCGAGCACACATCACAGTGCGATCGATCGCACATCTAGAGAGCGGCACAGTTACTGCACTAATTACAGATCTGATTTATTTTTGTTATTATTTTTCTTTTGTTATTTAATTTTCTTTTAATTTTAATCATGTTGAGAAACAATATACCTCTAGTGCGAAGACCTATGAAAAATTCATTTAATCCCCAAATCCTCAACCAGCCTTCATGCATTAATTTTCAGCCCATTGTGCAGAGCAGTTACGATTTATCTCTGCCGCTCAATATGAGTCCACACTATAGAGGCACACCTACAGAGAACCCATATTAGCATATTCGAGAATTCTGTGATCTTTGTAGGACTCAGAACGTTCAGGGTTTAACTCTATAAGAAATCAGGTT
>NC_081542.1:706000-712064 GCF_901000735.1 Corylus avellana | reverse complement strand
TGTGATTCGCCCAGTTCCATGGGAACTTTTTCAACCTTAAGACTCATCAGGTATTGATAGTAGAAGAATGTGAAACGAAAGATGGGAGTAAGTCCCTGTTGGAATATGAATAGGCAACGCTCAAACAGAAGTTCTTGACTGAACGTTCAAGACAGAGGAAGGACGCAATCAAGAAAAGGTTGAATGAAGAAAATATCAGTTTAAGAAGAAAGAAGAAGATCGATAGAACTCCGAAAGAGCGACAATTGTTTCTGCGATGTGGAACGATAGGGATTAAACAAAGAAGGAGGCCTTTTTAAAGACTTTTTTTCGAAGAATCCAAACCGGTGCATTAAATGAACCCTAGGGACTAGGGTTCGGCGAAGCGACGTCACTTCGTTTCTCTCTTGGTGTAGAAGCTGACGTGTGGCCATTATGGGAAGCGTAAAACCACCCAGAAACCTACACGTGGTTCTCAAAAGGCGGAGGTAAGGATCTCGAACGCTTCAGTTTTATTTGTTTGAAATTCAAATTTTGAAAATTTGAATTTCAAGAGTCAACTCGCATCACCTTGCCAAACGACAAAAACCGAGCTTATAGAAACTGACCTACACTCGGTTTCCTACATGTAATTTCCTTATTCTGTTAAAAAAAAAAGGAAATTGGGGGGAAACTGTTGGGTCAAATCTCGGTTTATTTGGGCCCAGTTCAAATTTACCGGCCCATTCCCCACGCTCGGTCATTTTTACTGTTCAAAACGAACTCATGTTCAGCAGACTTAGGATCATATAAATTAGATTATCGACATTCGGTTATCAGGCTCGGTTCGGTTATCAGACTCGGTTAGCCAAACCTAAGGCAGGAACCGAGTATTACCCTCAGGAACAATAAACATATTTGAATAAATATTCTATTTGATGTTCTACGATAAATTGTTGACACGTGGACCCTCGGTAAAAGTCCACAGTGTTATATGAACAGGTACAATCCAATGCCTATAAAAGGGGGGTCCCTTTTTACTATTTCGGTAACAACTCTTTCACCCTCTTAAGCTGAGCATTTTGCTTATCTTTTTCTGATCTATAACCTTCAAGTCATTTTTCTCTTAAATACTTCAACTAACTTAGGCATCGGAGCTTCCGCCGGCCGGACAACGCCGGCAGCTTTGATCCTTTTTCTTTGTCTATCACATTCAGTTTAACCTTCGGTTATCAAGTATTGTGTTGGGCCTTTTCCCACGTCATCATTCGGAAAACTGCTTCAACAAGTTCATAACATTTTGGGTGAAGTTAAGCGAAATCATTACTCGATTGAAATAGTCTGAGCATTCGCATTCACCGTAACAAAGCCCAACACTAACAATCACAGACTTAAATGTTATTTATTTATTTATTATTATTTCTTTACTGCTATGATTTTTTTTTTGTTTTAACCACGAATTTCACGTAAATAGCATAACAAGGGCATAAAATCAAGATTGACTTTTGTAGGACGACTTGTAAATTTGATACGAATTCAATTAGAAATTAAAGGATTAAGTTAAGGAGTATGACTTATTTAATTAAATAGGTTGTGTGAGGATTGACTTATATAGTATATCAACGTCTTGCTACAACCTGAACCCGATACGTAACATAATGGCTAATAATTTTTCATATGACCTGTGAATTCAACACGAACTCAATATAAAATTAGAAGGTTATACTTGAGGGGTTTGACTCGTTAAATTAAATGAGTCAAATTAGGGTTGATATATATAGTATTATACTCATGCTTGACACAACTGACACTATAACATAAATTGCCACCTCTACTCCTAGAACCTGTTTGGCAAAGGCTTTTGGCATTTTCACTATAACATAAATTGATTCATGTGAAAAAAAAAAAAAAGAAGGTAAAAATAAAAATGTTAAGTATAAAAAAAAAGAAAAATAAAATTAATTTATACTAATTTTTTTATTTAAATAGTAATAAAAAGTGATATAATTAAAAATGTTAAAAAGTAAAAAAAAGTAAAGAAATATTTGGCCTTTGCCAACAGAGCCCTACTGTCCTTCGAACAATACAACTTGAGGTAAAACCAACATAAGTAGGTGATGGCACCACCACAGCAGTTGGAGACCACCAACATTAATGGGGGCAAAATACGTTGATGGTGACGCAACGAAAAATGCCTAGGATCTTGAGGAATCTAGAGAGGAGACTCGAGACTGATCATGAACAGGAAGAGATATAATAAACTTCAGATTGATTGAAAGTTCTGAAAAGATTGAAGACAATCTTGGAAAAATTAACCGCTTGAAGGTTGTGGAATTTGAAAGTAGGCCTATAACGCCCAAGCCCTAGCACTCTGTTTTTTTTTTTTTTTTCCCAAAAAAAAAAAAAAAAAAAAGTAAAAAGAAAGGCATCTGCATGATGTCCTCTGTGTAGAGAGTTTCGATTCTTTCTCGAGTTCTCTATTAGCTACTATAGTACTACTATTGATAAATTAAAGGGTGAAAAAATTAATTTTATAGGGACTGGCTCGTTTGATATGGTTCTTAATGCTTGACTTGTGGATATTGTCAGCAGCTGAATTTTGGAATTTCAATGTCTTACACTATCTGTAGATAATAAATTTGGCAATAATATAAACGAATTGTACTATTTGATGTGTTTGTTTTGCTGGATAGGAAGAATTAGATTTCAGCCAAACATGAGGTCGAGTTGTTCACTGGTAAATTGAATGATATAATAAGATAAGTGGCCCAAGTATTTTGGGTAAGAACAACTAATGTTCAACACATTTATTTCCTTGATTTTGGTGGGAGCAAGACTCAAGGATGTTTTATTTTGTTATTTTGAATTATGAGATTTTAATTGATTTGGTTGTTGTTTCCTTGTTTAGGCAACCTAAAAGATTATAAGTATGTACTTACCAAAAAGAAGATTATAAGTATTGTTATAACGTTTTTCATCCTTTATGCTTATTCAACCGATCTATAAAATTTTGAGGTTTTTGCAAGTACTACCTTTTTTTTTTTTACATGTCCACACAAGAGAAGGGAGATGAGGGATTTAAACTACTTTAGTTTGAATATCAGTTTGGCCCCTACACTTTTTATTTGAAAAAGTTAACCTTTACACTTGCACTTCGGAACAAATCAACACTTCAATTTTATTTCTTTATCATAAGATCAATAAGTACAATTAAGTCTTTTTTTTCCCTTTCTCTTTTTCGAAGTTTTTCAATTACAGAATAAAAAGGAGAGAGTTTTAGTACTGGAGGCTATCTTAAAATTTTTGGAATTGAACCTTGTGCAATGAATGTATTTTTAAGTAATTCTTTTTGTTTTTGCTTGCATTTGTTACCCAGCCTACTGCCTAGTAACACTAAACTATTAGCTACGTTATGCTAACAAGAGTTTACTAGATACAACATTGAGAACTAATACAGCTATGCTTTGACATGCGCACAGGATGGTGCGAGAAGAATGGGGTACTGCTTTTGGTGTACGAATACATGCCCAATGGCAGCTTGGACAATCACCTATTTTGTGCGTCGCAGAACGAGGAGACGCTCGGATGGAACCTGAGATACAAGATCATATCAGGAGTGGCATCCGCGCTGCATTACCTCCATAATGAATATGACCAGAAAGTGGTGCACCGGGACCTCAAGGCCAACAACATCATGCTTGACTCCAACTTCAACGCTCGGCTAGGTGACTTTGGGCTAGCACGGGCGTTAGACAATGAGAAGACCTCTTATGCTGAGCTGGACGGTGTGCAGGGGACCATGGGCTACATTGCCCCCGAGTGCTTCCATACTGGCAAGGCCACCTGCGAGTCGGACGTCTATGGCTTTGGGGCGGTCTTGCTCGAGGTGGTGTGCGGTCAGCGTCCGTGGACCAAGGTCACAGGCTTCCAATTGCTTGTGGATTGGGTTTGGTGGCTGCATCGAGAGGGACGCATACTGGAGGCTGTGGATGAAAGACTAGGAAATGACTACGTGGTTGAGGAAGCCCAGAGGCTTCTGCTTCTTGGGCTGGCTTGCTCCCATCCGATAGCCAGTGAGAGGCCAAAAACTCCGTCTGTTGTTCAGATCATATCAGGAGCTGTGTCAGTGCCGCACGTCCCACCATTCAAACCCGCTTTTGTTTGGCCTTCCTCAATCCCAGGTAGCAGCAGCATGATGGCAAATATTGCAGCAAGTGATACTGCTTCCATTACAACGTCATCTTGGAATTTTGCATCAGATTCAGGATCAAGGTGGACAGCTAAATACGCAAGCATGGAAAGCAACGTTGGAGGAGGTTTCAGTGAAAGCTCTCCCGTGTTAAGTTTCTCATGAGATTAGTTTACTGGTGGAACGTATCCTCTTTGATAATTCTCTCTGTATTTTTGTTTCTGTTTTTCTCAGTTTCTTAAAGAAACGCACGTGATTCTTTATCTTCAAGCGTGAACTGTATATAATTGTGCGAGTTGGAAGGAATCCAATTGTAATTGTGTATACTTTGACTTGTAGTATTATTGATTTAATTTCTCACTTTTCTTTGTCCTATATCTTGTTATTTGATCACTTTTCTTTCAATTTGAGCTGATGACTTTAGATTAACCAGTGGTCTTATAGCTTTAAAATGTGTAAAAACTTAACCAAGAATGGTATAAAACTCTTATGATTTTACTACTTCATATAGTCAAATGCCTTGTTTACAAGAATAACTTGTAAGTGGAATTGGCACAAACTAAGGTTTTTGTGCTCTTCAATGAGAGGTTGACACAGTAGCATGAAACAAGAAAAATATATGTCAGCAAAACATAAGATCTAACCCTTCTTTCACCCTTAAAAAGAAGCAAACCCTCACAGCACAGCTACCGCTCCCCGCCTGGGCCGAGATCTCTCTCTCTCTCTCTCTCTATCTCTCTCATTGGTAGCTCTGAGAATCATCCCAGCACAACCACCAAAAAATGCACGCACATCCACCTCCCACCGCCAATGCTAGATGCCACAGTCCAAACCAGGATCTTTGAGAATAACCACTCAAAGCTACCGATGAGAGAGAGAGAGAGTTGCAGAGAGATACCAGCTTGGTTGGTGGGATTTGATCTGGGTGATGACTGTGCTGGAAGGGTTTTTTCTTTTAGTTTTTTTATTTTTTGTAAGAGTGAAAGAATGGTTAGATCATATGTTTTGCTAACATATGTTCTATTTATTTAACAGTGATGTGTCAAATTCTCATTGGATTCTCATTGGAGGGCACAAAAGCGTTAATTTGTGCTACAACCCCATAAAAGCAACTCTCCCATGTTTACATAGCATGACCAGTATCTTCTTTGGGGTGTCCATTTTCACCTAAATAAACCCAAATTGTAAGTTACCATTTCTTCTTTCTTGGTTTTCCCATCATCATCCTTCTCTTAGTGTATTTGAAACATGCTCATGCATGGAAATCAATATAATTTTGTTGCAAAATGATTTGGTAGTTTGATCGCAGCAACCCACTGAAGACCAATCACTTTTTCTAGTTCTACCTATCAGCTCGACACTTTTGAGTGTTGTTAAAATTGAGTAACTTTCATTGGACAAATTCCACCACTCAGCCTAGAGTTATGCAAATCACTTATAGGAATGACTATTTGTTATTTAATTTTTTTTTTTTTTTTTGGGGAGAAAAATGTATTGTTAATTTTACTTGAGCGTTATGCCATTCCCTGAATTACTGCAAGTTTCCAAGCCCTATCGTGAGGATAATCAACTACCTGCAGATTTCACTTTCAACACTATGAGTCTTCTCTATGGGATGGAGTCCTAGATCAACGTAACAGCTTGTGAATTATCTCCTAGTCTATCATTTATCTCTTAGTCTATCATTATTCAATCCTTTGTTATTCTTTAATTTTAGTCTTATATTCAATAAGCAGGTAGTACCATATAAGCGTGTAATCGACCTCACAGATGGTAGTTTTTGAATAAATTTATTGAATTTTCCATATTCTTGTGAGATGAGACTTCTCCATTGTGGTGTATGTTTCTCTTCACAGTTAATTAACATCTCCGTTCACGCTAATGTTCACCTGTGTGTTTTCTGTTAGTTCCTTATTT
>NC_081542.1:565276-705900 GCF_901000735.1 Corylus avellana | reverse complement strand
GAAAAAGGTTGTTGTAGAGCTTTTTAGATAGATAATATGTAGTTTAATTTCTGATATGTAAATATTTTGTAGTCTGCCTACGGTTAGGACACTGGGACCAACTTGAGTGTATAGAACACTGGCATGAAAACAAGGTTTCTATGCATGGATACTGTGTATGTTACTAGAACTTCTGTTGATGGATTATATGTGTCCCAAGACCAACTTAGTGCTCAATAATGTTATATGTGTCGCGAAGTTCAAGAATATAGGTAGCCCTCTTCTCTCCAATTCCCTTTAGTCTTTTCAAACCCTCCCTATTGATAAGAGAATTGAAAGAAAAAGGAAAAATCAAACAAAAATATAGAGGTCAGCAATATCTTACGTTAAGTGGCAAACAAAGTAGGCTTTATATACATCTCATATCAACAGACTAATATATGAAACTGTAAAGGTTTATTACAAACAAATGCTTAAATCTGTTAGTCAGAAAATAATTGAATCTATTGTTCCCGTTGGTTACGTTAATTAGGGGCAAGTGTCAATGAAGTGTCACTTCAGGGGGCTAAGCTCGTTAACATAAGCAGTCACTAATTTGAATACTAGTGAATACTCTGCATAAAACATAAAAACTTACTTGTTAGCTGTATTTAAAACCTTAAGATATTCTTGAATAAGGGAGTCCTGCAATGACAAAAACATATGAGTTGGAAAAATATACTCAGGTTGGTCCTAGTGTCCTAACGGTAGGCAGACAAAAAAATATTTACATATCAGAAATTAAATTACATATTATCTATCTGAAAAGCTCTACAGCAACCTTTGTCATTAATCCCTGTATCTGTATAGAAAATAAAAGAATCACAGTTAACTGTAATTAGTATTATTTTTATAAGCAATTAATATTATTGTTTTTGTGTCGCAATTAGTACTTGACGATGTCACTCAATAGGCAAAAATAAAAAATAAACTTCCAAAAAAAATTGAAAGAATTTACCCCAAATAAAAATAAAGGAGAAGAACACTACCTGCTTTTCTGAAAGTCCAATCTCTTTCAGATCATCAAGCTGTGAAACAGAAATTGTGTTAGTTAAAAAAAAAAAAAAAAAAGTATTATGAGTGTTTGAAATCAACTAAGGAATTAATTTATTTTTCTTTTAAAAATCTTTCAGCTTACACTCTTAAATGGTTCGGGTTTTTTGTCACGAAGTTCAAGAATATAGGTAGCCCTCTTCTCTCCAATTCCCTTTAGTCTTTTCAAACCCTCCCTATTGATAAGAGAATTGAAAGAAAAAGGAAAAATCAAACAAAAATATAGAGGTTAGCAATATCGTACGTCAAGTGGCAAACAAAATAGACTTTATATACTCTGCATAAAACATAAAAACTTACTCGTTAGCTGTATTTAGAACCTTAAGATATTCTTGAATAAGGGAGTCCTGCAATGACAAAAACATATGTATTGGAAAAAAGGTTATAGATCTAACCTTCATTTCTAAAAGCTCGTTAACATAAGCAGTCTTTTGTCATGAAGTTTAAGAATATAGGTAGCCCTCTTCTCTCCAATTCCCTTTAGTCTTTTCAAACCCTCCCTATTGATAAGAGAATTGAAAGAAAAAGGAAAAATCAAACAAAAATATAGAGGTTAGCAATATCGTACGTCAAGTGGCAAACAAAATAGACTTTATATACTCTGCATAAAACATAAAAACTTACTCGTTAGCTGTATTTAAAAACTTTAAGATATTCTTGAATAAGGGAGTCATGCAATGACAAAAACATATGTATTGGAAAAAAGGTTATAGATCTAATCTTCATTTCTAAAAGCTCGTTAACATAAGCAGTCTTTTGTGATGAAGTTTAAGAATATAGGTAGCCCTCTTCTCTCCAATTCCCTTTAGTCTTTTCAAACCCTCCCTATTGATAAGAGACTTTGATAGTTATCTTATTTAGTTTATTTTGGTCAGAAACACGATATCTAGACTCTGTTTTTTTTTTCTTTTTTGGTGTTTTTTCCTCCTATACTAATGCTTGCAACCGCCATCATGCATTAACTTTTGTAACTTAGAGACCCGGTAAGTTTCAAAATTCAAATTTAACTATTTTTTTCTATCTAAGAGACTCCGATAGTTATCTTATTTAGTTTATTTCAACCGGAGACACGATATCTGCACTCATGTTTTTGTTTTTTTAGGTGTTTTTCCTCCTAAAGGAACACCTGCAACCGTCATCATGCATTAGCTTTTGCAACCTTGTGCAACTTTTTTTCTATCTAAGAGTCTTCGGTAGTTATCTTATTCAGTTTATTTCGGCCCAAAATTCTATTTTTGGACTCATATTTTTTCTTTTTAGGTGTTATTTCCTCTTATACTTATGCTTGCAACCGCTATCATACATTAACTTTTGCAACTTTGTGACTCGGAAAGTCGCAAAATTCGAATTTCTCTTTTTGTCTAGCTAAGAGACTCCAATATTTATTTTATTCAGTTTATTTCGGCCCAAAACACAATTTCTAGACTTGTATTTTTTCGTTGCAGGTGTTTTTTCCTCTTATACTAATGCTTTCAACCGCTATCATGCATTAACTTTTGCAACTTCGAGACTCGGAAAGTTCCGAAATTCAAATTTATCTATTTTGTTCTATCTAAGAGACTCTAATAGTTATCTTATTCAGTTTATTTCGGCCAGAAACATCATCCTTACACACCTCGTCCCATCAACAACCCAACTCCGACCACCCCCATCTTCACTTTTCTTTTCAAATTTTTGCACAGTGTAGGTGTTTATCCACCCACATTGTCGCGCTGTATTGGTTTTTGTGTTTTTGCATGAGGTTTTGAGCGGTGTTGCCTTGTGTTGCAAAGTTGACCATCTCCAGTGCACACCAACTGTTCGATAAAAGTTTCCACTCAAGCTCAAAATGCCTAGAACCCGTGCTTCATCCCCCAGGGGGTCGAGGCCCAAGCTATTTCTCCCTCACCCACTTTTGAAGAGCAGGAGCTACTGTTTGAAACTACCTTCGCCATTTGCGAAGACTTTCAAAACCATAAGGCGACTCAATGGGCGGTAACCGAGTTTAAGCGTAGGGGACTCAAGAAGCTGTTCAAACCGGTCACCTCTACTGTCTACTAGAAGTTGGTCATTGAATTCTATACCAAACTTTCCCATGACTGCAACAATTTGGCCGCTCTCTCTTTTAAGGTATACGGCCAAGCCATTGACGTGACAAGGGCCGACATTGTCGCAGCCCTTCAATGCAATGATGAATACCCTCTAGAAGCCGTACATCTTGCCGAGCAACCGCCCCGATTCTATGTGGCGGAAATCATTAAAGATATGTGCCAAGGGCAATATGCAGACGCCCACCATAATGCCGGCAGTCGATCCAAGCTACCCCAATGGCTTTGGTTTGTGGACTCCATCTTGCATTGCAATGCCTTTCCCTTGGGACACAAAACTCAGAAGCGTGATCAATTTCTACACACCCTCTACGCCTTCCACAACGATGCTTTTGGTACTCCATTCCCGACATCATTTGGAACCAAATACATAAATTTTGGAATTGAGTGCACATTGGGGGAGCAAAGTCTACTCATTCATGGGGGTTGCCTTTTCCACACCTCATCACGTATATTCTTAAAAAAAAGGGCATCAAGGGCACCGTAGCAGACGAGCCAGCAACTACTACTATATTTGGCATTCGCCAATGGAATAAGAGTTGCTCCCATATGCCCCGAATACTCTCAGCACCAGCAACTGGTGAAAGAGGGAATGAGGTCGAGCCAATGGCCGAAGATGAACCGGCAGCTAAGTCGGCAGCAGCAGAAAAGGAGGAGGCCCCAATCATCTTTCAAGCCACACAGTACCGCTCCCTTAGTGAAGAGATGGTAGGCTTCGAAGAAAATTGGCTAATCAAAGAAGGGAAGCTCGGGAAGATAAAGCACTGATGGATCAACGACTAGCTGCCTTGGAAGACTTGATGCAGACCATTCTTAGCTGATTACCACCACCATCTGAAGCATCTACTTCGGGACAGCACTAAGCAAGGACCACTGTCTGGCTGAAGGCGTAAAACTTAGCGCTCATGGGAGGCACCCCATAATTTATCCTTTCATTTTGTTTAGTGTGTTTTAAATTCAATTTTTATTTATGTTTTGTTTCTTTTTACTTGTTTGTGTGTTTTCTTATTTTGTAGGAACAAGTGTGCTTCACTTCAAGTTTGGGGGTGTGCTATGAGCCATGCTTCCCAAGATCATGTCGACCGTCTCCTGGGTATATTCCTTCCTTTACTTAAGACACATTGAGGATAATGTGTCATTTAAGTTTGGGAGTATGGACACACATGATTGTTCACACACTTTGTCCCAAGTTCATATTAGTTGTTTGGTGTGTTTGTTTGTTTATTCAAAAAAATAAAATAAATTAAAAAAATTATGCATGTTCATGTTTGTTCCAAAATTTTAAGTTGATTTAAAAGAATTTTGGTTTGAATTCATCAGTGAGCTTAAAATTTTGAACACATGATCTGATAAGTGAATCTGTTAGTTTGATTACTTGTTGGGGACAGTTGAAAAATCACAATTTGATCTGATCACACAAGCACATTAGCACATAATCTGTGAGGTATGACATGAGGTCTGATATGTGCGTTTCTGTATCTTGGATGAAATTGGCTGACTTATTAGATGACATGGTGGCATATATATATTGAAAAAAGAAAAAAAAAAATGGATGAAAAAAAATTGTGAATTAAATTATTATTGATGGCTTTTCACTGAGTAACTGGACCTCTTGCCTCAAAGCATTGAGTGTTCACGTCAAAAGGTGAAAAATGTTAATTTGATAAATGTCATGGTTAGTTGGTTTTGTAGCCTTTTTGACTCGAGTTAGTAGGTCCTTAGGGGTGTTTCTACACCTAATGTCCTAAAATCACTTGATTTGGGAGTCATTGACTTAACACTCGCTACAAGGGTCAATTAGAAAGCTTAAGGGAACCAACATTGCACAACTTGACCAAAAAAAAAATATGCCATTCTGTCATTCTAATGGGGATTTCAATGAATTTTGAAATATAGAGACATTACACATTAGAAAGATTTGAAAGCTTCATAATTTTGTGCTAATTCACTTTACACTGTTTTCAAACTTGTGATATTTTAGCATGTCTTTTGTAAGTAATTGCACTTTGAGATTCCAATTCATTGTGAAGATGGAGTTCATCTTTTTAAGCTTTCTAATGAAAGAAAATCATGATCTTGAAGTGATGCTTTAATTTTGAGGTAACATGAACTGTGTATAATGTTTGTTGATAAC
Source organism: Corylus avellana (assembly GCF_901000735.1). Lineage (NCBI taxonomy): Eukaryota > Viridiplantae > Streptophyta > Magnoliopsida > Fagales > Betulaceae > Corylus > Corylus avellana. Next base: position 700,608 of record NC_081542.1, on the reverse strand, counting down.
ATTTCTGGAAAACCTTCACGAGACTTCACTCGTCCTCTAGGGAATTCCTAGAAGTTTAAAATGCTTGTTGCATATGCTAAATATAATCGTACATCCCACGAAAGATGAATTTATCTTTTTGTTTTTTGTTTTCTTATTTTTGTTTTTAGTTTTGTATTGCTAAGGGACTAGCAATATGTAAGTTTGGAGGTGTGTTAAGTGTTAAAATATTCATATTTTCAGCTCTTAACTTGCATGTTTTAATCCTTTAGTTTTAGTTAATTAGGTTATATTAAATTATTTTTGTGTTTTTCACACTTTTGTAGGCTTTTGGAAGAAAATGAAGTAAATCTAGAAGATTTGGGCTTAAAGAGAGAAGATGGGAAAAATGGAGCCCCTAATACTGCGATTGATCACAGGTTCCCTGCGATCGAGCGCAATACCAGAAAAGACGAAGCACAAATCAGGCAATGAGCGCTTGATCGCATCAATTGCAACCCGTGAGTGCTCGATTGCAGCCCATGCGCCGGAGACACCTCAAAGCTGTGGCCATGATGCTAATATTTCATATTAGGGTTTTTCAACTCCCACTCAAAAAGTTTTGAAACCTTACGAAATTACTAGGTTTACTAGTTTGTTAAAGACTTTTAAAGTCTATAAATAGACCCTTAAGTCTCTAGAATAAGAGGCTTGTAAGGAGAAGAATTGGAGCTCTTCAAGTTCAAGTTTTGGGTTTATGCTTTTCCTTTTATAATTTTATTTATTAAAAATGTTTAACATCAACTCTATGTGTAACTAATTTATTTAGTAGGGATAGATTGAAGCTCTAGTTATATTTAGTTAATATTTCAATATTTGCACTTTTGTAATGATCTTCTTGTGTTATTTAACTTGATTGACACCTTCTTGCATGAATTCCTCATGTGTGTGTCTGATTAACATTTGCATGTGGTATGGACTAGTTAGTTAAATCAATTTGGATGGCTGAGTCCTAGGTTTAATAAAAGTAACAAAAGAATTCACACCGTGGTTCTTGGGTTAATCAACATGGGGAACTGGGAGCATATGCACATGCCTAAGGCCTTATGTGTTTGTCGATTTCTATAGAGTATATGCTTTCCTAAGGAACAATTTAGTATACACCATGCTATACCCTTTAGAAAATAAAAGAGTTAAAGAGTATATGTCATGCCTCACTTGTTGCTTAGGAAAATCTATAGCTTAAGGAGTATATATCATGTCTTTAGGCTGACAAACATTAGATATGCATAACATGATCAAAGTATTGACATATTGTTATGTTACCTGAATATAATTAGTGGTGGATATCAAAGTCCCACATTTTATTATCATTACTTAAAACATCAATCTTTGTTTTACTTAAGGAATTTATTTTTATTTTTTAAGAAAAATTTAGAAATCCTCGTGAGAATGATCATGTACTTGCACCTTATACTATTATATGTTGACTTTGCGCACTTGTAGGTAAAATGTACCATTATTTACCTACTAATTTAGGTAGATATTTGGTACAACAAGCCCAAAACACGGTTTCTGGACTCGTATTTTTTTTTGTTTTTGGTATTTTTTTTCTCCTATACTAATGCTTGCAACCACTATCATGCATTAACTTTTCAATTTCGTGACCCAGAAAGATCCGAAATTCAAATTTACCTCTTTTGTTCTATTTAAGATACTCCGATGGTTATCTTATTTAGTTTATTTCAGCCGAAAACACGATACCGAGACTCGTGTTTTTTCTTTTTTGGTGTTTTTTCTTCTTACACTAATGCTTGTAACCGTCATCATACATTAACTTTTGCAACTTCGTGACCCGAAAAGTTTCGAAATTCAAATTTATCTATTTTGTTCTATCTAAGAGACTCCGATAGTTATCTTATTCAGTTTATTTCGCCCGGAAACACGATATCTGGACTTGTATTTTCTTTTTTAGTTGTTTTTCTTCCTAAAGGAACACATGCAACCGCCATCATGCAATAACTTTTGCAGCTTCGTAATCTGAAAAGTTGCGAGATTCCACTTTCTTTTTCTTTTTTTTCTTTTTTTTCTTTTTTTCTAGCTAAGAGACTCTGATATTTAACTTATTCAGTTTATTCTGGCACAACACACAATTTCTAGACTCGTATTTTTTTCTTTTTAGGTGTTTTTTCTCCTATACTAATGCATACAACTACCATCACGCATTAACTTTTGCAACTTGGAGACCGGAAAAGTTCTGAAATTCAAATTTATCAATTTTTTTCTCTGATAATTATCTTATTCAGTTTATTTCAGCCGGAAATATGATATCTAAACTTCTTTTTTTTTTTCTTAGGTGTTTTTCCTCCTAAAGGAACACATGCAACCGCCATAATACATTAACTTTTGCAACTTCGTGACCCGGAATGTTTCGAAATTCAAATTTCTCTATTTTTTTTTTCTAAGAAACTTCGGTAGTTATCTTATTTAGTTTATTTCGGTCCAAAACACGATTTTTTGACTCGTATTTTTTCTTTTTAGGTGTTTTTTTCTCTTATACTAATGCTTGCAACCGCCATCATGCACTAACTTTTGCAACTTCGTGACCCGAAAAGTCGCAAAATTTGAATTTGTCTTTTTGTCTAGATAAGAGACTCCGATATTTATCTTATTCAGTTTATTTCGGCCCATAACATGATTTCTAGACTCGTATTTTTTCTTTTCAAGTGTTTTTTACTCCTATACTAATACTTGCAACCGCCATCATACATTAACTTTTGCAACTTCGTGACCAGGAAAGTTTTGAAATTCAAATTTATCTATTTTTCTCTATCTAAGAGACTCCGAATGTTATCTTATACAGTTTATTTCGGCTGGAACCACAACATCAGGACTCGTTTTTTTTTTTTTCTGTAGTTTTCTCATCCTACAGGAACGCATGCAACCGCCATCACGCATTCACTTCTACAACTTTGTGACCCGGAAAGTTTTGAAATTCAAATTTCTCTATTTTTTTTTCTAAGAGACTCTGGTAGTTATCTTGTTCAGTTTATTTCAGCCCAAAACACGATTTCTAGACTCGTATTTTTTCTTTTTAGGTGTTTTTTCCTCCTATACTAATGTTTGCAACCGCCATCATGCATTAACTTTTGCAACTTCGTGACCCGAAAAGTTCAGAAATTCAAATTTATCTATTTTGTTATATCTAAGAGACTCCGATAGTTATCTTATTCAGTTTATTTAGGCCGAAAACACGATATCTAGACTCGTGTTTTCTTTTTTAGGTGTTTTTCTTCCAAAAGGAATACATGCAACCGCCATCATGCATTAATTTTTGCAACTTCGTGACCCCGAAAGTTTCGAAATTCAAATTTCTCTATTTTTTCTATCTAAGAGACTTCGGTAGTTATCTTATTCAGCGTGACACGGAAAGTTCCAAAATTCAAATTTATCTATTTTGTTCTATCTAAGAGACTCCGATAGTTATCTTATTTAATTTATTTAGGCCGAAAACACGATATCTAGACTCGTGTTTTTTTTTTTTTTTTTTTTTTTGTGTTTTTTCCTCCTATTCTAATGCTTGCAAGCACCATCATTCATTAACTTTTGCAACTTCATGACCCGGAAAATCGCGAAATTCGAATTTTTTTTTTTCTTCTTTTTTTATCTACGAGAATCCGATAATTGACTTATTCAATTTGTTTCGGCCCGAAACACAATTTCTAGACCTGTATTTTTTCTTTTTAGGTGTTTTTTTTCCTCCTATACTAATGCTTGCAACGGCCATCATGTATTAACTTTCGCAACTTAGAGACTCGGAGTTATCTTATTCAGTTTATTTCAGCCCAAAACACGATTTTTTTTTTTTTTTTTGATAAGTAAACAAAACACGATTTCTAGACTCGTATTTTTTCTTTTCAGGTGGTTTTTCCTCCTATACTAATGCTTGCGACCGCCATCATGCATTAACTTTTGCAACTTCGTGACTCAGAAAGTCGCAAAATTCGAATTATTTATTTTTATTTTTTCTTTTTTCTATCTAAGAGACTCCGATATTTGACTTATTCAGTTTATTACGGCCCAAAACACAATTTTTAGACTTGTACTTTTTCTTTTTAGGTGTTTTTCCTCCTATACTAATGCTTACAACGGCCATCATGCATTAACTTTCGCAACTTAGAGACTCAGAAAGTTCTGAAATTCAAATTTATCTATTTTGTTCTATCTAAGAGACTCCGATAGTTATCTTATTCAGTTTATTTCAGCCGGAAAGACGATATCTGGACTCCTGTTTTTTCTTTTAGGTGATTTTCCTCCTAATGGAACTCATGCAACCTCCATCATGCATTAACTTTTGCAAGTTCGTGACCCGGAAAGTTTCGAAATTCAAATTTATCTATTTTGTTTTGTCGAAGAGACTCTGATAGTTATCTTATTCAATTTATTTTGGCCAGAAACACGATATCTAGACTCGTGTTTTTTTCTTTTTTGGCGTTTTTTCCTCCTATATTAATGCTTGCAACTGCCATCATGCACTAACTTTTGCAACTTCGTGACCCGGAAAGTCGCAAAATTCAAGTTTCTCTTTCTTTCTTTTTTTCTCGGTAAGAGACTCCGGTAATTAATTATTTAGTGACTCATATGTAATTGTAATATTTTATGTTCACAATATTAGCCAATGTGAGGGCGTTTTGGATGGATGGTAATTGTAGATGATGATAAATGTCAATGGTCATTTATAGTTTGATTTTGATTTTGATGGTTATTTTATATGAATCACATGCATTATGATTATTTGAATTGATGTTAATGTATGTAAGTTACAATTTTTACACAAAATAGTAGGTAAATTACTTGTCTAAAACAAAAATAGTGGGCAACACCACAACATCACAAAATACATTGAAAGAGTTTTTATTACACATTTCACTCAAGATACATTGCAACAGTTTTCATTACATGCTCAAGGCAACATCAACCTTGAGGAAAATCTATTAGACACGGGATAAAACATTAAAACAACAAGAAGAATCAGTGAACATTCTAAAGCAAACCGATACTTTATCTCTCTTGCATGAAATTTGTTCTTCTGCATTTATAATTGCATTTCAAAATTAACAGATCCAGCCTCCATTTTGGACTTATATTCAGCAAGTTCAATCTTGCATTTCAAAATTTTATTCAATATGGTTGTTCCAATCTGTGCACATTCAGTCTTCAAATTCTCGTGCCACTCAAAATTTTTGATACCACTCGCTTACCATGCTGACAAATATTCAAATCCACCCATTTGAAAAAGCCACATCCATAGTTGTCTACGTTCTACTTAATCACATCAACATAAATAAGACAACGATTCAAAATTCTTCATAAAGTTTCAGAATGAATCAAAATAGATCACAACAGAGAACCGAATCAAAATACTTCATAAAATTTCATGAACAAATTATGCAGTAGCACCATACTCAGCTATCATGAACATTTTTCTAAACCCTAAGTTATGCAAGAACACCATACCCAACTAAGTAGGAGCACTTAAAATTTCATAAAAAAAAATGTGGCTTTGTCTTACACAAAGCCACATTTTTACACAAAAGGTCTTTGGCCTCTTAATAAATATTCCATATCAACTACAACTCAATACCAGACTTACATCAAGCTACCTAACATAATTTTTACAAAGAGAATAGAACAATGACACCACCAAAAAAATCATTATACCCAACTCAAAAAAAATACGTCATCCAAAAAAATATCAGACAAAATACCCAACTCAACACTATATCTAGCAACCCAGCAAATACCCAGCTAAGCACCATACCCAACCAAATCAAAATACTCAAATCAGATAAAATAGCCCAACACAGTTGCGAGAAAAAAAGCAAAAAAATCTTACCACATAATTTCCACATGTATAAAACATTTTACCGAAATTAAGTGGCGTGAATGCTTTTAAGATGCGTGATCTCCTCCTACATTTGCACATTGGATTGTTGGTTCCTGCTCCTACATCGCTGACTTCATTGTCTGATTGATCCATTGTGGGTATGAAATGGGTATAACAAAGCAGAAAAAAAAAAAATGATGAAATGGTTAGCCCAAAGAAGCAGAAGAAAGACGAAATGGGTATATGGGTATGTGGAATAAGAAGAAGCATGATGAAATGGGTATGTGAAGAAGAAGAAATGGGTTTCGATTTTCATAGCAAATGTTTTTGTACACGTGGTTTGCTCAAATGAGTTCAGGGGTAAAATGGACTTTTAGTTAAAATTTTCTCACATGCGCGGTACGTGCTAAGGGGTTGGGGTCTGTTAAGATTTCATAGAAAATCCTAATGGAAGGGGAAAAGTGAAAAAAATAAAAAATAAAAAAAAATAAATAAATAAATCTGAATACATCAAAGTGAGAGATTTTGAACATTGAAAGGTGTTTGCAAAAGACATGTAACTTCATGAGGTAAGTGAAATTATCCCAAAAATATACATAAAACCACTGTCAATGTGAGTTAATAATGTTGAAAGATATACTCATTTTTTTGGAGCCAGAGAATGCTCTTTGAAAGTCCAAAGGACCAAAAAATAAATTACGAAATTGAAATTGAAATTGAAATTGAAAGGATGGGATGAATAAGATAAGATTTGTTCGTACAGAATTCTAATAGAGCCATCTTGTGCAATTGCCGGCCAATTAAAAAAATTGCGCAATTGCCGGCCATACATTTCTCTACATTTAAATATAAACCAATACAAGTGGTAAAGAACGCTTGGCCCTCACCCGTCGATGCTGTGAAGATCGAAATGCACCGGCTGGAAGGTAGAATTTTGGCACCTTCCCGCCCCATACGAGCGGTACTCCATTTGAATTATATACTTGCGGTACAATTCGGACTCTAGACGGAGTTAGATTTGATATTTTTCACACACAAAAAAAGGGGGGTCCTCTACTTTTTTTCTTTTTTTAATCCGCGCGTCCTTTGTTTTTTTTTTTTTGGGTTAAATACTTCAAACCCCCTAAGATTTTTCAACTTCATTTTTTCCTCATGGAGCCCCCCAATGTTTTTCGTTCTTTTTTTTTTTTTTTTAATACATTTTTTTTAATTTAAAAAAAAAATTAAAAAAAATTAATATATGTGCCACGTGTTGACGTCTGATTGGTCCACGTGTCAGTCCTAACGGTCAACTAACGATCAACTAACGGATTGACCAATTTAGTCACTTATCAAAACCACATGGACCTCCTGTGATAAAAATGAAACCCTAAGAAAGAAAAAATAAACTTGAAAAACCTTAAGGGGATTTGAAGTATTTAACCTTTTTTTTTTTTTTTTTTGTCTGCCAAACTTAAAAGATTTTGATTTACTAACAAAAGTTACCAAATATCCCGGTTAAGATAAATTAATTATTATCTCGTTTAGAAATTATTTAGTGGAACGACCATAGAAAAATCACTAATAACTTGAGCGTAAGTTGCTTAACACCAAAAAAATAATACTAACGATGGCTCCGAAGGAAAGTCTGACTTTGAAGCAAAAGCACATCAACTACTGTTTCCATTTATAATACTCTCGTGACTCCGACCCCCTTCTCTCTCTCCACTGTCCGGCTCTCCCCTTTACGAGTTTTTCAGATGAACTGGTGACTGACTCTTTTAGCTCGGATCTCACTTATGTTTCCCCCTGTTTCTTTCGTTTTTTAATTTCACGAATAATTCCACATTTTTCATTTTCAATGAGTATCTGGTTATAAGAATCTGTTCGATTCTGAATTTTTTTGGTTTTTTGTTTGTAGTTTTCGATCTTAAGCTGGGTCGATCTCTCAAATATAATTATTATTGAGGTTAAATGCACTATCCCCTCAATGCCGAAGCCCTAGTTTCTTGTGATTGTCTATAAACCTAGAGATGTTTTGTTTAACTTTGTGTCTCTGATGTATAGCTTGCGCCTGTATGTGTGGTTGGATCTATACTCTCCACCTCCATGTTTGGCGTTCTGATTTTGGGATTTGTTCATACCATTTTTATCCTTCCGGGATCTATTTTCTTCTTCATCCTTATTGACTTAATTTTAAAAAACAATATATTTATAAGGGTCTGGGATGATGGAACCTTTTGGTTGTTCCGCTGAACTTGCTCTCCGTTCACTGGTGTCTTAATTTGTAGTATTTCCTCGAGTTGGTTTCTTTCCTCTTGTTCCCCCCCCCCCCCCCCCCCTTTTTTTTTTGGTGTAATAATTGAAACGCTGCCCTGATATTAAGTATATTCTCACATATCTAAACCTTTTTTTTATATGTATAATTTGTTACAATTTTGCTTATCTTGAGCAATATGATGTTACGAGTCAGCGAAGCCAATCCTTTAATGCCTTTGTGTTTTTGTACATTTAAATTTTGCAGTTTCATGTAATCATTGAGGAGCTCAATGTAATGTTCATGTAGACCTTATTCAGTTTATCATGTCATTTAAGCTAAATGACGATTGATATGCAACCGTCTATGGCACAAAGTGTGGGAACTAGTAGGTCTTCCTTTAGCTCTAGCAATGGTATTGAGGATACTCCTTTGCACAACTCTGCTGCCATTTCAAATGCGGATGATTACGACAGTGATACTTCTAATTTTGCACCACCGTAAGTGTCATGTGTTCCTTTTGAGCTATGTTATGACCACTTCAATGATTTATTTTCTTTCACAAGTGATAGGCATACTACCTTCCCTTTCACTTCAATAGTTTTTCTTCTTTAGTTTTTAAAAATGCGTATTCAATTGCTAATAAAATCAAAGTCAAAGCATGACCTTGTGTGGCTAGTTGTAAAGATCTTTAGTAGGAGAAATAGCAAATTTTTGCATTTGAAATTTAGGGTTTAGTTAGAAGTTATCCTTAGACTGCTGAAACTCTTCATTAATTGCTTCAGAATTTGTGCCACGGAAATCAAAACTTCCCTCCCATCCCTGGTGGGGACTTCGACTTTCAGCCCACTCCTTTGCATATGTTTTATATACCTTATTGTGTTTGCTTGTTCTGTTTTTTGTTTTTGCATTGGGCATGGATGTCCTCTTGTTAGTAATTTTTCCACTTTTGCTTCTTTAAATCAATGTTTAATGTTGTAAAGGTCATGTTAGATGCAGTTTACTTGTGTACAAATTTTTACAGCTGCCACCAGCCCTTATCGCCAAGCGAGTCCTCTTCTCCATGATAGGGGGAGGGTCTTGGTGTTCAGCACATGGGAGAGGGAAGGTCATCTCCCATGTGTACCTTACAATTTAAGATTTTTTTTTTTTTTTTGGTGGGGTGGGGTGGGAGGGCCGGGAGGATGCACTTTGTCCTGCCATTAACTTTAGTAAACTTTATTCTTGTTTCTTGCAGTACACCAACGACCCTTTCAATGGCTATTCCAGATGAACTTGCTGGTGCTATACCTGTGCTTAATAGATTCCAGGTGGGAAGATATATCTTATACCTATTAACATGATATGCTCTAAGTCTAAAAAGTAATGCTTCCAATTCAAGATTTTCTTCTTCTCGCTATAATTAAATCACCTCATATAATTAAATCACCTCAAACCACATCAAGCACATCGTTTCTTGCTCTAGGTCCATGTTTGTTGGTATTAATTCTCTTCAAAGTCATTTGTTCTTCATAGGTGGAGGGATTTTTAAGGTTGATGCAGAAACAGATTCAGTCTGCTGGAAAACGTGGGTTTTTTTCTAAAAAATCTGTAGGCCCACAAGTTCGGGAAAGATTCACATTTGAGGATATGCTATGTTTCCAAAAGGTAATGACATTCTCTGTTCATGTTACCATGTTCTGTTGTAACTAGCATACTCATGAAGACCTAAATCACAAAATTTTACAGGATTCTATACCAACTTCCTTGCTCAAAATTAATAGTGACCTAGTAAGTCGAGCAACAAAACTGTTCCAGATAATTTTGAAGTACATGGGAGTTGATTCATCTAATCGAGTTACAGCAGCAAATTTAGATGAACGGATTGAGCTTGTTGGAAAATTATACAAGCATACTTTGAAACGTTCAGAGCTCCGAGATGAACTTTTTGTGCAGATTTTAAAACAAACAAGAAATAATCCTGATAGGTATGCCTCTAATTTGATACTCAGTTTTTATGATTAATAAATTTGGGGCCTGTAATTATAGTGTTGGGATAATAACGAACAAAATGCCCCACTCCTTGAAATTCGTAATTGTTACAGGATCTCCTTTGTTGAGCCTTTTATGAAGCAATGCCCCCAAATACACTGGCCAACCTTTCCAATTACAACCACTATCATTTCTATGATTGATTCTGCCTCCAAATACATGGCCAACCTTTCCAATTAGAACTACTATCATTTCTATGCTTGATTCTGTTTATCACACTTGATTTTGCTATTACAGGCAATACTTGCTCAAAGCATGGGAGTTGATGAATTTGTGTGCTTCTTCCATGCCTCCTAGTAAGGACATTGGTGGATATCTATCAGAGTATGTTCATACTGTGGTCCATGGTGTGAGTGTGGATTCCGAGGTCCGAGGGCTTGCATTAAATACATTAAATGCTTTGAAGCATGCTGTTAAGGCTGGTCCCAGGCATACAATACCAGCTCGAGAGGAGATTGAGGCACTTTTAACTGGTCGAAAACTTACAACTATAGTATTTTTCTTGGATGAAACTTTTGAAGAAATCACGTATGACATGGCAACCACTGTGGCTGATGCTGTTGAGGTACTTTTAAGCCTTCTTTACTGTTAGGTCCATCTGAATGTTTGTATCTATCTGTGTATGTGCTTTTTTGTTGAGGTACTTTTATACTCTTTCAAGATAGGCTTATTTTTAAGTCGTCTGTATGCACTTTTTTGTTCTTTATTGAGTTTTAAAGCACTTCACATCAATTAAATTCATTTATATCCATTTCAGGAGCTTGCAGGGATAATTAAACTGTCAACATACTCTAGCTTTAGTCTGTTTGAATGCCGTAAAGTTGTTACTGGCTCTAAATCACCTGATCCTGGGGATGGTATTGATTCTATTTACTTCTTGATTGTTTCTATGAGTCAGATTTACAGAAATAATCATCTATTCTGGACTTTGTTGTCATGCAGAGGAGTATATTGGGCTAGATGATAACAAATACGTTGGCGATCTGCTAGCGGAATTCAAGGCAGCAAAGGATCGAACTAAAGCAGAAATTTTGCACTGCAAACTGACATTTAAAAAAAGGCTATTTCGTGAATCAGATGAAGCTGTGACAGATCCAATGTTTGTGCAGTTGTCCTATGTTCAAGTATGTAATTTCTTATTTCAATGACTAGTGATGCTCATTTTGAAGTTTACAGTACCGCCCGGTAAACATTATGAAAGTGCCTTCTCATCTTTAAGTAGGGCTTTCATCAATGAGAGATGTATCTTTGATGTCCTAACTAAACGGTTTTCATTGTTACTTTTTTAGATTGTTGATATATAATTATTTTGTTACAGTTGCAACATGATTATATATTGGGCAATTATCCTGTTGGAAGGGATGATGCTGCGCAGCTGTCTGCACTGCAGATCTTGGTTGAGATTGGATTTGTTGATAACCCTGAATCCTGCACGTGAGTTTTGTTACTATGTCTTACTCCATTTTATTGCTCTTTCCTTTCTTTGTTGCTTATGCTTTTATGGTGTTTAACTTGCTTTCGTATTCATAGTGATTAGAAACATAGGGGAGTTTTTTTTACTTATCAATTTCCATAACCAGTTGTTTTGTACTATAATAATTTTGAATTTGTTGAGTAAATGTTTTCAGTGAATGGAATTCACTTTTGGAACGATTCCTTCCAAGACAAATTGCTATAACACGAGCAAAGCGGGAATGGGAATTGGATATTCTTTCTCGTTACCGTTCTATGGTAAGAATTACAATTTTTAAATGAGTAACTTGCTCCAAAGGGAAATTGTGTTATTAGTCCAATTGGCATTCTTCCCGTAAGTTTCCTTGTAATTTTACTATGAAGTATTTGCAAGATATTTCAACTCATTAGTATAAGATCTTATTATTTTATTTTAGCTTTTCGAGACCTCTCTATTTTAAAAAATATATATATCTTTTACTTAACCTTGTCTCCCTCACCTCACTCGGGGTAACATTTTGTGGTCTACTTCAAGTTTATTCCCCTATTTTGGTTGTCTGGTTATTTTTTCATGCATGCACCATTACCTGTCTTCCACTTAAAGGTTAATCCTTCTGCTATCACTATAAGTTCAACTAATTGCAACAGTTCCTAACTGAAAATTTTACATTTGCTGTTTGCTAGGAACATCTGACAAAAGACGATGCGAGACAACAATTTCTGCGGATATTGAGAACACTTCCCTATGGGAATTCGGTTTTTTTTAGTGTTCGGAAGATTGATGATCCTATTGGGCTTCTGCCAGGACGAATAATTTTAGGCATTAATAAGAGGGGGGTAAGTCTTAAGTTACCAATTTTATGCACAGATTACAAAATTTTTTTTGCATTGTAGCCTTCCGTCTACTATTTTTTTTTTTGTTCATTTGCCCGTAGGTACATTTTTTCCGCCCAGTTCCAAAGGAGTATCTACATTCTGCCGAATTACGAGACATAATGCAATTTGGTAGTAGCAATACTGCTGTTTTTTTTAAGATGAGAGTTGCAGGTGTTCTTCATATATTTCAATTTGATACCAAGCAGGTTTTGATCACCTCTCTTATTTATACACCAGTATTTCAGTACTAGAGTTTCTTGGCCTCTGAACTATTTTGTAGTTTCATATCTTCGTAGTGATTTCTCCATTGTTGTAGGGAGAAGAAATATGTGTTGCTCTTCAGACGCATATAAATGATGTCATGTTGTGCCGTTACTCTAAAGCCCGCTCTGCTACTAGCAATTCGATTAATGGAGATCTTTCTAACAACTTTAAACCTCCCAACGTGGAAGTGCATGAGAAACGTGTTCAGGACTTGGCTAAAGCTCTTGAAGAATCTCAAAGGAATGCTAATAAAGTAAGACTTCAAATGAAATTCCAACAAATTGAACTATGGTTGAATAAATTGACCATGAATAAAAGCATCCACTCTCATATTCCAAGGTCACTATCCCATGGGATTGGGGGATAGTAATTGATTCTTTAGCTGCTGCTTTGATTGTACATATATGAGAAGAAATCAAGAACAAATCATTATGGAGTTATACCATGCCAAACTATTGAAATCTATACTTGCTCAACTAAAGTAACACCAAGGTCCGACAATTGAGCTATATAGGTAAAACTGCACCATCTAAGTTTTTTTTTTTCTTAAACAACCTCAGGTTAGCTAAGACTAAATATTTCATGATTGCTTGGACCCTTTTGCTCTTGGTGGACTGATACATGTACTGGATACTCATATCATCAAGTTGATGCCTAGGTCTGGAACCTGGGTGTTCTCTGAGAAGTCCTTACGTACTTGCCAATTAGGCTTCCTATTTGTGCAGTAGAAATGGCCTTCCTTAGAGTCCATCTAGGTCCTCATGGTTAGAGGGCTTCAATTGATGGTAAGATTAAAAAAATTGTATAAAAGATTCTTTTATGTATACCATCATTTAAGAAGTTGTAATGTATCTCTCTCATGGAACTACAACTGAGATTGATGTTGAGTTTTTTAAATTTAGTTGCTGGAAGACTTGCGGGATAAGCAAAAGCAAGAAGTAAAAATACAAGAAGATCTAGAGGAATTGAAAGAATCCTTGAGATCTGACAAGCAAAGCCTGGCAAAAGTTACATGTGATCGTGACAGACTTAGATCATGGTGTGATGAAAAAGATAAGGCACTTCAGGTCAGTATGATTGACATTGTGGAATCAGCATTTATTTCTTTATCCTAGCGCTGACTTTGAAATCTATTAGGCTGCACTGCTGGAGAAAAGGAGCATGGAAGCGAGGTTGGCTAAGTTGGGGGATCTTATGATAGAGAAGAATACCAAAAAAGATTTGATTGGGGCTGATACCCAGGTAAAGTTTGTTGGAAATGAATTTCATGCTTTAAATATAGATGTATCTGTTAAGAGTTAATTCATGTGTAAAAGATAATCTCTTTTATCAACATAGTGTGGTTTCTATGTGATTGACAAATAAATCTTGGATTATGGGTGGTGTTCAACGCAGTTGTTAGAAAAGCTCCAAGGTGAGTTAAAACTTCGTAGTGAGGAGTTGCATGCAGCAGAAGACACTATGAAGAAGCTGGTTAATGAAAAAATATCATTGGAAGAAAAGATATCTGGACTTGAAAAGAAGAAAGCTGATGAGGTATTACTGTTTGTACTTGAATTTGGTGTTAGAAACCCCTATTGTTTTCACGGGTTATGAATTTATATGCATAGTAATTATTGAAATGCAGATAGATTTTCTTGAGAAAAAATTTGAGCAAGAACGTAAAGCTTTAAAGTTTCAAGTACTTGAACTTGACAAGAAGCTTGAAGGGGTCACAAAAGAGTTGGCTGTTGTTGAGTCAACTCTTGCTGTCAGGGACTCTGATTTGGCTTCATTACAAAATAATCTAAGGGAATTAGAGGAATTGAGAGAAATGAAAGAGGTTTGAAACTTTTCATCTTAGTCCTAATTCTTTATGTCTTAGTTTCTACTTTAATTGCATCACAATATTTCAGGCCTTGATATGAATGTATCTTCAACGGAGTACATTTTGCTTATTACTTTCTACTTTCATTTAGGACATCGATAGAAAGAATGAGCAAACTGCTGCCATTTTGAAGATGCAAGGGGCTCAACTTGCTGAGTTGGAAGTGCTTTATAAGGAGGAACAAGTTTTAAGAAAGCGTTATTTTAATACTATTGAAGGTTGGCATTTTCTAAAACCTTCAAAATGAAGTGCATTTTCAGCAGCATTAGATGTGTTGGTCTTTATTTTTGTTAGTTTTGAAGAATCTTTATAAATGACATGAGCAAAATATTGTTCCTTTGATACTTTTCAGATATGAAAGGCAAGATCAGAGTTTTTTGTCGATTAAGACCTCTTAATGAGAAAGAGACTGCTGAAAATGAAAGAGATGTACTCACAAGTCTTGATGAGTTTACAATTGAACATCCATGGAAAGATGATAAAGCCAAGCAGCATATATACGATCATGTATTTGATGGCAGTGCTACCCAAGATGACGTGTTTGAGGATACAAGGGCAAGTTTGATTGAGTTTGAATACATTATCAACTTAGGGGATCTTAGCTTGTAATTTTCTCATATATATATATATTCGAATTTTAATTCGTAATTATGTCTTTTACTTTTGTTATTACAATGCAGTATTTGGTGCAGTCTGCTGTAGATGGGTATAATGTGTGCATATTTGCTTATGGTCAAACTGGTTCTGGAAAGACATTTACAATATATGGATCTGAAAACAATCCTGGACTTACTCCTCGAGCTACGGCAGAACTATTTAAAATTATAAGACGAGATGGCAACAAATTCTCATTTTCATTGAAGGTAATTTTTCCCAATGCCATATCTTGAACTATTATTACAGCTTAAATTATTTGTTCAGTAAACTTTTGCATCAATTGTATGATTCAATTTATTTAGGAGTTTGAATGTTACAACCCTTATCCAAAATCAAGTTGTAGTTGTTGCGCTCTTACTGTTCCTCATCTGCATGATAATGTTTCTAATTAGTTGTCCATCTGTATGATTTGTATATAGTCTTAGAATTGACATCGATCTTGTATTAATGCAGGCATATATGGTGGAGTTATACCAAGATACACTTATAGATCTTCTTTTACCAAAAAATGCTAAACGCTTAAGATTGGATATTAAGAAAGATTTAAAGGTAAGTGTCGTTAACCAGTGCCCTTGTGATTTATATTCTTATGAGAAATATCATATTCGTTTCAATCTATTAAATGGTTAATGTTATCATTTATGGTTGGCCCAATTAACTGACATCATTCCCCTTAAGAAGTTGCTCATGATATATAAGGTATTTTGTGATGTTAGGGCATGGTATCTGTAGAAAATGTGACTGTTGTATCAATTTCAACATTTGAGGAATTGTGGAGCATTATTCAAAGAGGATCTGAACAACGGCATACATCCGGAACTCAAATGAATGAAGAAAGTTCAAGATCTCATCTGATACTCTCAATTGTTATTGAAAGTACCAACCTTCAAACTCAGTCGGTTGCGAGAGGAAAGGTATCATCATTATCAATTATATTATCTTATCTATGATAAGATCAGCTTTTATGCACTTCGTCTATGGTGAATGTACATGGTTTTACATATACTTTGTCTCGCTCTTTTGTCATTCAATGTTATGAAGGATTAATTTAAGTGTGTGATGATGTAAACAGTGAGATTGAAGCCTTGTCTTGGTTACTTGTTGAGTTGTCTTTTTATTTTTATCTTTTTAGTGTTTGACCACCAAATGATTTTACATGCAGTTAAGTTTTGTGGATCTTGCTGGTTCAGAAAGAGTGAAGAAATCAGGCTCTTCTGGTAGTCAACTTAAGGAAGCTCAAAGCATCAATAAATCACTTTCAGCGCTTGGGGATGTTATTAGTGCATTGTCTTCTGGTGGTCAACACATACCTTATAGGAATCACAAGTTAACAATGTTAATGAGTGATTCACTTGGTGGTAATGCCAAAACACTCATGTTCGTTAATGTATCACCAGCTGAATCAAACTTGGATGAGACATACAATTCCCTAATGTATGTTTTCTGTCTGTATTACTTTGTGTCTATTATTTTCTTTTGGGGTGCGCTTGGGAAGCCTGGGCATCATCCTTCCCTCTCCCTCACTAGTTATCCTTGAAGTTGGGTGACAATTAACTGCGTAGGCTAAAACTATAGGAAATACACTATTGCAAAAGGTTTGCTTCATACTTTCTCATCCTTAACGCATATGGGATCCTATCCAAGTTTATAAACAAGGAACTATGGCCTGAGAATGTGAACTGTCATTATTATAAATATTTATGTTTATTGCTTGATCATTTTAAAAAATTTCATGATTTTAAGTCATTAAGCTTTATACTTTCAATTCTAACTTTGCTAGTGGCATATTAATGTAGGATAACCTCTTTTTTTTTTTTTTTTTTTTTGGTGTGTTGCTATGGATTACTTTTAGATCAATTGGAAATTTAACATCTTGCAGCCTTTGACACTGCCTTGATTAGCTATTGTTCTTTCCTTTTATGCAAGTGTTTGTTCTAACAATGCTTTGCCTCTATGCTTATACAGGTATGCATCTAGAGTTCGATCAATTGTGAATGATCCAAGCAAAAATATTTCATCCAAAGAGGTAGCCCGATTGAAAAAGTTGGTTGCTTATTGGAAGGAGCAAGCTGGTAGGAAAGGCAATGATGAGGAGTTCGAAGAAATTCAAGAAGAACGTCCAGCAAGAGATAGGACAGATGGCCGTCATTCCATGTAATGTTTCTATTATGCGAGTTGCTTGAAGCTTTTCCTATATATGAAAAGTACTTGAGAAGTTGCTAGTAAGGGCTTTGGGACACGTGAGCTAGGGCATTGGCAAGGTTGCCAATATTGGTGAACATAAGCAGGATTAAGTACCGTTTAAGCTACTATCATGTTGTGAAGTCTTGATCTTGCTCCAACATTGTACTAAAGCTAGAGGTGCTGTAATTAGTTTAGCAAGATTTAAGTTGTATAGCCGAATGGTGTGTATATTTTGCTTTATATATCCTACATCTCATTGGTGACAATGAGTCCATTGATAAGAACTTTATTGCACAGATAATAGACTCAACTTTAGTTTTTACATTTTAAATTACAACATAATTTCTAATGTATATCATTTTTTAAAAAAAATAAAAAATCTATATTTCTTGCATATCAATATTACTATAACTATTAGTGATGCAATTTAGTGAGTAATAATAAAAAAATATTGTGAATTAATAATTATAAGCCTTATTAATACAAAGTTGTTCCATAGGATTTTACTATTACTATTATTTACGAATGATAGAAGAATAAGAAGAATATTTAGCACTAAAATATACCCATTACCCACCATTAGTGAAGATGGATAAAGTTCATATATCCCTTCAAATTATTACCCAATGAACAATGTTTCTTCAAACTTTCAATTATGATAATATTTTTCTCAAATTAGCAAAACATTGTCAATGTCCTCCCAAAGTTGGCAAAAAGAATAAATAAATAAATAAATAAAACATAAATCCCTCTAGATTACTCACTAAAGCAAAAAAAAAAAAAAAAAAAAAAAATAAATTCGAAAAAATAATAATTTTTAAAAACAAAATTTTTTTTATTTTTCTAAACGAAATATTTTTTATCTTTTATTTTTTTAAAACGAAATTTTTTGTTTTTTTTTTTCAAACGAAAAATTTATTTTTTAATTGATTTTTTTTTTTTAATTGTGTTTTAAAAAACGATTTTTTTTAATTTTTTATACGGAAATTTTTAATTTTTTTAAAAAGGAAGTTTTATTTTTAAAAAATTATAAAACAAAAATTAAAAATAAAAATGAAAATTTTCAATTTTTATAAAAAAAATCATTTTTTTTAAATTTCTTTTCTTATAAAAAGGATTTTTTTAACATTTTTAAATTTGTCCACCCTTTGGATTATATATATATATATATTATTTTTAGGTTTTTTTTTAGAAGTTTTAGTTTTAGTTTTTTTTTATTATTATTTTATTAAGGATAATTTTGTCATTAGAGGGAACATGAAAATGTTTTAATAGTTTGAGGAGACTTTGTCAATTGAGTGGTAGTTTGAAGAGGTATGTGGACTTTCCCAATTAGATTTGTTAAACATTTTGAAAGCTATTTTTTTATTTGAAAAGTATTTGATGTATAGAAAGCAAAAAATTGTTTTGAATTCACTAAAAAAAATTGGGTTAATCTTTTGAATTTTTTTTTTTTTTTTTTTTCAAAGAAATAAACCTCCCTCTTTAAAAGGAGGGAGTGAGGAACAATTACTATTCCATGAGAACATGGGGTAATTACTAGAAATTATTATGGGGTATGAATTATAAGGGGTGTATTGCCCACATTCGGCTGGCAAAAAAAAAAAGAGAAGACTGAACAACCCATGAACATGAGTTGATAATTATCTTTTTTGTACCAATTTTTTGTAAAAGCACTTGAATGAATTACTTTGGATTTAATACAACTTACAAGTTGATCACGTCTCGTATTTATCAAAGTTGACCATGCTTTTTTTTTTTCATGGGAAAGAGCGTTTCGGAGTTGGCAAAGTATAAAAAAGAAGTGACAATTTATCTAAAAGAGGTAGTAAAGTAAAACGTATGAGTCACAGGATGGCGTATAACTTTTAAACAAGCTCTGTTTTGTTTCGTTTTATTTGTTTGTACGTATTAATAGTTTTACCAAAAAGATTGAGCATTATTAAAATGCACTGCGTTGAGAGCTTATACAAACAATCTCATATCTAAAAGACTAAAATATGTAAAGTAACTCACAAAATAAACCAAAAAAAAGGGTAAAACGTACGAGTCACGGGATGGCTTATTTAAAACAAGCTTTGTTTTGTTTCGTTTTATGTGTTTGTATGTATTAATAGTTACCAAACAAGATAAGCATTATTAAAATGTACCGCCTAGAGAACTTATTTATATATATATATTAGTGGTCGTTCATTCAAAGTCGACAAGGGAAAGAGCGAGCAAACATGGCGGAGGGCGGCAATTTGAAGTGTATCCCGGTGATCGATATGCAGGAAATCGAAGATCTAGAGCAGTATAAGAAACTGAGAGAAGCATCCCAAGAATGGGGTTGTTTCAGGATCGTCAACCACAAGATCCCCGCAAGTCTGATGTCAGAGATGAAGAAAGTGGTGAAAGAGCTGCTTGATCTTCCTATGGAAATCAAAAAGCGCAACACCGATGTGATAGCTGGCAGCGGCTACGTGGCACCGAGCAATTCCAATCCTCTTTATGAGGCCTTGGGGCTCTATGATTTGGGCTCGCCTGAGGCCGTGCGAGCCTTTTGCTCTCAGTTGGATGCCTCTCCTCAACAGAGGTTTCTTTCTTTGCTCATCATCTTTCTTCCCTTCTAATCTACTATCTTCAATTTTCTTTCTTGTATGGTTCTTCTTTACTTATATTCTTCTTCTCTCTCCTTTTTGATTCGTTTAAGATTCGACTTTCTTTCCAGTTCCATTGTATCCTACACACACACAGATACGGGTGCATTGCACGCGCACACCCGTGATCTCTTTAACCAACCTGGCCCACATCATATTAAAACAGACCTCCCTTTTCAGCTTGGGTTTGAAATTTTCAAAGTCATAGAATACATGTATTGCAAAATAGGGGAAAATTGTAGAAATTGCTCTTCAATTATTGTTTAAAAAAAATTGTAAGGTCGGAGAAATTGGGAACGAGCTTAGGCATTTTGAAGACGAAGTTAGCTACCCCGTTTCAAAGTATAGGAGTTCTCAAGGAATGGTTATAGTTTGTACAAATTTCAATGAAATCTACAGAAGTAATCTTCAGAAATACAAATTTCATTCATTTGATGCATTTCCTCCTTATATTGTTGGTTGTTCAGCCCTTTTTTATTGTATTTTATTGTAATCCCTAGGAAGTCGTTTTGGTTTGTATTTGGTATTTTTTTGATGTACTTAAAAAAAAAAAAAAAAATTATTTCCATGTTCCTGTTACTGGGAGGTTGTCAATTTCGTAATGCTAATCTGTCGATAAGAAAACATGATCTGTAGTAAAACAATGGACTCCCGCACCTTAATTGCGCAAGGTAGCGTCAGTTTGTGTACTCACTCTGTACTCTTAAAGGATAAATTCCAGAGTCCTATTGTTTGTCACGGCTTTGTCGCGGGGTTTAGCCTCAAAAATTTGTTTGCAATCAAGAAAATTAGAACCTTAAACCTAATGGAGATAACCAAAGTAAGAGGCTTTTGTCACTTGAGTCAACCTTGTGGTTAAAATTGCCCATTTTAAGGTGGGTAGAGATTTGAAGGCTAGAGCAAGTATCCCTGACCTCATTGTCAATGATTTTCCTTCCCCTCGCGTTGGGGCTAAAAAAACTCACTCATCTAGAAGAAAAAAGAAAATCCCATCAGTGCAAATGGATGTGTTTTTCTTGAAGCTGTTTCGTACCCATTAGTTGATTCTACTTCCGCTTCTCTTATTGCCAGGGAGGTAATAGAGGCGTATGCTCAAGCAATACATGAGTTGGCCATTGATTTAGGGCGAAAGTTGGCCAAAAGTATGGGGTTGGTCAGTGACCTGTTCAAGGGATGGCCTTGCCAGTTTAGGATAAACAAATACAACTTCACCCCTGTAACTGTAGGATCCTCTGGTGTACAAATACATACAGATTCCGGATTTCTAACCATACTTCAAGATGATGAAAACGTTGGTGGTCTTGAAGTCATGGACGAGTCTGGTGCATTTGTGTCAGTTCATCCTTGCGCAGGCACCCTCCTTGTCAACCTTGGGGACGTTGCTAAGGTAGGCTGTCTTCCATTTATTTAATTAATTTTATGGTAAATGTCATTATGATGCGCGTGTTTGTTGGTATGTATGTTCAAGGCATGGAGCAATGGAAGGTTTTGTAACGTGAAGCATCGAGTACAGTGCAAGGAAGCAACCATCCGAGTGTCAATCGCTTCATTTCTCTTAGGGCCGAAGGAGGCAGCAGTTGAAGCCCCACCTCAACTCGTGGACTCTGAACACCCGCGTCTGTACGTCCCTTTTACCTATGAAGATTATAGAAAAATCAGAATTTCCACAAAATTGCAAGCTGGTGAAGCCCTCGAACATCTGCGAACCCAGTCCTGATCAACTGGCATGCACCCATCACTTATATATGTATTTTCACCCAGCCCCCATTATAGCTACGTTAACTTATGTCAGCTAGCTAGTTAATATTGACATGATATTCTTCAAAATATATTCCGAAGAATTTTATGATTCTGGTCAGGCTGGGGTGAATTTCATCCTCTAAATATCATAATAAACAAAGAAAGCACCTGATGTAGCGTAAGACCAAATATGTAGAAAATAAGGAACTAACAGAAAACACACAGGTGAACATTAGCGTGAACGGAGATGTTAATTAACTGTGAAGAGAAACATACACCACAATGGAGAAGTCTCATCTCACAAGAATATGGAAAATTCAATAAATTTATTCAAAAACTACCATCTGTGAGGTCGATTACACGCTTATATGGTACTACCTGCTTATTGAATATAAGACTAAAATTAAAGAATAACAAAGGATTGAATAATGATAGACTAAGAGATAAATGATAGACTAGGAGATAATTCACAAGCTGTTACGTTGATCTAGGACTCCATCCCATAGAGAAGACTCATAGTGTTGAAAGTGAAATCTGCAGGTAGTTGATTATCCTCACGATAGGGCTTGGAAACTTGCAGTAATTCAGGGAATGGCATAACGCTCAAGTAAAATTAACAATACATTTTTCTCCCCAAAAAAAAAAAAAAAAATTAAATAACAAATAGTCATTCCTATAAGTGATTTGCATAACTCTAGGCTGAGTGGTGGAATTTGTCCAATGAAAGTTACTCAATTTTAACAACACTCAAAAGTGTCGAGCTGATAGGTAGAACTAGAAAAAGTGATTGGTCTTCAGTGGGTTGCTGCGATCAAACTACCAAATCATTTTGCAACAAAATTATATTGATTTCCATGCATGAGCATGTTTCAAATACACTAAGAGAAGGATGATGATGGGAAAACCAAGAAAGAAGAAATGGTAACTTACCATTTGGGTTTATTTAGGTGAAAATGGACACCCCAAAGAAGATACTGGTCATGCTATGTAAACATGGGAGAGTTCCTTTTATGGGGTTGTAGCACAAATTAACGCTTTTGTGCCCTCCAATGAGAATTTGACACATCACTGTTAAATAAATAGAACATATGTTAGCAAAACATATGATCTAACCATTCTTTCACTCTTACAAAAAATAAAAAAAACTAAAAGAAAAAACCCTTCCAGCACAGCCATCACCCAGATCAAATCCCACCGACCAAGCTGGTATCTCTCTGCAGTTCTCTCTCTCTCTCATCGGTAGCTTTGAGTGGTTATTCTCAAAGATCCTGGTTTGGACTGTGGCATCTAGCATTGGCGGTGGGAGGTGGATGTGCGTGCATTTTTTGGTGGTTGTGCTGGGATGATTCTCAGAGCTACCAATGAGAGAGAGAGAGAGAGAGAGAGAGAGAGAGAGATCTCGGCCCAGGCGGGGAGCGGTAGCTGTGCTGTGAGGGTTTACTTTTTTTTAAGGGTGAAAGAAGGGTTAGATCTTATGTTTTGCTGACATATATTTTTCTTGTTTCATGCTACTGTGTCAACCTCTCATTGAAGAGCACAAAAACCTTAGTTTGTGCCAATTCCACATACAAGTTATTCTTGTAAACAAGGCATTTGACTATATGAAGTAGTAAAATCATAAGAGTTTTATACCATTCTTGGTTAAGTTTTTACACATTTTAAAGCTATAAGACCACTGGTTAATCTAAAGTCATCAGCTCAAATTGAAAGAAAAGTGATCAAATAACAAGATATAGGACAAAGAAAAGTGAGAAATTAAATCAATAATACTACAAGTCAAAGTATACACAATTACAATTGGATTCCTTCCAACTCGCACAATTATATACAGTTCACGCTTGAAGATAAAGAATCACGTGCGTTTCTTTAAGAAACTGAGAAAAACAGAAACAAAAATACAGAGAGAATTATCAAAGAGGATACGTTCCACCAGTAAACTAATCTCATGAGAAACTTAACACGGGAGAGCTTTCACTGAAACCTCCTCCAACGTTGCTTTCCATGCTTGCGTATTTAGCTGTCCACCTTGATCCTGAATCTGATGCAAAATTCCAAGATGACGTTGTAATGGAAGCAGTATCACTTGCTGCAATATTTGCCATCATGCTGCTGCTACCTGGGATTGAGGAAGGCCAAACAAAAGCGGGTTTGAATGGTGGGACGTGCGGCACTGACACAGCTCCTGATATGATCTGAACAACAGACGGAGTTTTTGGCCTCTCACTGGCTATCGGATGGGAGCAAGCCAGCCCAAGAAGCAGAAGCCTCTGGGCTTCCTCAACCACGTAGTCATTTCCTAGTCTTTCATCCACAGCCTCCAGTATGCGTCCCTCTCGATGCAGCCACCAAACCCAATCCACAAGCAATTGGAAGCCTGTGACCTTGGTCCACGGACGCTGACCGCACACCACCTCGAGCAAGACCGCCCCAAAGCCATAGACGTCCGACTCGCAGGTGGCCTTGCCAGTATGGAAGCACTCGGGGGCAATGTAGCCCATGGTCCCCTGCACACCGTCCAGCTCAGCATAAGAGGTCTTCTCATTGTCTAACGCCCGTGCTAGCCCAAAGTCACCTAGCCGAGCGTTGAAGTTGGAGTCAAGCATGATGTTGTTGGCCTTGAGGTCCCGGTGCACCACTTTCTGGTCATATTCATTATGGAGGTAATGCAGCGCGGATGCCACTCCTGATATGATCTTGTATCTCAGGTTCCATCCGAGCGTCTCCTCGTTCTGCGACGCACAAAATAGGTGATTGTCCAAGCTGCCATTGGGCATGTATTCGTACACCAAAAGCAGTACCCCATTCTTCTCGCACCATCCTGTGCGCATGTCAAAGCATAGCTGTATTAGTTCTCAATGTTGTATCTAGTAAACTCTTGTTAGCATAACGTAGCTAATAGTTTAGTGTTACTAGGCAGTAGGCTGGGTAACAAATGCAAGCAAAAACAAAAAGAATTACTTAAAAATACATTCATTGCACAAGGTTCAATTCCAAAAATTTTAAGATAGCCTCCAGTACTAAAACTCTCACCTTTTTATTCTGTAATTGAAAAACTTCGAAAAAGAGAAAGGGAAAAAAAAGACTTAATTGTACTTATTGATCTTATGATAAAGAAATAAAATTGAAGTGTTGATTTGTTCCGAAGTGCAAGTGTAAAGGTTAACTTTTTCAAATAAAAAGTGTAGGGGCCAAACTGATATTCAAACTAAAGTAGTTTAAATCCCTCATCTCCCTTCTCTTGTGTGGACATGTAAAAAAAAAAAAGGTAGTACTTGCAAAAACCTCAAAATTTTATAGATCGGTTGAATAAGCATAAAGGATGAAAAACGTTATAACAATACTTATAATCTTCTTTTTGGTAAGTACATACTTATAATCTTTTAGGTTGCCTAAACAAGGAAACAACAACCAAATCAATTAAAATCTCATAATTCAAACTAACAAAATAAAACATCCTTGAGTCTTGCTCCCACCAAAATCAAGGAAATAAATGTGTTGAACATTAGTTGTTCTTACCCAAAATACTTGGGCCACTTATCTTATTATATCATTCAATTTACCAGTGAACAACTCGACCTCATGTTTGGCTGAAATCTAATTCTTCCTATCCAGCAAAACAAACACATCAAATAGTACAATTCGTTTATATTATTGCCAAATTTATTATCTACAGATAGTGTAAGACATTGAAATTCCAAAATTCAGCTGCTGACAATATCCACAAGTCAAGCATTAAGAACCATATCAAACGAGCCAGTCCCTATAAAATTAATTTTTTCACCCTTTAATTTATCAATAGTAGTACTATAGTAGCTAATAGAGAACTCGAGAAAGAATCGAAACTCTCTACACAGAGGACATCATGCAGATGCCTTTCTTTTTACTTTTTTTTTTTTTTCTTTTGGAAAAAAAAAAAAAAAAAAAACAGAGTGCTAGGGCTTGGGCGTTATAGGCCTACTTTCAAATTCCACAACCTTCAAGCGGTTAATTTTTCCAAGATTGTCTTCAATCTTTTCAGAACTTTCAATCAATCTGAAGTTTATTATATCTCTTCCTGTTCATGATCAGTCTCGAGTCTCCTCTCTAGATTCCTCAAGATCCTAGGCATTTTTCGTTGCGTCACCATCAACGTATTTTGCCCCCATTAATGTTGGTGGTCTCCAACTGCTGTGGTGGTGCAATCACCTACTTATGTTGGTTTTACCTCAAGTTGTATTGTTCGAAGGACAGTAGGGCTCTGTTGGCAAAGGCCAAATACCGAGAGAACACCTCTCTTTTTGTATATTGATAAGTGCTAGAATATTCATATTTTCAGCCCTTAACTTGCATGTTTTAATCCTTTAGTTTTGGTTAATTAGACTATTTTACTTCCTTTTTGTATTTTCTTTGTTTTATAGGCTTTTGGAAGAAAATAAAGCGTTTCTGAAAAAATTCCAAGCTTAAAGGGCAAATTGGGAAGATCTAGAAGATATGGTTAAGCTTAACCAATCATGGTTAAAGTTTAATCAAATAAAGGAAATGATTAATTCGGAATTTCTCAATTTGAAGTCAAATCGGATTGGATGCAAAATTGGATTCTGAATACGTCTCGGTATTTTGGCCATAACTTTCAGCTCAGATATCCGATTGAGGTGAAGCAGTTTTCCGAATGATGACGTGGGAAAAGGCCCAACACAATACTTGATAACCGAAGGTTAAATTGAATGTGATAGACAAAGAAAAAGGATCAAAGTTGCCGGCGTTGTACGGCCGGCGAAAGCTCCGATGCCTATGTTAGTTGAAGTATTTAAGAGAAAAATAACTTGAAGGTTATGGATCAGAAAAAGATAAGCAAAATGCTCAGCTTAAGAGGGTGAAAGAGTTGTTACCGAAATAGTAAAAATGGACCCCCTTTTTATAGGCATTGTATTGTACTTGTTCATATAACACTGTGGACTTTTACCGAGGGTCCACGTGTCAACAATTTATCGTAGAACATCAAATATAATATTTATTCATATATGTTTATTGTTCCTGAGGGTAATACTCGATTCCTGCCTTAGGTTCAACTAACCGAGTCTGATAACTGAACCGAGCCTGATAACCGAATGTCGATAATCTAATTTATATGATCCTAAGTCTGCTGAACATGAGTTCGTTTTGAACAGTAAAAATGACCGAGCGTGGGGAATGGGCCGGTAAATTTGAACTGGGCCCAAATAAACCGAGATTTGACCCAACAGAACTCATATGGTGTATTCATGGAGTCAGTGAAAGCAATGGACTTTCTGCAAGTTTCATGAGCTGGGAGAAACTGGGTTCTACTAACAAAATTTGAACGTGGGGTTTCTAAATCAGTTACCAAGTAAATACCACATTTCATGACGAGGTTTGAAAGAGACGTGCTTAAAGCAAGTGGATCCATTAATGCTATATAGAAGGGAAAGAGAAAAGTGACACATGGCTAGGGACGAGCAGATCAAAAGCTATATAATAAAAATTAATCGACTTTAACTTACCGAGCAATCGCACCAGATGTTTGTGACGGAGACGATTAATAATGGTAAGCTCAGCCAAGAAATCGTCTTTGCCCTTGAGGTTGTCCCTGGAGAACTTCTTGACGGCCACTTCTAGGTTTTCTTTGGGTAGCACACCTTTGTAAACCACACCGAAACCGCCTTGACCCAGTTTGTACTTGTCGTCAAAGTTGTTGGTTGCCTTCTTCAGGTCCTTGAACGAGAACTCCCTGGGCGTTCCGGGGAGGCTCTGGAGCGTGCCCAATATATTTGGGCCGAACTTAGCTGCAGCCCACTTCTTGTGCAGGTAATAGACCAAACCGGCCACCCCAATCAGCAGCAGTACGAACCCCGGCACCCCAACCCCCAAAGCGATCTTAAGCCAGCGGTCATTTTTCCCCTGATCGACCTGATCTCCGGGCAGCAGCTCCACCGTCAGATTCCACTTGAGCACGCAGTTTAGCTGGATGGCGCTCCCCGTGGAGGCGGCGAACCCGAAGTAGGAGTCCTTGTTCACAATGCCTCTGATGTCAAGATCCGCAGTCAGTACAGGCTTGGCGGGCCTGGCGGCGGTGAGGGCGAGGGGAGTCCCTTTCTGATCTTGGCCTTGCTCTGCAATGAACACGTCCAGCACCTTGTCGCCGCCGTTGTACTGGACCCACACCATATAAAACTTGGTATCAACAGGGCCGAGCTGGATGCCCCTGTCGATCAAGGATACGGTCTTGTTAGATCGAACGCTGTTGATGTCGAGACCCACATGGTTGTCGTCAGGATCGAAATCCTCCTTGAAAGTGTCCAACTCGATGGCGATGAGGCGGTTGGTGGAGCTGCCATCGGTGGTGGAGTTGGTCAAACCCAGGTATTGACCGTCGCTACCCGCTGGGAGGTCCAAGTCAGGGGCTATGAGGAAGGCCAGGCCTTCTCCCTTGGTAGACGAATTGTTAACCCGAAAGATGTTGATGAGGAAGGAGGAATTGAAGGAAGCCACCTTTGAACCCGTACTAGAACTAGTCATAGAAAGTTCATCTTCCCAAAGCTTGAATGATTGATTGAACATGATTCGGCCTGACCGGTTCACAAGGCTGAAGTTACCGGCAGAGTCTGGAGTTACTTGAAGGGCCCCATTGCTGATTGTCGCCGGCGGTAGGACAGCAAAGGTGTCGTAATAGGAGGCGTTGAATGGACCGAACTCACGGTGGAAGGTTTGGAGGATCTGAGCTTGGGACACGGTTCCCAGTGCGAGCCAAAGCAGTACAATCATCATACCAAGCCTCAGCTGCGGAACCATTTTGATTTTGCGGCTGCTCTTCTGACCAACGATTCATTTATGAGAAGGATCAGGCTTTCTTTTTTTTTATCATTCCTACTTTTGACACAGCCTGTCCCTTTCTTTTTTCTTCCTTCTTTCTTGAGGATACCTCTTCCCTTTGCTTTTCGCATTCTTTCTTTGTCTTCTTTTTTTGTTTTATTTATTTTATTCTTACCTAGACATCTACGAGCAACTTTGAACAGTTCAAAAAAAAAAACACAAAAACAAAGTTCCGGTCTTATCTTCGGGAATTTCCACGAGAGCCAGATCTACTATTGTAAAACAAACTCAACTAACTTGAATGTTGTATAAATATTATAAAGATTTATTGAGAAATCAAAACTCTTAAATTATCATTTATTCTATTAATAATTTAATTATTAAATTAATATTTTAAGATTCTTCTGTGAAACCAAACGACATGTAAAATTAAATTAAATCTTTACTCTAATATTATGTTAATTAAATTGAATTTAATTATTAAATTAATACATAACCATGTAATTAATTTACTTATCTGTTTGATTGTTGCAGGAAAGCACATGATAGACGTAGGAAGTCCCTTTTTGTCTACCCATTCTGTTCATGTACGATTGCAATTGAATTAAGTTGCTCTTACTGCTTTTTTTAAAAAAAAAAAAAAAAACTCATTTACCTATACCATGTGTTCGACTTTTTTCTTCTCTTAGCTGTGTCATGTGTTCGATTAAAGATTGTGTTGTAATACTTTGGCATAAACAGACCCGGCCAAATCAATAATAAATAAATTCTGCAAAGAAGAAGTTGCCAGCGTAGTCGCTCAGCGCACTTTTTAGCTGGCTGTCTATACAATCAATTTAGGTGGGGTGTTAGCATACGAAGAATCGGTTGATTCCTCCTCCAGAGTCCAGGCCGATAAAACTTGCAATAGTGGAAGAAAGTAAGTACGGATTTTTTTGTCTGGTGTGCTGGCAATGGCAGAGGGGATACTTCGATGCAGACAGTAAATTTAGGGAAGGACTAGGGAGTGTTTTGGTAAGAATAGTGCATGATTCTCGAATGAGCCTTTTCCCTTTCTATTATTTGTGTTTTTATAGACAAGAAGTCCAAAGAATAACCGATTGTTTGGGTTTTTTCCAACTCAAAATGAATATATATATATCACAAAAAAATAAAAAAAATTGGGGTGGTTTTGAACCACCCTAGAGGTGGCCCAAGGTGTTTGGGGTGGCCGAGCTATCCCAGGGGGTAGATCGGCCACCCCCGAAACTGATTGGGTTGGCCGAGCCACCCTCAAGTGGTTTTAAGGTGGTCCAGTCACCACCTCTAAATATATATATTTTTTAATTTTTATTATTTTTTAAATTTTTATTTAATGTTTTTTATGGTTTGGTTGAAAAATTTTAAACAAAATTAAAATATTTTGAACTGAGTTGAATGCTTGTAGTGTCAAATAACCTAAAAAAAAAAATAGTTAAGATGAGTTGTCCCTTCCCAAACAAGCCCAGCAGTCTTCCTTCCACCCAAGATTATCGAGAACTTGGAGGCCCATGTGGCAAGGTTGAACTTGGATACTATTCTGCGTTAAATGATGCCTTCCTGGACCCTATACGCTCGTCTATTTGGGCTTGGCCCGCATGTAGCCTTGACTCGAGATTACCTCTTGGCTCTTGTACGAGTAGTATTGCGGTTACACGAGAAATCACGATCTATCCGGGTAGTGGTATTCCCCCTAAACCGGAATGCAGCATAGCAAACGGAAACGGTCAAAAAGAACGTGTACAAGAAGCATGGTAGATGGCCTGATGGTTTAAGGCGTACTTAAAAGTACTTCAACAATAAAAAAAAAATTTGTTTGAAAAAAATACCTATTTGATAAAAATATTAAAAACACTTTTAAGGTTAAAAAGTCTTAAAAAAATAAATAAATAAGGAAAAAATGCAATTTACCTCCCTGAAGTTTCAGAGATTTTGCAATTTTAATCCTAAAATTCAAAAATTGACAATCTACCTCCCTGAAATTTCAAAAATTAGCAATTTAAACTCTCCGTTAAATTTTTCCATCTAAATGGACGGAACTCGCCCCACGTGTTTCTCACGTGACTTTTTTACCCATTATCTTCCAATTCTGTTCTCAATCTAACTTAATGGCTTTATTACATGATGACCCTCCCCTTTTGAACCTCACCCACACACGTTGCTCATCTTATCGTCCTTTTCACTGCAACAAACCCACACACTGAAGCACGACAACGTGAAGAAGGGATTCCAGAATCTCGTGCTCCTAGCCCAGTGACAGCAACGAACTCGTGGAGATTTGTTCGCCATCTCCCCTCTTCGCCATTTCTTATGAGGTATGCCCCAATTTCAAAATATTAGATCATCTAATGTTTTAGGGTTTTGTGTAGAGAAAAAATTGGGGTTTTGTTGGAATATTGTTTAGGGTTGTTGTTGTTTAGGAGAATATTATATGCCTCTTATTTATTCTTCTTTATTATGGTTTAGCTTACAATAAACATTACTTTTTTCATGCTACAACGATTAATGGATGAGTTAACTGTGTAGTGAACGGTTGTAAGCACATGTAGCTTGGTTGGCTGTGGTTATTTTCTGTGGTCTGAGGTAGTAGTTAATAAAATGCTACGTAATTAATTAAATAAGGAGAGGAGCAGACAAAGCTGAACAGTATAAGCCCGAAGCTCAGCCTGAAATAAGCTTCCTCCACTCTCCTTCTCTAATTATTTTGCCAAAAAAAGAATAGCGTAGGTTTCAGAATACCTTGGTCACATGCATGCATTATTACCCCCTTTGAAATATGATCAACAATAAAACAAATGTGGAAGCGGACTAATTATGTATTACTATATCATGTAGAATGGATACCTCAAATGAAGGTCCAAGCTCTTTTGGTTCAGCTCATAGCAGTTCTTCATCTGTGGTGCAGCGCGTTTGCTTCTGCTAGCGGCCGACTATTGTCAAAACAGCCAAAACTAAGAAAAACTTTGGAATGAGGTTTGTGAGTTGCGAAAACTGGAAGGCAAATACTTGATATTTTATGTAATTAATATATGAACTATCATTGTTTACTTCTTTTGTTTAGTTTATTCAATTAATTTCGGTTGGTAGTTGTTAGTTGTAATGTGTTTTATAGATTAACCAAGACTGTGGTTTTTTTGAATGACTTGATCCTAAAATGTGCTCTTTTGGTAAGAAGGTAGTACATCGTTTACATCAAATGCATAAATATTTGGAGGCTCAAGCGAAACGATATGAAACATTGGTTGAAGTTGAAGTTGGGAATGTGAGAACAGAACATGATAAAAAAACTATGCAGCTGAAGGCAGAAATTGAGAGTGAAGCTCGGCATATGAAGGAACAACTGCTGAATGAGATATCTCAGTATCGTAAACAACTCGAGATTGTGGACATAAAGATGAATGCAATAAAGAAGAATTAACTTACAATCATTGTGTATTTATGGATCGTAATGATGTATGCATTATTCATGTTGTTCTTTAGATACATTCACAATGGTCACCATGTCTGCAAATTAGGTCATGTGATGCTATCTTGAGGTTGGTCGTCATGGTGGAGCTGATGGATCGTGCTGTAGTTTTTTGTTGTGGTTTTGTGATATGTTAATATATTTACCAATGTGTAGTATGATAGAACTATGTAGTCGTATGTGAAGTTATTTTATTAAAGACATTAGTCGATATGTTGGATCATGAATCCATTAGTCCTATGTGAGATTTATTTAGTTTAAAGGCTTTAGTCCCATGTGGGATTTGTTTGCTTTAAATACATTAGTGTCATGTGTTGTGACACTAATCTTAGCCAATATGTGTTGTTTGAAGGATTTTTTCCTTTTTTTTATTATTTTTTTTATTTTTTATTTTTTGGGTTATAAGCAATATGTTGTTACCACGTGTTGCACTAAACGTATAAGCCAAACCTTAGAAGGTTTCCATAAATCAGGGTTTATTTAATCAGAGTTATTTTGTTTAAATGTATTAGTCTCTATGTTGGATCATGAATTTGCCAATTCCATTAATCCCATGTAGGATTTGTTTAGTTTAAAGGCATTAGTCCCATGTGGGATTTGTTTAGTTTAAGGGTTTAGGGTTAAACCTTAAACCTTAAACCTTAAATTAGACCTAAACCCTAGTTTAACTCCATTAGTCCCAAGTGCGATTTATTTTGCGAGGTGGGTTAAAGACCTTCCAACGAATATATAGTACTCGAGATTGTGTTCAAGACCTTATTGTGTTCAAGACCTTTCAATAAAGATCCTTAAACCAAAACAACATACCAAAAATACCAAAACTATAAATTTGATTAAAGATACTCATACAAAAACAATATACCAAAAATAATACCAAAGTTGTAAATTACACTGAAATATCATCATACCAAAACAATAGACCAAAAATTCACAAGCTTTACATTACATTGAAATATCCTCATACCAACACAACATACCAAAAATAATACCAAAGCTGTATATTACATTCAAATATCCTCATACCAAAACAATAAACGAAAAAATTCACAACCTGTACATTACATTGAAATATCCTCATACAAAAACAATAAACCAAAAATTTTCAAGCTGTACATTACATTCAAATATCCTCATACCAAAACAATATACAAAAAATTCTCAAGTTGTACATTACATTCAAATATCCTCATACAAAAACAATATACCAAAAATTCCCAAGATGTACATTACATTGAAATATCCTCATACCAACAAAACATATCAAAAATAATACCAAAGCTGTATATTACATTCAAATATCCTCATACCAACACAACATACCAAAAATAATACAAAAGCTGTATATTACATTCAAATATCCTCATACAAAAACAATATACCAAAAATTCTCAAACTGTACATTACATTCAAATTTCCTCATACCAAAACAATATACAAAAAATAATACCAAAACTATATATTACATTGAAATATCCTCATACCAAAACAATAGACTAAAAATTCTCAAGCTTTACATTACATTGAAATATCCTCATACCAACACAACGTACCAAAAATAATACCAAAGCTGTAAATTACATTGAAATATCCTCATACCAACACAACATACCCAAAATAATACCAAAGCTATATATTATATTCAAATATCCTCATACAATAACAATATACCAAAAATTCTCAAGCTGTTGCTAACAAACATCGAAAGTTCGGCATCAATTACAAACCACAAAAACATAGCAAAACATATTTACATGTCATTGTACTAAACTTAGCAACGTACATACCAAAACATGTTATTGTACTAAACTTAGCAACCAACATACCAAAGCATGTTATTGTGCTAAACTTAGCAACCAACATACCAAAACAGCATACCATTGTACTAAACTTGGCAACCAACATACCAAAACAGCATACCATTGTACTAAACTTAGCAACCAACACACCAAAATTGTCAAATAGGAAGAAGTAGAAAAAAAAAAAATTTAAGTGAATATAATCACAAGTACAACAAGGAGATGGACTATATGATGATGATTTCTAAGTCATATGTTCGAGTCTATCAAGATTGTAGCTTCAGTATAAAAACAATGAGATATATATAGCCAAACACCAATACTCTTTTTACTTTAAATTCCAACCAAAATCCAAGATGTGGTTGCTTACATTTGTCTCTCATCCAACTTATGTATATATGTGTGTGTGTGTATGTGTGTGTGTGCATCTCTTCAAAGGAAAGTTTGATTCACAAAAAAGAATTGACATTTTCCATTGTGATTTTCAGAAATAGGGGTTCAAAATTGTCAAATAGGAAGAAGTAGAAATTTTTTTTTTTTAAGTGAATATTGTAACAATCTGATCTCATATAGCGGAAAAACTGTAATTATCAATACAAAAAAATACTCTTAAAATACTTTTCTTTATACAAAAATACCCAAAGCTATGTCGTACAAGGCATTTATACAAATCTATCCGACAGTCTAAGCTCTAGACAAAACTTAACCAACTTGGAATCTCTGTACATCTCAATATGAATCTCTAATCACAACTGCATAATTACCTTGATTTGCCATTCCTGCAAGCACTACAAAAACTGTGAAGTAGTGAGTCAATTGATTTCCGATAATATAAATCATTGTTGAATCATTTATAGCAAAATGCTAGACAAGTTATAAAACCACAAAAATCCGTATTATTGGATATCAATATCATACTCAGTAAGTAAGAACACTTACAGTGGATTACATGAATGGATCATCAAAGGTAATTACTTGAAACCCGTTCTGCTGCAGTTGGTCCATACCCATAACAATCTCTTCACTGACTTTCTCTCTCTCTCTCTCTCGCCTAAACTCTCTCTTTCTTCCTCTTCAGCTCTCTGTCTTAAATTCCATCTCACTCTCGGTTTCTCTCCTCTCTTACTCACGTAAATTCTATGATGAAGCAATATGTTGAGCAGGAGAGATGATTAAATATACGAAATAAAGTAAGATGGAATGAAGAAAGAAGAAGAAAGGAAAGAAAAAGGTGGAGTGGGTGAGAGTTTGTCGGCAAGGAGAAAAGAAAGAAGAAAGAATAAAATATATAATATGAATAAAATAGTAATAAGCAAGAAAAAGTGGGAGTAGGTGAGTGAGAGTGTCGGGGGAGAAAAGGAGAAAAGAAAAAATAATATAAAATAAGAATATAAAAAGGATTAAGAAAGAAGTTTAGGTGTGAACTCAAAGTTTAGGTTTGGATAAAATATGAATAAGAAAGAAAAAGTGGGATCATTGTTCGGCAAGTGGGTTGGTAAAGTCAAAAATGGACAAAGAAGAAAAGTGGACTAATTTGGATACAGATTTTCCGAAATCTGACCCATCATAATCTGTCTAATGTCCTTAATTAATCAGTCACCAAAAATTATAATCATACTCCAAATTATACCAATCAATCATCAATTATCATATCTCTTAAATCTCCCAATAAATTAATCAATATAAAATCATCATCATGATATAATAACCTCAAATCAATATTCATAAGATCTAATAAATTCCTCAAGAATAAATATTATTACCTAATATCATCAATAAATATCTCAACCTCAAAGTAAATGTCATTACCTAATATGAATATTGATATAATCATAGCATCAATTTAATATCTCTAAAATAAGACTTTAAAAATCTGGGGTGCTACAAATATAATTACAAGTACAACAAGGAGATAGACCATATGATGATGATTTCTAAGTCATATGTTCGATTCTATCAAGATTGTAGCTTCAGTATACAAACAAGGAGATACATATAGCCAAACACCAATACTGTTTTTACTTTAAATTCCAACTAAAATCCAATATGTGGTTCCTTATATATATATATAGTGTGTGTGCGTGTGCGCGCGTGCGCATCTCTTTAAATGAAAGTTCGATTCACAAAAAAGAATTGACATGACCCATTCAATTTTTAAGTAAATATAATCACAAGTACAACAAGGAGATGACCGTAAACAATAATGTAAGAATTGACCCTAAACGATAAACCCAAAATATTCAACAAACAATTGACAATAACCCCAAAACCAATTTTCCCCCAAAACCCCCAAATTGACAAAAAAAAAAAAACCATAGTAGATGGTCCAAAATTAATTTCAAAATTGGGGCATATCGGCAAAAACGATGAACCCAAAATATTCAACAATTCACAATAACCCCAAAACCAATATTCCTCCAAAACCCCAAATTAACAAAAAACCATAGTAGATAGTCCAAAATTAATTGCAAGATTAGGGCATACCGACAAAAACGATGAACCCAAAATATTCAACAATTCACAATAACCCCAAAACCAATATTCCCCCAAAACCCCAAATTAACAAAAAACCCTAGTAGATGATCCAAAATTAATTGCAAAATTGGAGCATACCGACAAAAACGATAAACCCAAAACATTCAATAACAATTGACAGTAACCCCAAAACCAATATTCCCCCAAAACCCCAAATTTTACAAAAAACCCTAAAGTAGATGATTGATAATTAGTTGTAAAATTGGGGCATACCTAGATAGCAAGCGAAATTTATGGGTACAAGTAGTTTGTTGTCCCATTTCTCTACGCAATGGGACCACGAACGGGGGACCACGAACAAGTTCACCGAAACTATCGACTTGTTGTTGTCGTGATGTGTCGTGTGGGTGGGGTAGAAACAAAAGGAGACCATGCGATTTGCTGCTTGAATACACAAGGGGACCACGCTTTTGGAACTTTCTTCTTCTTCTTCTTCTTCTCGTGCTTCAGTTGTGTAGTGGGTTTGTTGGAGTGAAAAAGACGATAAGATGAGCAACGTGTGTGGGTGGGGTTTCAAAAGGGGAGGGTCATCATGTAATAAAGCCATTAAGTTAGATTGAGGGCAAAATTAGAAGATAATGGGTAAAAAAGTCACGTGAGAGGCATGTGGGGCGAGCTCCGTCCATTTAGACGGAAAAATTTAACGGAGGGTTTAAATTGCCAATTTTTGAAACTTTAGGGGAGTAAATTGCCAATTTTTAAACTTTGAAGTTAAAATTGCAAAACTCCTAAAACTTCAGGGGGTAAAGTGCATTTTTTTCAATAAATAAATAACACTTTTAGCAAAAATTTAAACCAAAAACTTTTTTTTAACTTACTTATCGACTATCCCCCTACCCCCAAAAACCCAATACCAAAAGCGAAGCACAGAGCTCCTCCGTATTCCGATTCCGAGGACAGACAGGGAAAAGTAGGGCCGGCAATTTTGACACGACCCGCGAACCCGACACGAACACGACACAAAAAAAAGGTATTGGGTTTGGGCTAATCGGGTTCGGGTCGTAATCGGGTCTACCCGATTAAGACCCGGAAATTTCGTGTCTGGCGGGTTGACCCGTCGGGTCTGGTGGGTCGACCCGCCAGACACAATTACTGTGCGGGCCTGGCGGGTCGACCCGCCAAACCCGTTTTTTTTTTTTTTTGCCTCGCGTGAGGAGAGTCAGACGACTCTCAGCTCACTCACGACTCTCACGTCACTTACTTAACTTACTTTACTCTTTACCATTTTGATTTTTGAACAAAAAATCAGTCTCTGACTCTCTGTTACCTAACCGGCCCTAACCCTCTCCCTGACTTCCATGGCTTCCCCATGCATGTAAAACACTACAGATGAAATTCTAACGTCTACTAATGAAGAACTCCCTAAGCATTGATGCCATTATTTGTTTTGGATAGCAAATTTGTGATCTTTAGAAAAACTTTACTGTACTTTACCTTGTCGTTGCTAAAATGAAAATGACTTAAATTATAACTATTCTATTATATTACACATTTTGATAAATGTATTTGCACAATTAAATAAGGGTCTTGGTCTTCTATGGCTCTCATGGAATTCAAAAATATTGAGTCTTGGCCCAGGGTTGGATGCTAAAAAAAATGTCGGAGAATTCGTATCTTTTTTCAAATTAATTTTTTAACACTTTTGTTAATGTGGGACTAAATTATAAGTGGACTATTTTAATAAATGAACTTACTTGTTTTAACTTTTAACTTTTAAGTTTAGGTGAAATTATGAGTTTAGTAATTTATTTTGGAGTACAATTTGTCAATTACGGTCACTTTCCATTTTTTTTTTTTTTTCTTATCCTTTATTAAAGCCTTTAATCTCTTAGAACTCAATTTTTTGCATTGACTATATTGATGTATTAGTATTATTATTACAACTTTGAATTTTTATTTTTTTTTTAAAAAAAATTATAGTTTAGGGTAATCGGGTTGTGTCTACCCATTTAGACCCGATTATTTTAAACGGGTCGTGTCGGGTTACCTGGTTATTTTCGTGTCAAACCCGATTACCCGTTTAGCTAAACGGGTCTTGTCTGAATATAGGCTAATTGTATAACAGATACCCGCGGGTCGTATCAGGTACCCATTTTGCCACCTATAGGGAAAAGGTCATCTGCATCAGAAACTTAAAAAGGATCATCTTTAACTCTTTTTCTGGTTTCCACCACTGAAGTGCAAAGGTCTTTCATAATCAAAGCTTCAGGTACTTTTCCCCCACCCCTTTTTGTCTTTGATTCATTTATTTATTGCATACTTCTATTTTCATTATTGCGGCACTTTCATGTTCTTGAAGAATGATGCAATTCAGCCTAACGAAATCGTTTGTCTCTTAATTTTCTGACCCGAATAACTAAAATTAGCTTATCTTTGGCTTAGAATTTCTCTTTTCTTACACATGCGAATCTGGTTTCTATCCCTCTATTTAGTTTTCTTTTTCTTTTTCTTTTCTCGCCCCTAAATCTTCAATTGCTAGAGATTCGGGTAACTATGACTTTGTTTTCCCATTTTATGTCTTAACTTCCTCCTTTACTGGGAAAGCATATGCTCGTTCCGGGTCTGA
The DNA here is from genome assembly GCF_901000735.1 of Corylus avellana. Lineage (NCBI taxonomy): Eukaryota > Viridiplantae > Streptophyta > Magnoliopsida > Fagales > Betulaceae > Corylus > Corylus avellana. The sequence goes on along the minus strand of NC_081542.1, from coordinate 661,629 downwards.
ACCCCCACCCACCCTTTTTTTTTTCTTCTTTCTGTATGCATGTATGCATTTCAGGCTATGTTTGATTGCTCAGAATTCAGAAATCTATGGACAACAAAATACTTATAGCTTTTAGAATGTTCGAAGACGTTCAGTTGTTTACTGTTTGTCCCTTTATTTATTTTTAAGTACTCGAAATATTATTAAAAAAAGCAAATAGGCGCAATCCTAGTACACAATTATACCAAAAAAAAAAAAAAAAAACACCTAGCTAGAACAGGAAAAGAGATCAAGAAAAACTTGAAAATCAAGTACAAAATGAAAGTCTAAAGTAGTTATTCAAAGGTAAAGAGTATTGAAGAAGAAAGAAGAAAGACTTTAGTTCCATCTTTGTCCTCTTGCGATTTCAAAACTTCTATTATTTATTTTCATTCGACACCACAAAAGACAAGACGACACCATCTTCCACATTATTGCACTCTAAGGACAACCATATAACTCTCTTTAAAAACGCGAAAAGGTTTACCACTCGCCTAGGCATAACCCAAGACTACCCACGCCGATTGAAAATAACATTACATAAGGCATTAGTGACCTCATGGTGAAGAATAAGATGATCCATAGGTTCCCCGCTTCTCTTACACATACAACACCAATCAACTACCAAGATATGACACTTCCTAAGATTATCCAAAGTAAAGATCTTTCCTAGGGTAGCTGACCAAGCAAAGAAAGTCGCTCTTAAAGGAACCTTACTCTGTCAAATACATTTCCAAGGGAAAGGAGAACCATTATGAGGGACAAGAACGTTGTACACGCCTCTCTTGGAGGGAGCCTAGCAAAGCTAATCTTCATGTCCCCGACCCAATCTAAAGGAGTACAAAAAATTACAAAACAAAGTAAAGACATCCACCTCCCAATCATGAACCGCTAACCGCTCTAAGAAAGCTTAAGTTCCAATGAAGGCAACTACTAGAATCTCCAAATGATTTGCCACATAAGCATCATTAACGTGAGCAATACTTAAAAAAATCCAGAAAAGCTTCCTCAAGAGCCTAATCCCTACACCATAGATCGTGCCGAAATTTAATCTTGGAGCCGTCTCCCACCTTAAATCTGGTATAACTAAATAAATCTCCCAAACACCTCCTGATATTTTCCACAACCCTACCCCACATGGCCCATAAACCTCATTAGAACACAACCCACCCCAAGAGCTACCATATTTAGACTCCACTACAATTCTCCACTAAGCCTCTCTCTCAAGCACTATAGCCACTTCTCCAAAAGTGCAAGGTTGAACAAAAGCAAGTTTTGGACCTCCACCCTCCCTCAAAGATCAGAGCACAAACACTGGACTAACTAACCAAGTGAAATTTGAATTCTTCTCCGAGTCCACCCCATAAAAAATTTCAATGCAACGTCTCAATGGAATTGACAACACCTGCTGGCAGAGGGAAGAGAGACATGAAATATGTATTATATCCAAATTTGTGTTATATCGTTATAACCATTTATTTGACACATCCCCTTTGGACTTTGAGGGATCTGACCTCTACTGATGGCACTATGGTGGGTGAAATTTTCTTTTGATATTTGATGACCGTATCAATTTTACCTGTGGCAGTTATTGGGAACTCAAATCGTATATTGTAAATTGCACATTTGAACCAGCACGTGATTGTTCGGATTATTTGCTAGAATTGCAATATTTACCCTGGTCCTGGGATTTTTGACGTAATGGTTCAAAATTTTTTTTTTTTCCAGTAACAATAAGATACTGTTGGCTTATAGATTTATAGTTCTATTAGTATGTGTGAGATTCACCACAATTCCCTCTCCAAAACTAAGTGGACAAATAGATTTTTATCAAAGAAGTTAAATTCTAAAATACCATCAGTAAGTAGGCTTATGGCTTGTTTCTGATCATTATATGTCGCTCTCTTGTATACTCCCGGTGTACTAGGGTTGCGCCCTTCTGCGCCTTTGATATATATATCTTTACTTATCAAAAAAAAAAGAGTAAGCTGGACATGGTATGAACTGGTGATTATGACGGACTTTTAGGCTTGGATAAGGAAAATAAGTGATAATTCTTTCCATATTTCAAGCAGCGCATTTTTTTTTTTTTTTTATGGGTGTAAACATGCAATTGAAAACTGTTTGGAGAATGGAGTGATGATAATGGTGGTTGCGGATGGCAAACTTAAAAAAATGTTTCTCCTTATCATCTCAGGGTGAGGACTCATCATGAGTTTTTTAAACCCAGTTTTTGAGGAAATACTCTTGGGACAGAAGTTCAAGAGTTTGCATTCTTACCTTGTGGTGGTTAGGGAGAATTTATGGGAGAACGGAGGAGACTAGGAAGAGAGGAGGGTCGGAGTAAATCCCCTTGGACGGTTCACTAGAAAAAGGGATGGAAACTAGAAGGGGGAGGGAGAGCTAAGTTGTTTGGAGTAGTTTATGAAATTTTACTTTTATACTTGCTTTAAACCGTTTAAATAATGGTAAAATATAATCTTTAAACTCTTGCTCTTTCTTTTCTCCTTCCCTCCTATAAAACAGTTAGAGGGGAAGACAATATTCTTCCCTCCTTCATTCCGTACGCCTCGTTGTACTTTCTCCTTTATATTTTCCATCCTTCCTACCAAACATAGTGTCAATGTTGACAGGCTGGGTTCTTATTGTCTCTCTTAACAAATATTAGCTGGGGGGAAGGTTGTACGGCAAGGTTTGCTCAAATTTCACAAGCTTTGGGACTTCAAAATAAACTCCAGTTCTAAATTATAAGAAAGAACAAATTACCATATCCATATTTTTAATTTTTATTCTCCAATCTGTTATCTTAGAAATCCTTGTTACAAGCACATATCTGTAGCTTTCTTGAAGACTTAATCCCAAGTTACCAGGAACTTGAAGAAACTTTGACCCTTTGGATCCCCTTGGGTCCATATATTTCAATTCATGAACAAGATCCTAGATCCCCAAAAACTATCAACTTATTTCGCTAAAGAATTCTGTAAATTATTGTTGAAATTAGACCTCAATGCTATAAAATAACAATGAAACCTTATTTTTGTCATTAGACCCCAGCCTAAAGCCTTCTTTCTGAAACACCTTCTTTGGCGTTTGGCATCTTCAAAAAGTTAGACATCATTACATCAGTTCAGTTCAAGTTAATGTTTGTCTTGCTCTACAAGACTAATTCTTGATTATAAGAGATCTTTTTGAAAGATGAGCTCCATGTTTTTTTTTTTTTCAGCTTTATTTTTGTAAAATATTGTTACCTCAGGTTCTCTATGAAGGAATGCTATATTTATTTTGTACTAAAATGTTATGGGAATTGTATCTTGATTATAACTTCGGAATTTATCATGTGGTTGATGCTGAATTCTCCTGATAAGTGCAACACAATTTGACAGTTGCTGATGCAGGGAGCAAAAAGTTGGTTTTGTTTTATTATAGTTTTATTCAATTTAGGAGTTTCGATATTTATAATTTTCAAATTTTTAGGTATAAGTTTGAAGTTTTAGTGCATTAGATTTTATTTTGAGTTTTATTTGTGGGTTTTGCTAGTTATTTGGTTTTGGACCTTTAGTATTTAAAGCCCAAATCTAAATTTATTAGGGGTAGGGATTAGATGCCTATAAATGTGGATGTAATGATTTTTCCTACAATGGTTGAATGAATAAGACGGTTACGAAATTTCCAGCAATGATTGTTTGATGCAACCCTTCTTTGATGTGTGATTCCAAGGAAACCCTAAGGGTGATGCTTAAATGGACCAGGAAAGTCTGTACCAAGACCGATCTTGGTTCCAATGCTGCAGAGACAGTTCTGGGTAAAAACTAGGTATTGGTCCTGGTGCTGAGTGACCCCTCTTAGGCAGTTTATTCAAAATGATTAATGCTGTAGGCTTGGTGCTGAGGACACCTCTTACAAGAGGTTGGGTTTTGAGGTCCATAAGGATATTAAGGACATAGATAAAGTTGGTTCCCTTCAAGGTTTAGTGTTGTTTGGGTTTCCTAAATTGCTTCACAATGGGAGAAAAGATAAAAATGTATATTTACTAGTTCTATGTATATTCAACTTCACTTAAACTACCACCAAAGGCGGTGGTTCGATGGTCTCAGGGGCATTCTCACTGGGTTTGGATAATGCAAGGGCATGGGTTCGACTCTCGAGTAGGGCCGACAATTTTGACATGACCCGCGAACCCGACACGAACACGACACGAAGTTAACAGGTATTGGGTTTGAGCTTTCCGGGTTCGGGTCTTAATCGGGTCTACCCGATTAAGACACGGTTATTTTCGTGTATGGCGGGTCGACCCACCAGGTAGACTCGTTTAAATTAAAAATTAAAAAAAAAAAAAAAAAAACCCAAAGATTATAGATAAACCGTAAAGAGTAAATAAGCCCTAAAATTCTAAATCACTATCGCAGGCAACACACCCTCTCCCTCTCGCTCTCTCCCTTTATCTAAATTTCATTATACATCTCTATTTGCCATATTGATCAGCTTTAAGACTTCTTTGCATTATTTCCTTTGTTCTTTTCGACTTTTTCAGACCATTTGAAGACTTTCTCTTTCAATTTCTTTTTTTTCTTTATCTTCGCATTAAAATATTTTTGCGCCGGATGATTGAGCGGACTGAGTCGGTCGGGTCGTGACCTCGCGAACACGTGCTGTGTCGGGTCATGTTGATCGCGGTTTACCCGGATATGACCCGCGAATTTTAAACGCTAAACGGGCCGCGTCGAAAGTTACCCCGATATTTCCTCGTTATAATTGTAACCGGATTCGCCAACCCGCTTAGCTAAACGGGTCAAGTTCGTACCCAGTAATCGGGTCGCTGGGTTCAACGGGTCGTAACGCGGTTCACCCGACAATTCGCTTTTTGCCAAAATTTCCCACCCGGTATGGGAATCCCTGTGCATTTATTTGTGGCTATCCCTCTTGAATCCCATTGATGCCTTGGTGGGCAAGTGATTAAGCTATAGCTCAGCTGGTCTTATGGGTGCGCCTGCGGTTTCCACCGTCAAGGTCCCTCCTGAGCAGCCCCCCCTCCCAGGTTAATGCTACTATGGTCACGCTCAGATAGAATAGTCACAATTGGTCTCCCCCTCCAGCTTTTTTTTGAAAAAAAAAAAAAAAAAAAATTCCACCGTCTAGGTCCCTCCTGAGCAGTCCCCCGCGGGTTAGTGTTACTATGGTCACGCTCAAGTAGAATAGTCACAATTGGTCTCCTCCTCCAACCTTTTTTTGAAAAAAAAAAAAATCTCTAAAATTGGTGGGCAAGTGACTCTAGGGCTCCACTTGGATTAAAGGGCTGTCGTAACTCATTGTCGCTAACCTAAAATGATGTGGTGGCCCTTGATGTAGAGAATGAAGGTAGTCTTGATGCTATAGGCATTGTAGGGATTTTAAGTAAAGCCTAATTGGATTTTCTATTCATGGTTTGCTGTTTTTTTTTTTTTTTTTTTCTAAAGTACATTTTCTAATTCTCAGATTGTTATAATTATGGTGGAGCATACGCTTGTTGCATTGTTTTGGAAGATGAACGAAAAAGCTCATTGGAATGCAAAGATAAAACTGCTGAAGTACTTTTAGTAGAGAAAGAAACAAATGTTCTGTTTGTATGTGTGTGCACGCTAAATTGACAATTAAAAAAAAAAAAGAGTGAGTTTTGACCTCAAGGGAAGGGGAGAGGAAGATAAGTTGATCTAGTTATTCATGCTTTCTTCATTTTCTACTTGAAGGATCATTGGGAGTGACTCCCCCAATTTCATTTCCAGTCACTCGATAGGGTCTTTTATTGTATAGGATGTTCCTTTTTCTTGTTTGTTCGACATCTGGATCATTCTCACTCACTTTTTTTCATTTCCAATTTGGTACCGCGTAAATTGTTTTTGCATTGCATATGCAATGGAAGGTTCTATGGAATATATTTACAGAGCATTACAAAAAGTGAAAGGCTTTTATTTGCCAAAAAAAAAAAAAAAGTCTTCAAGAAATGTTATTTTGTATTATCTCATCCTTTTCCCATCCTCTTTTTTTGAAAATCAACTATTGGACTTGTAGGACCCCACACCTTCACTTAGTTGGATCCTACAAATCTGAAAGGTAAAGATGAAGAAGGATAGGAGAATACTAAATAAGATTTCTCTTTTTTCTCATGCGTAAGTCCGGTAGTTATTAAACCATGACCTCACTCTCCCCCACGTTTTTATAGAAGAGGAGGTACTATTTGAGTTAAAGATCGTACTCTTATTTACGAAGGATTTATTGGACTCTTTTTTTTTTGGAAGAATATATGTGCGCAAATGTATCTCTTACGCTGTATGCTTCCTGCATTGATATACAACCCCACAACCCCACCCCCCCCCCCCCCCCCCCCCAAAAAAAAAAAAGAAAGAAACCACAAGCGAAACTGCGCTCCAACTATTTAAATTACTTTGATATTTGTAGAGAAAAGCCATGTGGTTATCAAGAATATCTTCGGATTTATGGTTGTGAACTTTGCGTAGCGTTTGTTGATGGGAAATGCAAGATCCAAGAATGCCAGAGTCTGAGGAAAATTTAAACCCAAAGTTACGGAAAAAGAAAATCTCAACCCAAAAGGCTTCTCTGTTTCTTTTGCAAGGGAATAATGTCGAAGAGGTTCATGGTGTACAGGGGCCTTTGTTACTGAAAGCTGGGCAGAAGACCTCCAAGAGAAACTTGAAGAATGAAATTTCTCCATCATCCCAGCAACCGGAGAGATCAAACTCTGATTCATTGCCTGATTCTTCTTCTACATCTGGAAGTGAGTACCGAGCATTGAGGCGGAAGTATTTGCTGCTGGAGGAAGAGAGCTTTGCGTTGGGGGGAGAGCTGAGAGAGATTGAAGATGAGGTGAAAACCCTTGAAGAAGAGAAGCTTGCGCTGTTGGACCAGCTTGTTGTGTTGGAAGGCTTGCTTGTTCCTTCAGAGATGCAGTCCTAGGGGTTGCATTGACCTCGACTCCTATTTTCTCTACGTCCTTGGTGAAGTTTGTGTGTTTGTGATTACCGGGTTTCTCTATTGTTTTGATACAGTTTTTCAAATATAAAAAAGTAGGTCATGTTTGACCCCTTCTGTAATTAGTTCCATGTTCAGCTCTCTTACTCTCTTGATGCTTGGATGCTGTCAATGAATTAGAATGGGAAAGATGGAGAGTGCAATCAGGACATTGGATTTTTAAACCAGTTGGTGTATTAAGGACATCTTAAATAAAGGATGGTAGAGAAAACATATCAATTAAACGTTTCTTTGCATCTAAAAACTGAACCTTATCTTTTGGTTTATAGATGCAATATAAGTTATGGTTAGAATGCTTGGAAAGATATAATAGTCCACTACTTTGTCCCTTGCACTTACGATTTCAGCTTGCCGATCATCTCCTACATTAAAGCACTAGTATCAGTTTCTCTAAATCTCATTCTCTTCCCTTCTCTAAATAGAAGAAAAAAAAATCCTAAAATATCACTTGAAATAGACTCAAATTTAAGGTAGCACTTTTGGTTCTTTTAATATAGAAAGGTTTTTTCTTTCTTCTCTCTCTCCTCGAACATTTATTTGAAACAATATTTAAATAGTTTTTCTTTCTTTTCTCCTTCCTCTAACATTTAATTTAAAGAATATTTAAATAATATAAAAAAATGATAAGGAAAGCTATTGTGAAGTTTATTTGGATAGAGAAGCAAAAAGTAATTTGATTTCCAACGTTTAAAGAAAATCTCAGACAAGTTGTTGTTAGGGCTCTTAGATCTTGTTAGCTCCCTGTGGCTGCAGACCATCCCGATAGAAAAAAGAGGAGTTGCTAACATGGATTGAGCCTCTCTTCCGTTGCTAACTTGATAAGGTGAGTCACTTTCTCATAGTGAGATGGTGGAGCTTTCTAGTGGAACTTGGTTAAGGAAATGACTCATGGGCATAACAAAGTTACCTCACAGAAGGCAAACACAATCGAGAAAGAAATATCGTCACCTTGGTAAATGGTAATATTGACATAGCTAGGGCTCAACCATTACTCTGCTTTAGATGCTTTTTCCTGTAAACTTTCGCTTATAAAATGTACTTAATTACCAAGAGGAAGATTCAACGCGATAAAAATTCATAACTAATTTATGTCATCAAGGACCGGCAGTGTATTCTTGTATGCTAATCCATGGAGGTCCAGTGTAATACATAAATTTTACATTTAATTACCAAAAGGGGAGCTAAGGCATCATATTCTGCCAAAAGAGAGAGAGAGAGAGAGAGAGAGAGAGAGAGAGAAGGTGGATTGGGGGGGGGAATAACGAGAAAAACATATATATCTTGATTCATACCCGGCCATTGATTGTTTCTTGTTTAGTAAATTACATGGCAATAATTCCATTACTCGGCCATTCCATTTCCAGGCGTACAACTGTAGGTCATAGAAAATATCATTTTCGTTTCCTTAGGTGTGGTTGTTTTCTCTGTAAGGATTTCAAAGCTCGTAGTCAATGTATACGTTCAAGTGCCGTTATCTCATCAACCCTAAGTTGGAAGGTGCAACCCGGACAACCAGAGGGCTGGTAACCTGTGTTTTTCTGTTCCTCCATGACAGGAACCCAAAAGCATATCCCTTTGATGGAGCAGCCACCTTGAAATTCACAGTGAACTTGATCTTCTGGCGGAAGTGGTTAAAGACTAATCGCTTTGGCACCACGCTGACATTGATTCCAATGGGGGAAGAAATTAAAGCTTTATAAATACTTCTTGGTTTTCCAACATTTGTCACAGTTCGTGTTACCGACAAGTTGTCCTTGAGATTGGGCACTGTGATAGATGGATAGTTCAGGGCAGATGGTGTTCTCAATGTCCCATGACAGGTACTGTTGTCTCTTGTGATGAGATGCAATGACTTCTTGTCATAACCAATTGAACAAAGGAACGATACATAATCCCTTGGCTGTGCATCATAGACGAGACCTGGATCAAGGACTCTCGTTGGGTTCACAAATCCAGACCCATAATCAAATGCATTAGCCCTTCTTCCTTCAGGATCCACTATGATTGGCTTGTGGTTCTTATCCAGAACAGTAGCTGCATATTCCATCCGTAAGATTCTTGCGTGGAAACTTAAGAACAACATTTACGATTTCTAGACAACATTTATTCTAAGCAAAGCAAAATACCAAATACAAAAACATATATTCTTTTCTTTTCTTTTATTAAATTCAAAGGAAACTTGATTGGGTCACTCAAATAGAGAATGGACACCAAACGAATTGGCTGATAGTTGAGCTTTTAAAGATTTAGTCGACTTTTACTAATCAACTCTCAAAAGAAGGTTGAGAAAATGCAGAAGCTTTCACATCTAATTGAGCATAAAACTGTGTTTCAAATTGTTTTCAAAAATTGGGAATTCAACTACATCAGGCTATTAAATATCATAAAGATTCACAGGCAAGACTAGGATATTACCAGTTGTCATGATGGCAGATTTAATAGCAGATGGTGACCATGAAGGATAAACAGCTTTGATCAAGGTAGCGATTCCTGTTACATGTGGGCAAGCCATAGAAGTACCGGAGAGAATGTTGAATTGCGCTTTTCCAACTGCTGGAGACCACGCTGCAAGGATGTTCAATCCAGGAGCTGTGATATCGGGCTACAAAGAAGAACAACCAGAAGGTTTGAAGAATATAAAAAATAATAATAATAAAAGAATAAGAGGCATGAAAAAGAATGGAACAAATGATGAGATCCAGTAACTACTTTAGAATTATTGATCTTTTCGAAAGAATTTTACCTTCAAGATTTCAGGGGTCAATGCACTGGGACCTCTTGAAGAAAATCCTGCAACACGAGGTGCAGGTTGAGACCCCAATATAGTCTTTGCAGGAAAGATCCTAGAGACTGGTTTCCTGTTCACAACAACAGAATGGCCTGTATCAGCAAACAGAGAAATTCAAACACACTGATATCGTCTTCTGTAATAATAGAACAAACCGTGTTCGATTAACATAAGAAAGAATCTGATCAGCTGTCCCTCTTCCAACAGTAGCTGCAGGGATCACAAAAGGGATGGCAACATCCTTATCTGCTTCATCAACTAATATCATCCCAACTGCGCCAGCTTCTTTCACTACCACACTCTTTTCCAGCTTTGACTCCATTGAGCTCTCTGCGTGTTGACAGACCAGAACCTTCCCTCTGGCCTTGGTGCTATTCAAGGAACTCTCTAAACAGTAACTACAAGAACAAGTAGGACAGAAAAAAATAATTCAAAGTTTTCCTTGATGTTGACATAGAAATTGTACTGACTATCAAATACCTTTTGCTTCACCTGGATTGATAAGGAGTAAAATATCCTGCAAAGGCTTCAGAGGCAGAAATGATCCTTGCAGAGCCTTTCATTTCAAAGAGACTAAGACTTTCACCCTATCCAACAACTAAGAATTTTTAAGGCTGTGTCATATATATCAGGAAGCTCTCAACAGGAAGAGGTAAATAGCATTACCGTGAAGTTGGTACCATCTCCTAACACGATATCAGAAGAGAAATCTCTATCTGTTGAACTAGCAGCAACAGTTATCATCCACGGCGCTACATTTGTTGCAGAACCTTGATTACCTCCATTTCCAACTGAAGCAACTACCAAAATTCCGTGGGTGGTGGCATGGAATGATCCCACGGAAATGGCATCATTGAAATAGTCTCCCTGGGGAGCATCAGGACCCAGAGACAGAGACAATATGTGAACCCCATCTCTGATTGCATCATCAAAGGCAGCTAGTAAATCAACATCATAGCAACCTGAGTCCCAACACGTCTTATATACTGCAATCCTGGTCATTGGTGCACCACCTCTAGCTCCTCCAGCTGCCAGCCCCTTATAATTCATGTTTGTCACATAGCGACCAGCAGCTGTTGAGGCTGTGTGGCTGCCATGGCCAGAGCTGTCCCTCGGAGATCTGAATGACATTGTGCTTACTGATTCTTCTTCTGCTTCATAACCACTCATATAGTATCTAGCTCCAATCACTTTCCTATGCCATTAAATTTTAACCAATACTGAGGATCCTCTTTGTTGATGTTCATAAAATGATTTAGGTAATGTAAGGTATAACTATGGTAAAACCTGTTGCAAGATGAAGCATTGAATGCTTCTCCCGATTGGCACTGCCCCTTCCATCTAGCAGGCACTGGAGGCATGTTGGCATCACTAAAACTTGGGGATTCAGGCCAAATTCCTGCTTTAGATGGTAAAGAAAATTAAGATCACTAAATTCTTTTTTCTCTTTCAACCAATATATGACCCCATCAAACTGGAGACCCACATGCATTTAAGCATACAGAATCCAATTAATTGTGCAAAATGTGCTGTACTCTGTAGAATAAGATCTCTACTACTAGCAGAAAAACAGAGGATGTAAGTATACAAATGGGGTATATTGAGGATTGCATAAACAAACGCCTCTAAAACTTCTAAGTTGTAAAGAAATTAAAGCGTCAGAAAAAAGAAGGAAGAATAAAGTGAAAGAATTAAACTTAATCCATCAAGCAATTGTGCTAAATAGAAAGCATTTGATGATGAAAGAATTTTTTTTTTTTCTTCCCTTCAACAGACCTTTATTCGACCATAGGAGCTAAAAGAGAGAGATTGCCAAGCCCCTCTATACTGTATGCAAGTTGTTAAACCATACAGTATAGAGGTAAGTTGTAATTAACATTCTAACATCCCCCCACATGTGGATTCAAACTCTTATTTAATAAATTAAACCCAACAGGTGAAATGTTTATTTGATTGAAATGAAATGTGAATCGATGGAGACAAGGTTCGAACTCAGGACCAATTGCTCTGATATCGCGTGAAGAACATAGACAACACGAAAAAGAGAAAAGAAACAGAGAAATTGATTTCTGTGTGTGATCTATGTATATACAAGAATTGGGAGACAAATCCCTTGTTTACAGCAATTCGATTCATGTTGATTGGGGTTAAGTATGGAATGATTTCATTGATTTTAGTCTTGCATAGCACGCATGGTAGGTGATCGATCATTTGCAGTTGGAGTTTCGTTGTTTTGGCTGATTTCAATGTTGGCGTTGATTCCTTTCCTTAGCATAAGTTGTAAATGAAGAGTGCGCATTCTTATGAAGAAACTAATTGCCCCCTTGGTGTATACCAAAGTAATAAAGGAAGATGCATATTATGGAAAAGGAAGAATGAATTGCTCCTCAACAGCAAAAGTTATTGGTAGAAGAAGGATATCGAAGATGGTAAAGAGTGCTGACCGGTATCAATGAAACCAACAATAACATTAACTTGGTTCTTGGTGGAATACCCCGGAATCTCCATTGTTTCCTCGCCCACAAGACCCATGAAATCCCACGAGTGAGTGGTGTGTAGCCTTCTTTTCGAATTGGGAAACACAGAAACCACTCCCGGCATCTCTGTTCATGTACACAGCCATTAATCTCTGATTCTATATCCGGAAATAAGGGATTTTTGGAAGGAAAATGCTCACTAGAAATTTGGAAAGCCTGGTGGTCGGTCAACTTGGCCGCAAAGCCTCTGAAACCATGTCTATAACTGTAAACGTGAGATGCCTGTGCTTGTTCGACGCTGTTCCACACCCAAACCATTGTATACATGTAATAATATTCACAAACATAAATCAGTCGACCATGCAACGAATGACAAACCCCAGTTACGCAAACATTTGGAGAAGCACAGAAAAACCTTACCTTCCTGTATGAACAGCAGCAAGCATCTGATGGTCTTGGCTCAGAATCTCGTCTGGATCTTCACCAGTTTTGCTTCCCATATAAACCACATAAACCTGGAAACCCACCCAATTTAAGAGAAATAATAATAATAATAATAATAAGAGCAAAAAACCCAAGACTCTGTTCAACAGGAAACACTTGGGTAGAAAAGCGTATCACTGAATATACATCCAAAATTATAATCTGAATAACCTTGGCAGAATAGCAAACGCTGATTTCAGCATAAAAAACACAGAGAAACAGATACAGCAGAATGATGCTACTTATCCCACTCCTTGTGGAAGAGAAAGAAGCCATTTCCAAAAAAAAAATGTCCTTCCAGCCCCAACCTCAACTGTAGTCTGAGATAGGCTTTCAGCTATAATATGGAGAAAGGGTAGCCGGATTTATGTATTGGGGAAAGATGAGGAAAAAACAAAGGTTGGTGGAGAAAGAATGTTCACATTACATATCTCATCGCAGGATTAGCGTGCGTGTGAAGAATAAAGAGCGAATTTTATATCTATAAAATAAATACAGTCCCACTACATAAAGAGACACAAACACCGATGATAAAACGTGAAGGGTAGTGGGTTTAAGGTTGGACTGCAGCACCTGACAATTATAATGTCAGTGCGTATGTCTCTCCACTCTCCTAACGTCAGAAATGCCATAAAAGAGATTAACCGTTTTTTCAACTCCAGGTTTGGACATAATTAAGCACGAAAAATCCCACACCTCCATTACCTGCTATGATTACTCAGTGCTAAGTCATAATCATTTTAACAAACTTCTTCATTGCAATCAAATATCGTAATGATTTTTTTTTTTTTTTTTAGTATGTTGAAAAGGGGAGAGAAAGGAAATAGACACGTCTCCGATAAGGATTGTTATTAGTAAACTCTCGTACTACTATCATATAATTATGGTGATGTCCTCATTGATTTAATAGCTAATTTTCATTGTTACATCATCATAGTTGTATGACTGTAGCATGAGAATGTACTAAATATCATTTCTCATATATAAGTAAAGTAAGGTTTTTCTTGCTTATTACAAGAAGGTTTAAATTGTTTGATAGGTATGCGACTATGCAGAAGATGAAACTTTTTAACTTTTTTCATACAAAAATTTAATTTATTTTTTTTTCTTTATATCACATCAATCACTTTTTATTATTATTTAAAAAAAAAAAAAAACAAAAAACACCTCTAAAACTTTTTGATAGGTATACTATAATATGAGTATATAAGAATGTATTAAATATCATTTCTCATGTATAAGTAAGGTTTCTCCCCAAGAGGTAGTTCAATCGGCTAGGACCACGCCTAATGAAGCGATGGTTACTAGTTCGAATCCCTCTCCCCCCTCTTGTGTGGACATGTCAAAAAAGTAAGGTTTTTCTTGCTTGTTACGGGAAGGTTTAAATTGTCTGATAGGTATGCGATTGTGCGGGAGATAAAACTTTTTTACTTTTTTCATACAAATTTTTTTTTTTCTTTTTTATACTATGTCAATCACTTTCTATTATTATTTAAAAAAATAAAAATAAAAAAAATAAAAACTCTAAAACTTTTACCAAACATACCCATCCTCGGCATTCACCATGACTTGCGTGCCCATATCCTTCTTTTTTTCTTTTTTAAAATTGGGTGCTAAAGCAATAAAGCATCTCCATTTGCAGTCACTTTTATGTTTGTTGAGTGTCATATCAATTATCAGGTGTCCTAGTTGATTACAGTACTCTTTTCGGTGCCAAAAAAAAAAAAAACTCTAGGTCTAAGCTTTACTGCAAAGACGGTAGTGATGGAGATGATGAATTTTTTTATCAGTATTATCATCATGATGAGGATGATCCACAAATGATATTCTCGTTTACTCAAAGCAAGTATGATTCTAAGTGATGATCAGTTATAATCATTGCTCATCTTATTTGTCAAGTATGGTTTGACTATTAAGGCAAGGAATCATATTGTCTGCATAGGAGTTGACTAATGACCGAATGTTAACAACCAGAGAGCATTCGGAGATTCTTTCAATCAAAGGTCTTAAGTCTTTGACATAAGTATCGCTTCATGATACATACCGTAATCGAAATATAGCATCAATTTAGGTTCCGTTTGTTTCGCCGTAATATGATTTACGGAAAATGTTTTACGTATTTAATGGTATTTGGCGCGACGCAAAATAATAGTTAACGAAAAATATTTTCTCTTTAACCGAAAATTCTTCTTTAATTTTAAGAAAATGGTTTACGCTTTTCAAAACCGTAAACCATTTTTCGACTTTGAGCATTTCATTCTAGAATCGGTGAATCATGCCAAGACCCGCCTAGGGCCCGCTCGGGACCTACTTGAGACCCGCACGAGACTTGACCAGGACCCGCCTGGGACCTCACTGGAACCTGACTGGGACCCGTCCAGGACTTGCCCTGGACCCGCCCGGGACCTGACTAGGACCTGCCTGAGACCTACAGGGGACCTGCCCAAGACCCGCTCGAGACCTGCCCGGGACCCTGCAGAGACCTGACCGGGACTAGCCTGGAACTTGACCAGGACCCACCTAGGACCTCCCCAAGACCCTTCCGGGACTTGACCGAGACTCGCTTAGGACCTAATCGGGACCTGCTTGAGACTTGACCAGGTCCCGCCCGGGACTTGACTCAGTCTCACCCGGGACCTCGCCGGGACCCGCCCTGGACCTGACCGGGACTCACCCCGGACTCGCCGGGGACCCACTCGGGACCTGACCGGGACCCGCCCTGAACCCTACTAGGACCCACCCACGACCTGACCAGACTTGCCTAGGACCTGCACAGGACCTACCCAAGAACCGCCCGAGACCTGCCCGAGACCTGACCTGGACCTACTCAGGAATTGATCGAGACTTGACCGGGACCCCGCTGGAACTTGCTTGGGACTCGCGCGGACCTACTCAGTCAGGTCCTAGTCAAGTCTCAGTAGGGTCCCGGCTAGGTCTAGAGTGAGTCCCAGTCAAGTACCAGGCAAGTCCATGTCAAGCCCTGGGCGGGTCCCGAGCAGGTCCGGTCGGGTCTCGGACAACTCCCAGTCAAGTCCTGGGCAGATCCTAGTCAAGTCCCAGTCGGGTATTTTTATATTTTATTTTTTAAAATTATTGTATATTAGTATTTTTATGTTGTGAATATAAAAAATATTTGTGATTTTTCGTGCGCGCGCCAAACGTCAGAAACTATTTTCATCGTAAAATATTTTCATGTAAAATGACTTCCCTTAAAATATTTTACGACGAAAAATATTTTACGCCGAAACAAACAGAGCCTTAGTAATTTCCTCAATACATGTTTGATAACATACCAATTGCCAAGTTATTCTTGAGATTGAAATGTTTACCATCTTGGCATCTTCTATTTACTATGAAAAACTCTTTGCCAGTATAATAATTATTCTACTCACGTGGATTTGAAACATTTAATTCTAATTTCTCTCTTTTTTTTCTCATAAAAAATTTTAAATTAAATTTAAATCATTGAATACGGTCAAATTAAAGTTAATCTATATAATCTTATACACATACATTGACATGACTTAAACCCAACACACGATATTTAGGAATGTTAATTTTGGATACAACCCATGAATCCGACACAAACCCAACACAAAATTAACGAATTAAGTTGAAAAATCTGATCCATTTAATTAAATACGCTAGATTATAATCGATGTATATAGTCTTATATTTATGCCTTGACACAATAAAAAATTAACATCGTACACAAATTACTACACTGTAAGAGCTACCAACAAGGCGACACCTGAGGAATTAAGAGCCTTTTGAGAGTACGTTAAGGAGTTTAAAAGTACTTTTAGTACTTAAAAAGCTATGCCAAACAAAAAAACTATAAAAATATAAAAATACTTCTATTTCTTAACTCAATCGTAAACATTATCAGCCGAATCCTAACTTGATTGTGCTTCCTGATTTTTGTGTTGCAGATTTGATCTCCTCTGAAGATAGGTCTTGGAATAGACATCTTTTGCAGGATCTTTTTGACTCGGATTATGATCAACACATTCTCTCCATTCATTTGCCCCAGATTAGTTCTTTTGATAAGTGGGTTTGGGTTCCTTCCCCAGATGGGCTCTTCCTGTCAAATCTGCCCATGAGCTCTCTTATGCTTTTGGTGGTAGGATGTCCCCTTTTTCTTTAGAAGATTGGCATGCCCTTTGGGGGTTAAAACTGCAAGTTAGGCTAAAGCATCTCCTTTGGAAAATTGCTTGAAATATTCTTCCTTCTCGGGGCAATATAGGTCGATTTGTGACATCGTCTTTTGGGGATGCTTGGGTCTATCCTTTTTGTAAAGGTCCCCAAGAGAAAAAGACAAATCATATCTTTTTTGGACTATGATTTAGCAAGAATTTTATGGAGGTCCTCTCTGTGGCCTCTTAACACTGTTGTTTTCTCTTCTATGCCTATTTCGGATTGGATTCTTGCTATCATTTATCCGTTTGAATGGTTGGCTATTCCCAAGGAGGAAGTTAAAAGATTTCAATTGTTTGCTGCCATCACTTTGGATCTTATTTGGTTCTCCAAGAATAAATTAGTCCATGAAGCCTTACAACCTATTCCTGCCAAAGTGATCAAGCTTATTTCCTCGTCATTAAACCTCCACCTCTCTACATGGCAAGATGCTACATTGCCTTCTCTTTGGGTTCCTCCTAGGCCTGGTTGTCTTGAGGGCAATTTTGATGTGGCTATTAAGAATACTTTTGATGTGGCTGCTACAACCATTAGTGATTCCTCAGGTAATATTGTCTTTGCAGCTGTTCAGAAGCTTCCTAATGTGCACGTCTTGCAAGGTGAAGCTACAGCTGCCCTTCTTGCAACTAGGCTGGTCATTTCATCAGGTTGTGACCGTTTCCACCTTGATAGGGATGCTCTTTTGGTTACCTTGGCTATTAACAATCCCTCCCTTTTTGAGTCTTGGAATTTTGCTTCTATTGTTTCTGACATTAGACTGAATTTATCTTCCTTTCAAAGTTGGTTTGCTTTGAAAGTGTCTAGATGTGTCAATTACTGTGCATATGCTTTAGCTAAATGTGCTACTTCCAATCTTATTTTTTGGAAGCATTCCCACAGAATCTCCTATTCTCTCTTCCATTCGGATCAAGCGTGGTAAAGATCCTTCTCTATAGCCTCTTTTCCCCTATTCAATTAGAAAAAAAAAAATCGTATACATTATCTAAATAAATTCGCTATTGTTAAAGGTAGCCATGGGCCGGGAGACCAATCTAGTGCCCAAGCAGATTAAAATAATCGTGGGCTTGGCCTGTCCCCCACTGCAAATTGACCACACTCACGCACATAGAAAGAGAACAGAAAAGGAGCGAGAGAGGGTGAAGAATGGACACGCACACGCATGACCGCTTATGTGTGGCTGAAACAAGGTATTTCCAATCTGGATCAGGCTTCTATGCGGTAGTTATAGTTAAGGAAGTGCTGCACAGCTGAGGGGGAGGGGTTTCTCCCCCTCCCCCCCTCCTCTCTTTCCCCCTCTCTTTCCTTGATCTGTTCCCCCTCCCTTCCCCATTTTCCTTCCCCCCCTCTCTTCCCCGATCTATGTTTCTTTTCTTTTTTGTGTTTGTTTTTGGATTTCACTTTCTTTTCCCTGTTGTTATTCTTTGTTTGCTTGTTTATTTTTTCTTGCTAGGTGTTTGTTTGGGCACACTTTATGGGTGCCGCTCATGGGGGATTCACTCAAACTTCCCCTCAATTTCTTTGAGTGCGCCGCCGATCTCCTCCGCGCCAGCTTTGCTGTTTAGTGTCTTCTGCTGGGTCTTTTCACGCGTCCCTACCGCGATGTGCTTCCAACGCCATGTACGCATCGGTTTCCGGCAAGCACGCGATCGGTTTTTCTTCCGGCTGCTGTCATCCGCCTAGTGTGCTCCTATTTTTAAATTTTTAGTTGTATTGCTTTGATTTTCCCCGTATTTTTCTTGTTTTTCTTGCTGCTTGTAATAAGGCCATGTCCTCTTTCTTGATCTCCTCGCTTGTTATTTTGGTCCAGACCCCTGGGGTTGTGGATGTGAACGATATCCTGGCTTTCGGGTTCAGGAGGATGTATGTCGGCATGGGGTCCTTTTGATTCCAGGGTCGAGGAATAAGTGCTACCTATGCATTAGTTTGTGTCTGTCTAGCGCAGATCTGTTATTCCAACTGAAGATTAGTTATAGGTTAGCGGATGTTTGGCGTCTTTAATGTGTAATCTTTTAGTTACGACTTTGATCTTTTAGCTTCGGCTAGGATCTTTCAGAACGTTATGTTCTATGATTATAAGAGTTTTAATGCTCTTGATTCCTCTATTAATGAGATAAGAATGATTTTCCTTCAAAAAAAAAAAAAAACTACCGCATAGTTGCCGTTTTGGGCACTAAAAAGTAAGTTTTTTTTTTTTTAACAAAATAATAAACAAATCATTAATAATTATAAATTATAAATAAATTAATAATTAAAAAAATTAAAACTAAAAAAACTAAAGATCAAGGATTTCTTGGAGTTTGGCGACGGCTTCGAAGAGCTGGGTTTGAAGGGATTGAAAAGGGAGATGATTTCTTTGATGGAGGAGGGAGAGGAATCGAGTGGGGTCGTTGAGGGTAGCGCTTGGGTTTGGGAAGAGAGGAAAGTAGAAAGCGAACTGCGGAAGGCAGTGAGCCGGAGGGAGCAATTGGGTGAGAGCTCGAAGAGTTTGGAGGCCAAGGTGCCATTTGGAGGAGAAGGGACCAAGACTGGGAGAGAGATGGGAGAAAGGAGGGTGGAGGAGGTGGTGGTGGTGGTGGTAGTGGCGGATGAGAAATGGGAGGGTTGGAGATGCTGTGTGGTTGATGATGGGGGAGTTTGGGTGGGGTAGGGTTTTGAAGGGAGGGGGAGTTTGGGTTTGTGAGGCATAGCCTTGCTTGGGATTGCAGCATCTTTCTGTTTGGACGCCTCAATTTCTCCTTTCTTCTTCTTCTTCCAAATTGGAGGAGGCCGGAATTAATATCCACGGCCGGTATGGGGTGGCCGACCCACCATGGCCCTTGAGGTGGTTCAGCCACCCCAAAAACCAAACTCAAATTTTTTTGATTTCTTCTTTTGCCCTTTTAGGGGTGGCTGGAACCACCTCAATGGCCACCAGCCATGCGTGGTGGATTCGGCCACAAGCACCCCTTTGGTTTATATATATATATATTTTTATATTTTAGTTTTTTAGTTTTAATATTTTTAGTTTTTTAATTATTATTGTTTTATAATTTTTAATGAGTTTTTAATTGTACTTTTTATAAACCAACTTTTCACTGCCCAAAACAGTACCGTTTTGCCCAAAACGGTACTGTTTTGGGCAACAGCATCTATGCGGTAGTTTTCACTACCGCATAGAAGCCGGAGCCTTCAAATCTAACGCCTCTTTTCCTCTTTCTTCATTTGGGCCACAATCTAAAGACAGCGGCAAAGGTAAGCTCTACGAGCTCCTCGCCTTATGTTTAATATCTCTTCCTTTCGTCTCTGTTCTTTTGTTTAACCATCTCTTCATTTACCACTACAAAGTGTGGGTTAATTAGCAATCTTTGTTTGTAGAGCGTCATAATGCCCCAAAGATGTTTATATTCTTTGTACTTTTGATCTCTATGTCTTCTGTTACAGAATCAGGAGAACGGGGAAGGATTATAAGGAAGAGGAGGAAACTATGGCAACAGGCTTCTTGTGTCCATGGAATTCAAGTTTAATACATAGTTCTAGAAAAGAAAATCCGTTGTACCACAGATCATTCCTCGTTGCTGGACGGAGAATACTAGATGTAGCAACTGCAAAAAGAAACCCGAGTCGTCATGGTTCTCAAAAGAAAATATCTCATAGGTTTTCTGTGTTTGCTGTGACCGAAAGCTCTAAAGAGCCTAGCAAGACTGAAGAAACAATCCCTGCTTGGGCCAGGGCAGATTCAGATGTGCCCCCTCCTTGGGCTCAAGATGAAGGCAAGGAAAGTAAATCGCAACAGATATTTGAGATTCCCTTCTATGTTTACTTACTTGCCTCGGCAGTCACTGCAATTGCTGCTGTAAGTTCCTCTTCCTCTTCATTTTCATTTTATGACCTGCAAAACTAATTCTATCAAATGCTCTTTTGTTTCTAAAATTTTCTTTTAACTTTCGGACTGCAGATAGGTTCTGTTTTTGAATATGTGAACCAAAGGCCTGTGTTTGGAATTTTGAACTCAGACAGCATTTTTTATGCTCCATTGCTTGGATTTTTCGCATTTACTGGTATTCCCGTTTCAGTAAGTTCTGAATTTATCTCGTTTCTGTTTTTTCTTGTCTTTTTTAATTTGGTGAAGAGAGATAGAGGAGAGAAGAAGAGAATATATATATATATTGATGGCTAGTTAAATTGTAAAGTTAAATATAGTCTAGCAATATAATGTACAGTATATGTAAAATAAGGAAAATAATAACAAGAAAATTAATACATAACAAATATGGTAACAAGATACTCATGATATTGACATGTGACATAGATAAAATAAGGCAACATCCGGAGGATTCTAACATCTCTGCAAACTCAAGGTGCTAGAGTAGAGAACATCTTGAGTTTGGAGAGAAGAGCATGGAAATGGCGAGGATGTGTTTTAGTGAACACATCTGCAAGCTGATATGTGGAGGTAACATAGCATAGGTAGAGAGTACCTTACTATGATGTTTCACAAAATGATAGTCGATCTCAATATGTTTAGTATGCTTCTGAAAGACACTATTGTGGGCTATCTGTATGGCACCCTAATTGTCACAGTAAATTGGAAAGCTGGTGATCTAAATGACGCTTATGTCTTGTAGAAGCTAGCATAGCCAACCAAGTTCAAAGGTGGCGTGAACAAGTGTGCTGTCTTCGGCTTACTGGATCTAGCAACAATTGATTGTTTCTTACTGCACCAAGAGATAATAGAGTCACCTAGCAAGAAATAGTAACCATTGGTAGAGCAATGGTTATTGTGATCTCCTGTCTAGTCTGCATCAGAATAGACCTATAAATCCGAAAAAGAGAGAAGAAAAATGAAGGCCATGGGATAGTGTCCCTTCCACGATTTCACCTATGTAAGGAGTCGAAGGACGGCTACATAGTGAACATAGCATGGTTCGGTCATAAATTAATTGACCAAGTGCACAACAGAGGCGATATCCAGCTATGTGACAAGGAGATAAATCAAGTTGCCAACCAAGTGGCGATAAAGAGTGTCACAACATAGGCAATATCCAGCCATGTGACAAGGAGATAAATCAAGTTGCCAACCAAGTGGTGATAAAGAGCGTCACTCAAAGTGGTTCACCTTATGTGGTACAAAGTTTAACATTAGCCTCCAATGAACTATTGTTTGTTTTACTGTCAGTTAAGTTGGGGCATTACAAAAGATCATAAGCATACTTCGCATGTGAGAGAAAATTGTCGTTGGAGCTGGATGAGACCTTAAGACCAAGGAAGCAACTAAGAGTATCCAGATATTGCAGTTCAAATTGTTGACTGAGAAGAGTTTGTAGTGTACGAATGCCATGTGTATGGTCTATAGTAATAATAATGTCATCCACATAAAGTAAGAGCAGGATAATACCAATATCAGTGTGATAGATAAATAAGGCAGAGTCGTAAGAGTGAAACAAATCCAAGCCGTGCAATGATACCTCTGAATTTGGCAAATTAGGCTTGGGAAGCCTGTTAGAGCCTATAAAGTGCTCGGCAATGACAAAAAACCTTATTATGTGGAAGAGGCTTCATATAAACTTATTCTGCAAGATCCTCATTAAGAAAGACATTCTAAACATCCATCTGAAAGGGGTTCATGCGATGGAATTGCAACAAGTAGGAAACGAACAGAAGTGAGACGGGCTACAAGAGCAAAATTTTCTCATATTCAATACCATACTCTTGTGTGAACCTCTTCGCCACAAGACGTGCTTTGTATAACTCAACATATCTATCTGACCAAGTTTTGATCTTTTAGATTCACTTGCAACGGACTAGTCTTTCTTAATTTGTACTTATCAAAAAAGTCTTTCTAGGAGGTAGATCTACCAAGTCCAAAGTGTGGGTTTTGGTGAGGGTTTGAAGTTCTTCAAACATGGCTTGTTGCCAAAGAGGGTTAGTATTGACCTCAAGAAAGGAGCAAGGCTCACGAAGAGTTGCAAGAGCAAAAAAATTAGGGCTAGGTATCGGTTAAATCGGTGATGGTAGGATTTTCATCTACCGAACCACCAGGGTTGGTTAAGTCAATTAATTAACCAACTTCATATCAATGGTAACGATTTTCGGCTATTTTAGCTAAGTCGGTTACATGTTAGTCAGTTAATCGATTAACCGTGGTTTTTATTTTATTTTTAAATATTGGGCCATTCTGTTTTTATAGGCCAAAATGGTTGTTTTTTGGGCTAAACAAGTGTTTATTAGACAAATTTTTACATTGGATTTGACAATGGATTAGCCCACCCATCTCAAATGAAACGATGTCATTATGATTTCAAATAATAATAAAAAAATGGTTTGGTTGGATCGGTAAAAAAAACACAGTTCAGTTAACTGCCTATAAAAAATCTCTACCGCCTACTGAACCAATGTTGAAACAGTACTTTTATTCTGCCTACTGGCCGCTGAAAGTCGATTGACAGTCAGTGACTGTTAGGCGGCGGTCAATAACCAGTCAACGATTAATCTACCCACCCCTAAGAAAAATAGTTATCATCAATAAGATGAGAGGGAAATGCTCTTGAAGTTCTAAAATGGCAGTGGAATCAGTCTCGAAAAAGGTAGTGGAAGGATTAGCAAATGGAGCACACTTGCACAGTCATTGGAAAAGGTCATTGTCGAGTCGACTGAAGAGATCGGAAAACCTGCATCAAAGTTAGAAGAAGTTGGATCCAGGTCAATGGAAGGATTGGTGAAAATGGGCGAATAGCTAACGTAGGGGAAGGGAAATTAGATAAACTAGAAAACATCTTGTGTTCTAGAAATTCACATGGCAAGAAATATGTAATTGCTGAGATATAAAGTCATAGCGGCAATATCCCTTATATTCAATGCCATAACCTAAGAAACAACATAATCGAGACCAATGCTCTAACTTAATGGGCTCATGTGGTTGAAGAAGAACAAAACATGTAACACCCCCAACCCGCAAGGCGTTAGGTTTGTTAACTTAGAAGCCTTAGAGGCGTAAAGGTCATAAATAAGAACAACTCTGCACTTAATAACACCTTAAATGCATGAGTTTAAAAGCCTTTGTTAAAAATAATTGCAAAAACGTAAAGCTCATAGCATAATAAAAGTGTCTGAAATTTTTTCTCCCTTGTGGCCCTTAGGCACTTATCGAAAATAAGTTAATCTTAAAACATGACATGAAATGAAATCCCTTATCTAAGTTGCATCCGGCATTCTACTAAATCTCAACTTGACTTGAGAACAAAACAAATGAGCAAAAAAGCTCAGTAAATAATATTCCCAACCAATTTAAAAGCGGTTGGTTAAAAATATTCTCCTTTGAAAACTCTTTCTTTGAAACTCTCAACTCAACATGAGAAAGAAGATTTTAAAAATACTCTTTGAAAAACTGTCTTTGAAAATGTGGACCTCAACATAAAAAGAAAAACACTAAATTAAGTTCTTTATAAAACCAACTTTAAGAAAAATATTTTTATTCATCATATACTATGAGTAGAAACAACTTCCTTTAAAACATTATACTTCAGAAAATTTGCTTTCTTCTCCTCTTACTGTGGCCTATGCATATTGTTACGTCATTTATGCTAGTGTTGTGCGATCCTTGGATCATGGCAACAATGCGTGGCCACGGGCCCATGGACATACTTGGGCCAGCTGATTAACTCTAAGGGCATTTGGCTTGGCAACTAGGTGATGGACCACCCTTGTTTGGCTGCACTCCCTCCCAATTTTTGTTTTCCCAAATTTTTCCTACAATTGTTATAATGATGTCTCAAGCAATTGTAGAAACTGCACTTTATAGACCGAGTTGAGGATGAATTGGAGGAGGAGTCAAACTTCCCTTGGATGACATACCTGTAGCGTAACCCCCTTTGAGTTTTGAGCTTCTAGTGAACTTTGTTTTATTTTGAGATGAGTTTGTTGAGAGCATTATCAAGCATGGGTGGAGGTGATTGATGCAGCAAAGAGACACGAATAGACATAAATTCACTGCATATTTGTAACAATCTAGGAAAAAAAGCTAGTCATATCTGCGCTATAACCCCAAAATAATTAGCCAATTTGGAATTTCCCAAAAATCACTTATAAAGCCAAGTTTTACTTAGTAAGTAAACAATGTTGGACTTAACACCCATGAACATTTCTCTTATAAACCACTCACTCTCTATGTAGGCTACCCATCTTCCCAATATGAGATTGAGGTGTTACAATTCCCTTTCGAAGGGGGTGGGAAGGCTTTGCACAACATGTACGATATGATATTGGAAACGGTACAAAAGTACTTTTTTGGCATGATGTGTGGCGTGGGGAATACCCTCTGAAACTCGTGTATCCTGATTTGTTCAATATTGCATGTAATAAGGATGCGTGGGTGAAGGAGTACATGGAGAGACCGAATGATATTCTTCATTGGAATGTCCAATTTTTTCGACCCATGTATGATTGGGAATTGGAGGAGGTAATGCACTTCTTTGCATTGTTGTACTCCCAAAAAATCAGATGTGGAGGTGAGGATAGAATTTGTTGGATTCTATAAAAAAGAAATACCTTTGAAGTGAACTGCTATTATCAGACTCACTCTACACCCGCATAGGCGTTTGCTCAGTGAAAGAGTATTTGGAAAGTGAAGGCTCCCTCAAGAGTGGCTTTCTTTGTGTGGACGGCAACGATAGGAAAAATCCTCACATTGGACAACTTACGAAAGAGGAATGTTATGGTAATGGAGTGGTGTTATATGTGTAAACACCATGGAGAGTCCATTGACCATCCATTCCTACATTGTGAGGTTGCAAATGAGGTATGGAATGTATTCTTTCAACTCTTTGGAGTGAGTTGGGCTATGCCACGAAAGGTGAGTGATATCTTGGAAAGTTGGAGGGGTCAATTGGGTAATAGGCATGTTTTGCGTATGTGGAGGCTCGTCCCATTATGTGTGATGTTTATAGCGAGAACGGAATGCACGCAGCTTTGAGGATAATGAGAGCGGCATGATTGAGTTGAGGAAGTTGGCGTTACATACTTTGTTCTTTTAGAGCGGGACTTGGTCAAACTCGCATGAGTCCACATTTTCTGATTTCTTAGAGCTCTGTAAATCTTTTTCTAATCAATAGGGGTTTCCTTATAACCTCTTGTATACATGAGTTGCGTCTCTCTGCACATTTGATAATATACTTATTACTTATAAAAATAAATAAATAAATAATTACCCCCTTCCCCCCCTCTCTCTTAACCCTGACATTCTCGTCAGTGCCACGTCATGCAGTACTGACAGTACCACACGACGCATAACTAGTAGGGGTGTAAAAAATTACCGGAAAACCAGGGAGCCGGTTCCGGTTGCAAAAAACCAAAAACTGGGGACCCTGATTCCGGGACCCGGTTCCCAGTTCCGGTTGTCAAAAACCAAAAACCGGGGTACCCCAGTTCCAGTCCCCGGTTTTGGCCAAAAATCGGGACCAGGTTGACACCCCTAATAACTAGGTGGTTCTGATGCCATATGTAACGACCTAGGAAATAGCATTAGCCACACATGTGCTATGACCCCAAAATGTCCTTATAGATGTGGCGAGCACTATTACTTGAGTCTTTAGACAACTAGAGATGTTGGAGATGGTGGTGGATGGTGGTCGAAGATGGTGGAGAATAATGGTTGGAGTTGTCGGAGATGAACTAGGCTAAGTGGTGGTTGGCAAGTTGGGCCGACGGTATGCCAGGGAGATGGGAGATGGAGGCCCACTAGGTGGGCCGAGGTTGGGCTAGCCAAGTGGATTATGGACTTGTGCCATAGATTACGCAACTAGCGGTGTGTGGAAGTGTCTATCAGGAACTTCAAGTGGGGTGTGAGGGCACCTGAGTGGTCGGAATAAGCACAATGTAGATCAACACCCCTAGAATCTAGGGCTTATTTATTTAATGAAATAATACCCATAGATACTCAAACAGTAAAGAGAACGCAACAATGAGTGAAAGCTTTCCACCACTCTTGAATGCCATATAATGATAGCTTTGATAACATGTTAAGAGAAAAGGAAGAGAGAAGAAAAGAATATACAAAAAAGGCTTTTGTATTTCTGAGAGAGTAAAACTATACACTGACCAAGACTATTTATAGTTGAATATCTAACTTTACATGTGCAATACATGTGAAATATGAAAATAATATCGAAAAAATTATTACATGACATATACGATAACAAGATCTTCGGAATATTGACATGTGACATAAACAAATAAAGCAAGAAATCCAGAGGACTAACAAATTTGATTTCTTAGATCTTGAAATTAACTTATGTTTTCATAAGCGCCCAAATTCTCAAATCCGGTTCTACATCTATTTTGCTAAGTAATCTGTGCTCAAGTATAGGCCATGGCTAAATAACATGAATGCTGAATACAGGGATTCCTGTGGTTCAAATCTGTTCAAGCTGCTAACAAGGAAGCTGAGGAACAAGACCGGAGGGATGGCTATCTGTAGGGTCAAATCTTTGCCAATTAACTGCCATGTAGAGTTACTTTGGAAAACTCGAGATGGGTCATGTGGGGTTATGGAAATTGGTTCAAGGGAAAAATGGCACCCGTTAAACAAACAGAAATCTGGGTAGATTTATTCGGTTCTAA
The DNA here is from genome assembly GCF_901000735.1 of Corylus avellana. Taxonomy (NCBI): domain Eukaryota; kingdom Viridiplantae; phylum Streptophyta; class Magnoliopsida; order Fagales; family Betulaceae; genus Corylus; species Corylus avellana. The sequence continues at coordinate 634,050 of NC_081542.1, read as the reverse complement.
AAGTTGAAAACTTGAATGTAAAAACCCTTGATAGTAATATTGTAAAAATGATGGCAGTGTACAAAAAGGTTAAATATTCTCTTCAAGGACTAGAAAATGTTCAGCATGGAGTTTTAGTTACTGTATTTTACCTGTTAAATATCAAGGCATATTTGATAGTTGCTGATTCTGTTTGCCTCATAAGATATTTGTAATGCTGGAGTATGCGGTAACCCTAAATTAGGTAGTTAATGTTAAACTATTTTAATCAATACATAATCTTAACTCTTGAAAAAATTCAGTCTCTCATTGTTCATATCCATGGATTGAGTCTATATTATGAAGTTGGACCTTTCTTATTGTATTAAAGGTGGACAGCCCAAGCTTGGGAATAAATTGGGACTGAGTCATGACTATCAGTCCCAGACTCCCAATATTGCAGCTGCCAAACCTGGAATCTCATGTAAAATGTAGCTGATTTTGAGAATCGATAATGTATATGTATTACCACGACTTTGAGTTCCTTACACTTATTGCATTTACGTGTCACATTGGTTGACGTGACATAAAAAAATTATGCAAGTTAATATGATATAAGTATAATAAAGAAACGTAAAAGATAGCATTACTCCACGACTTTATTGCTCTGATTTCGATTTCCACAAACTAGGCCAGTTTGATCCAGGTCATCCGCGCTTTGATTTAACTTAAAAAACAAGCATTTGTCTTTTTTCTTCATTTTTTTTTTTTTTTTCCTCCCTCTTTCCCTTGTATTGCTCAGGGAAAAAAAAATAGCATAGGTGACGCGTCTTTTTCCTCTGTTATAAAACTAAAAGAAAACAAAAACGTGATGACGTGATTGCTTGCTGTTATATTCAAAGCGGATAATCCGTATGCACCCATCGTTGGGGCCAGGGGCTGCGGCCTGCGATTAATTAGAAACAGGTGATCGTTGGGCGTGGAAAATTTGGAAAATGATACTCTCCATTTCTATTTCATTTGAAAGTAAAGGAATTGTTAAAAAATAAATAAAATAAAATAACAAGTCTAGACTTGTAGTCCTCTTAAGGTAGTAATAATGGATTTGGATCCTCTCCAATTACTAAGAAAAATAAAATTCTCATTTTTTTAATACTAACTGTCAAATCAAAACACAATATTAATACTAAGGGTCCAAGATAACCCAATATCAAAACACAAAAACAAATACAATCACACTGGATTATATATTAAATCTAAATCAAAAAATTAATTTATTTTTGGTTGGAGGAGAAGCCACCCTAGAGGGGCGACATGGGTGGGGGTGGCGCGTGGCTAACCCTATGCCATGGGGTGGCCATGCCGCCACTCCCAGCAGATCTGGGGGTGGCGCCCTGCCACCCCCAGATCTGTTGGGAGTGACCGTGCGCCATCCTAAATGGGTGGGGTGGCGGCGAGCCACCCCCTTCTCCTCTAACAAAAAAATAATTAATTAATTAATTAATTTTTTAATTCAGATTTGATATATAATCCAGTGTGGTTGTGTTTGTTTTTTAGTTTTGATATTGAGTTATCTGGGACCCTTAGATTCTTCTAACGGCTAATATTAACAAAATGAGAATTTCATTTTTTCTTAGTAATCGGAGTCTGAATCCCCATCCTTGGGGCCAGGGGTGCGGCCTGCGATAAAGTAGAAATAGGTGATCGTTGGGCATGGAAAATTTTATACAAACTCACACGCAAACAAGCAAGCGATGGCATGGTTGTACGGATCGGGATCCCCAACATTAATTGGGGGACTGCCCATCAATTTTTTAAAAAAATCTTGGCCAATGAATCTCATTTAAGGGTCTAGAAGCTGTCCCACTAATTAAAAAATAATAAAATATTATTTAAATTTTAAAAATAAAATATAAAACAAAAGGATAATATAAATATATAAATATATATATATTGGCCACCCCATTTTTGCCAACGAACCCATATATTTTTATTATTATTATTTTGCATATATAATATTTTACTATTTTTTCATTAGGAACACATGTGGTAACTTTTAGACGAAGATTCAATGGCCCAGATTTTAAAAAAATTTCATGGGAATTCCCAGCCCGATCCTGGCTGCACGTGGCTAGAAACAGCGGGTGAAGTAATCAATGTTAGCATGTGATCGTGTCATGTGAGTGTGCGATGAGAGTGAGACGGTCCACAAACTTGAAAGTAGAAAGAGCTAGAGCCTTAGAGGACGTTGAATCCAATGAAATGATGCCATGTATTTTATTTCCAATTTTTTTTTTTTTGTTGGATCATAGCAAGTCTATTATTATTTTGGTTCGAAAGGCAACAAAGGGTAGACAGCTTTTAGTTGTAGTCAGCGGCAGTTGAACTTCCTCACCTTTTGGTTAAGTTGTGGATTTTGGAAGAGGAAGAAGAAGCACAAAGGAAAGGAAAGGCTGAGGATGGTGACGGTAGAGGGGAGGGAGAGAACGCCGGAGCCGCAGCCGAGGGTATTTAAGGGAAGAGAAGAATTCGAATCGAACGTACTACACACAGTAGTAGCGCTGGGGATATGGCTGGGGGCCATCCATTTCAACGTTGCTTTGCTCCTCTTCTCCCTTTACTTCCTTCCTCTTTCCAAATCCCTTTTGTTCGTTTTCTGGCCCTTTCCCTTTTTATTTTTCCTCTCTTTTTTATTATTATTCTTCCTCTTCAATTTTGGCTCTACTTGTATTCAATCAGGGTTTTCGGATTGCTTGCGTTATTTATGGTCATTCCCGTTGACGATAAAAGCAGATTAGGCCGACGATTGTCCAGGTCTGTTTCTATTCTCTTCCCCTTCTTCAGAGTTACTCAGCGTTTGCTTCTTCTTCTTCTTCTTCTTCTTTTTTTTTTTTTTAATCAAAAATTTAAAATAATAATAATAATAATAATTTATTTGCAGGTATATTTGTAAGCATGGTTGCAGTTACTTCCCAGTGACTCTGCATGTAGAGGACATACAAGCCTTTGATCCTGATCGTGCTTATGGTTTGTTCCATTCTCCCATTGCAGCATTATCTTCTGTTTTTCTTTTCTTTACTTTTTTTTCCCTGCTCCTTTCATCGTCTAGAAGGATGGGAGATTTAAGATACTGCATGTTATCGTTTACTCTAGGCAAATCTTTGGATGAGAACATGGTTACGAAGCCCATATATTACTCTTATCTTTCTTCCCCTTTTTTTTTTTTTGTTAATTATTTTTTTTATTACTATTATAAAATATATTCTGAAACTTTTCGATTTCTCTACCCATTGCATAATCAAGAGCAATCCCATAAGAAAATTGGGTTGAGATGGTGAGAAAAGGTATTGTGGCACATGAATTAATCGTTGCTCTGTCCTTTGATCAAGTGATTGCAAAAAAGAAAAAAATGCATTTAGTTACCTGACCCGAAGCCTTTTGAATCTAAGGATATCTTGTGCCAGCCCCCGTCTTATTTCCAATTATACATTTTGTCTGTGACTTATTGATTTGATATTTTATTCCTGTACGAATATCATCTCTTTCCCTATGATCACATCTTAAGATTTTGGGTGCAATACCTTTTCATACAGATAGCAACATATTTCCCATCTCTTCCCTCTCCCACAAATAAAAGGTATAGAAATAATAATAGTTTACCCCGGGATGGATTGCATGACTATGTATTAAGTCCTATATAGGGAATTGTGAAGGTCTTGCAAGGCATCTGTTAACCATTGGTAGTGTATTAGAAAATTCCAGAATTAGATGGCCTTAATGAAGTTTTTGCATTATGCCAACAACAACCACAAGTTTCAATTTTTTGACCAATTGCAACCATTTTTTCTTTCAGTACGAGCATTTAATCTTCAAGTACTCACACAAAGGAGCATCTTTTATACACAAGATAATGAATGAAGGATCCAATTCAACTTATTGGCCCAATTATCTAGACCAGGCACATGCACACCCAGGTTTAATCTTGAACAAAATGGTATTCAGATCCTAAACACTTGGGGCTTTATAATGGTATTTGCTTTGAGTACAAAATAAAGTGAACAATTTGAGCTTCAAGTAATTTGACTATTCACAATGTAAAATGCGAGCAATGTGTTGAGCATACTCTGTAAAGCGATTTGAATGGTAGTGAAATTTTGTATTAATTTATTTTAATTGTTAATTTTTAAGTGGCGTGTTATTAATTTTTTATTTTCTCCTTTGCTTTTTAATGGAGTGATAATTATATCAATGTTCTATTGTGTTATTATTTTGGGTGTTCTAAGATGTGAAAGCCGGGCAATATGATTTTGGTTGAACACCTTGTTCAGGATAAGGTAGAGTTATGACTTAGGTGGGAGGTAAAAAAGGTTGCTTGAGCATGGTCTTCTATGTAGCCATTTCTTACCCTCTTGGTGTTACGTTGAAATCCCTTGATTTTATGCTTGATATGGATTAAAAAAAAAAGAAGAAGAAGAAGATACAATAAACTTAAAATTGGAATACTATTGAATATGCATGTGTAAGTGTAAAAATATTGAGTTCCACTTTGGGAATATGTCACAAGTGTGAGTGATTAATATAGAATAGTTGGGTTCAAAGTCATAAGCTTAAACTTTTGAATTGAGTGGTGTCACAATATACTATATTATGGTCAAACTAAAAGACCTCCCTAGGTGTTAATCTCCCCAACAAGGGATATCAAAGGATATGGTGGTGTACGCTATAGTAGAGTGGTATAGGCATGGACAAAGGTGCAAGGTGCGAGAATGATTGAGGGAACCTGGTGCAAGGGGCAAAAGTTCATGGTACGGGCACAAACGAGTCTCTAAAACATAGGCAAAGGTGCATGGCATGGGCAAACCCACATAACACACAAATGATCTGAGAGACAACCCTTGAGATTAATAAAAAAACCTTCCATTCAAGGGAGAGTGTAGAAAGATAGTGATGGACTCACACGAGGGGGAGATTGTTGAGTATACATTTGTGAATGTAAAATGATTGAGTCCTACATTGGAAAGATGTTACAAGTGTGAGTGCTTAATATAATATAGTTGGGTCTGAATCCATAAGTTTAAGCTTTTGGGTTGAGTGGTGTCCAACATATAATATTATACTCTCACTGAAAACTTCTCAAGGTTTTAATCTCCCCAACAGTTGCCAGTCAATAGGATTTCAGGTGAACACATTGTTCAGTAGAGTTATGAGAGAGATGTGGTTACTCTTTGCTTGCTTTGTTAGCCATTAGTCAAGAAAGCAGTTGTTAGCTCATTTCTATTTTCCTGCTGAATTTAAATTAGTAAGCCATTGATGCAATAGTTTTATGTTGTGCTTTAGCACTATAATTAGCCAAATAGCCTTTTGTTTCTCCTTGTTTTGATAAAGTACTAACCTCTATCTGTGTTTTATGCAGTCTTTGGTTATGAACCACACTCAGTTTTGCCAATTGGCGTTGTTTCACTTGCTGACCTTACAGGTTTCATGCCACTCCCAAAGATAAAGGTCCTTGCTAGTAGCGCTGTAAGATTCTTTTTACCCTGAAGTTGTATACATTCAATGGAGCCTGCCTCTATGTTCAGTCTCTCTCATCATGTGTGAGAAAAATGATTAGGTGTTCTACACACCTTTTTTGAGGCACATATGGACATGGTTGGGTCTTGCACCTGCGACGAAGAAAAATTTCATCTCCCTCTTGGAAGCTGGTTATAGCTGCATCATAGTCCCAGGGGGAGTGCAAGAGACATTTCTTATGGAGCATGGTTCTGAGGTTTAACCTTTTAACTCTTCCTCATGCTGTATGTTTATGTCTGTTTAATGTTTCCATGTACTCATCCATGTCTGTTTGCAGATATTGGATAATAATTGAACACGACAGTTAAAGATTGACATTCTTGGCTATACAATCAAAGGGCAATATTAAGCTCTTTTCTCATTGTATCATTGCTTAAATTATGTGTGTTGATTTTGACTATAGAAATCCTTCTCTCTCGTGTGTGTGTGTGAGTGTATATGCATATGCACATATAAAGAGAGATTTCTAATGTCTTTCCTTTGTAGATTGCTTTCCTTAAGACAAGAAGAGGATTTGTTCGCATAGCCATGGAAATGGGCCATTCTCTGGTTCCAGTTTTCTGCTTTGGTCAGGTATTGGTTCTTGATACTCATTTTCCCCTTCTTTTTCCTCGTATTAGAACCTGTGAACTTACTAGGTTTTAGGATTTTCTAATTGTAGCAGCTGCTTTGCGGTTGATATGCATTTAATGGTTATGCTTTATTGGTCCATGATCATACGTTGAGATCTGAGGCCATGTGAAACTCACAAAATATTGACAGTGATGCCTTCTGCTTTACCCAAAACAACTAATTTATTCCTCTCATTTGCTCTCTTTTGCCCAATTGTGCAACAGTCGCATGTTTATAAGTGGTGGAAGCCTGGAGGGAAGTTCTTCCTACAATTTTCTAGAGCTATCAAGTTCACTCCAATATACTTCTGGGGAATTTTGGGGTGTGTATAGTTCCATTCATATCTTTACTTTCTGCACTATATTACGCTCATCCACCTCCTTGTCCTCCTTTATTTCTTCATCCAATTTATTTATTGAAATTCTCGGCCTGTCACTTCTGGATGCATTTGTTTGAGAATATGTCTGCAGTTGCAACATCTGGAAATGTGCAGAGAGTTGGCGATCATCTAAAGGCGGTTCTTTCTCTTTTGCAGATCTCCTTTACCCTTTAGGCATCCAATGCATGTGGTGGTGGGTAGACCAATTGAACTCAAGAAGAATCCACATCCCACCATGGAAGAGGTATGAATGCTGCTCAAATGTTGAGCATAATGTATATGGAAGGGGAACTTATTTGCATTGTCATGTGGTGTTTTCTTGACTTCTGATGTTAATATGTTATGCATATTGACTTCAGGGGCCGACTCCTATGCTTAAAAGTGATGGATACACTGGCTCAGGCTGCACTATTATGTTTTTTTATGACTATATATGTAGTTCACTTGTAAATGAAATCCTCAGGGCCTTGCAAACGACTCAAGCTCTACCTAGTTATAGTTCGGCAAGCTCATAACCCTTAATGAGCAAGCAATGTGTAATTCCATCAGTTTACTTGCTTCTTTTTGTGTTTCAGGTCATCGAAGCTCACCGTCAGTTTGTTGAAGCACTGCAAGATCTCTTTGAAAGGCACAAAGCACGGGTTGGCTATGCTGACCTTCAACTGAAAATTCTTTGATCGGATCTTAATTTGTATTCTACTGCTCCCTCATCATTATGCTATCATATTCGGTATGGTTGGGTGCACAGAAAAATAAGGTCTCTTGTAGTCTTGCCTAACCATGATCTCAACTTTGCAATTTGGCAGTTTATTTATTATTTAAAAAAAAAATAATATATATCAAATCCGAATAGGATTTTTTTTTTTTTTTTGGTTCATTCTTTTTCAATTGGGACTATTCAATTGCTGAAAACAGGTTTGTTGAACAAATCACGACTGTTGCTCGTTTTTTTTTTAATTGGGAGTATGTAATCCAGTATTTATTATTATTATTATTATTATTATTATTATTATTTTCCTTCTATTCTAATGCGGTATTTATACAACAGAAACAAAGTCCATATATATTTGCCAGGCGATGGCCGCTGGAGGTCCTCTGCTTTTTTATGTTTTTTTGGTGGACATATGGTGGCCATGGAGGTCGTCAAATGCCTTCAATAGGCGAAAAGCAATATCGGTACAATTATAGCGAGTGAAAACTCTGGTTTCCAACTTGCTATGCGGGGGGCATGCTTTACTGCTTTAGGGACGAGACAAATGGGCAAGACGCCCATTATTCTGCAAGTAACCCGGCATTATATGCAATTTAGTAGTCGGAGAAATTATTATTTTTTTATCATTAGTCTGAGAAATTATTGACTTAAGAGAGTCTCTGAATTTGGGAGAGTGAGATATGGATGTGCAAAGGGTACGTAACCACTTGACCATGTAGGGCTGGTTACCATGGTAACCACAACTCATAACTAGTCCTTAGGTTTATTAGATGCATAACGGGCGGATGGTTGTTAAAACTAACCACAGGGTGGTTTCAGTGGCGGTCTGGGGCTGTTCTCTGTCCATAGTGGGTTGTATAGCCATCTTGCCTCTTCACCCTCACGCTGTAGGCGAATGGCTGACCTTTAGGTCTTTATTCCAAAGTATTTGGGAGAGGGGAAAGCAAAGAGTGGAGATTGGGAGGAGGCATAGCTCTTCCCTCCTCCAAGGCACTAACAAGGGAGGAGGTTGGAGGTGAAGGGGCTCTCACAATCGGGTGAGAGAGGGAAAGCAGTTTCATAATATTTATTAATCTGAATTACCACGCAATTTGACAAGCTCCCTCCCCCAAAACTTTAAAACTTATTAATTTGAAGCTCAGAACTTTTAATTGCAATCAATTTAAACTATTCCATGAGATTTTAAATGTTAAAAGTAAGACAATAACGTTTATACCCTTGAATTTTTTATAAAATTTCAAATTTACTCACAATTCCAAATTAAAAAAAAAAAAAAAAAAAAAAAAAGGTTGTCTGGCCTTGTGACCCGTAGGTCAGGCCAGACCCACGCAAGTTTGGCTATTACCCAGTCTCGGCCAGACCCATGGCACGGTCCTGGCCAAACCCGTGTGGGTCTGACCTAACCAGCGGGTCTTTTTTTCTTTTTCTTTTTTATTTTTATTTTTTTTTAAAAAAAAAAACGAAAATCATAAATATTTTGGTCTTTTTAGGTATTGCTGTTAGAAGTTAACAGTTAAATCTAATAGAGTGATTCAAATTAACTGCAATTGAAAGTTCAAGGGTTCAAATTGAGAGGTTTTGAAGCTTGAAAGGGCTTGTCAAATCGCATAGTAATTCATGGGTTTAAAGTGAAGTTACTCCTATTTATCTTTAGGTAGGTAAGTACATAAACTCGCCAAAAAATCAATAGGAATTCAAGTTCCAACTTATTCAAAATATAAGCATTGAATTATTCCAACTTATTCAAAATATAAGCATTCTTTATATATTCAAAATATAAGCATGTCAGTGCAGTTAGGAGAGCAACTAGCGTTGTCACTTCCATCTTTCAGTCTTCAGAAAAGGATTACAGCAATTTCCATATTCCACCGGTGGGGAAAATCACGGGTCTGACAACGCACTTGGATCATTCACGGGAATGCCATTCCGATCTCAGTCTTTCGTTGCTAACTTCATGTTTTGAACTTTAACTGAAAGCTGTAATTTCTGTTCCTCAATATCTCTCAAAACTGAAAGCAAATTGGCTCGATACACATCACATTTTCGTCGTGCACGCTCAAGTTGTCGCAATAGCTTTTGGATTTTCCTGTCTTGCTCATCCTACAGGCATATACAATGTTTAGTACACTGATCATAATTTACCTAACATCATTCAACACAGTATCAATTAACCAATAATCAAATTTACAGTTATGTCTTAGTTATTATTGCTTATTTCTTCTTTACTTATTTATATTTTGATACTAGGAAGGTTTCAAATGGTTATATCCTTTTTATGTTAAAGAAGGGGGTTCTCAAGCCATACGTAGATTTAAGAGACTAAGAGCATTCTTAGTAGCTTCCCATTCATTTTTACTAAATTTAAGGAACCAAACTACTTTTTTCTTCTTTATTTCAATACATTCCACAATAACTTTCCTTAAGATTTCTCAATATCAATAAAATATTATTTTTTTACTTTTTCTTTATCTTTATTTTATTTTATTCATTTAATTTAGTTATTAGCACTCTCTCTCTCTCTTCATCAAGCAAGATGCAGAAAACCAAGCCCCAAGCCCCATCCCTTCCATTTCTGAACATCATGTTCTCTCTCCATCAAGCAAGATACAGAAAACTCAAGCCCCATCCCTTCTGTTTCATTCCTTCACCAGGCATGGTTGACAGAGAGAGATGAGAGAGCGGATGAGAGGGTGAGAGAGGGATCGAGCTGAGAGAGATAGAGAGGATGGGCAAGAAAGAGGGGTGAGGAGCTGGCATTGTGCAAATCTGGCGTGGGGACTGGCGTCCATGGGGTGGGTCGCGGTTGAAGAGCAGATCGGGTGGTGGGGTGGGTCTCAGTTGCGGATTCCTTCAACAGATGGGTTTTGGCTAGAGCCAAAATCATACCTCAAATTTTTAGTCTCTATTTGGCCTTGTGTACAAGCTGATTCTTGCTTGTTAAGTTTGTCAATCTTTAAGTTTGGATAGGTTGATGTGGCTGTGGCCCTGTGGGTGTAGATTTATAGGTATTTTGTGCTTTGATTTACAAATGGTCGAGTGATGATAGAACTTTTTGATTGTGATTTTGAAGGAAAATGAGCACTTATCGTTTTTTTTTTTTTTTTGGGTGTGATGTGGGTTGAACTCTCCATTGAAGACCAATTTGAAGAATGGGGAGGTGCTTGAACGAAGGCGTGAGAGAAGAGAGATGACCGACTTTTTGTGACTTGAAATTTTCCGTAAATTTAGGGAAGGAAACTACCTATTATAGGGAGTTCGCTAGGAACACTCCAAGGACAAAGGTAATAGTTTTGTTAAAAATGAGTATATGTCATGTAGTAGTTCATTAATAGCTAATATTCATGCAATCCAAAATGGTTAGGGCAATCAATACCATCTCTATAGAGGATAAATTACTTTGAGATTAAAAAATTGGGTTCTTCATTTGCAAATTGAATGAAAAAGATGTGACTAGCGGATGGATGACTGTCATATAGCTACTAAAGATAATCTCGAAGCTAATTTGCAAAATAAGCAAGTGAACATCTGCTGACTTTTTAGAAAATAACCTTTGCTCCCACTTACAAGGAGAGAGACAAAATGTGCCATTTAAATAATAAATGATCCAAGAAGTAGCATTTTAAGAAACATGATAATAGATACAGCTGGCATGAGATGACACGGCACATATCAGAGCCTGAGAGATTGCAGGTTGTATGATATGAGTATTGAGGATGTTGGTAATTGGATAAAGAAGATTGGAAGATGGTTAAACTCTTTTAGTTGATGAATGCCAAATCATGTACTTCAGTATATGGTATATGAGAAGGTGCAAAATCAGAGATGAGAGTACAGACAAAAGGATGGCCTGGGAGGAGGTGTTGCTGCCCAGAGGTAATCATAGTCCATAAGAGTAATGACCACTATAAGGTTAGATAAATAGTTAAATACATACACACACACACACTAACTACACGCAAACTTCCTGGATCAAGTATACTAAACTTACCAAAAACAGTATAATGATATGACAGTTGTCTATCAGATGGCAATGACAGGAAGAAATGACTAAAAATACACTGAAATTGATGAAGCAGACTATTCATACGGATGACAATTCTATAACTGAGGCGATGATGTTCCAACAACATTGGAAGTGATAATGGAGATAACCTTAGTATAAAATTATGCTACTTGATGAAACTAGTTTTCTTCAGGGTGCTTTTAGACTACTGTTCTATAGGGGGAGATCAGCTGGTGCTATGGTTCTTTGGCAAAATGAGAGGTAGGTAATTTTCAACATCTTTTTAAGGCGATAATTCATTATTGAATGTGCAAGTTACAAGCAACTACATCGATAAACTAAAAGATGGAAAGCTCGAAAAGAAATATCAAAAACAGTAAACGTAAGTATAAATAACAGAAACTGACCAATGAGAGAGGTTGTTCTAAATCACATTGATGATCCCCATAGGTATTAATTGATAGAATTCTTTGATGTGCACAATCTTCTATGCCATTTGCCTTGACAAAAGTGCTTTTCCCGCTATTCCTTTGAGCAAAAGCAACTTTATTTGCAGCTTCCTGCAGAGCACCCATTGCCACATTGTAAATTTCTGCAGTTTTAACTCCTCTATCAACATACTTAAGGGCCTCATGACGAAGATTATTGTACCGAACTGAAAGAGATTCTTGTGCACCATTCAACAGATCACTGGCACGTTCCTCCAATATGACACCACTCTTGGCACTCCTTGTCCAACGTTTCAAAATATAACGGGATGGTAGAGTGAGAACATTTGTCACCCTAAAAACTGTCAGTATATGTCTACAAAGAAGACCAGAGAACTCAAACATCTGGCAACTGCAAGTTGCTTGTAACTCACGAACATTAAATGTAACAAAGTACGCTTTATGACTTTCTCCAAATTTAGCAACTCGATATGTCGTAATTGCCTCGTCATCGTTAACTTTGGTTGCCAGGAAAGTCATTGTCTCAACCAACTCCTCTTGGAATTTTATAAATAATTTCCTTGTATAAAGCTCAGCTACCTGTTTCTCCATGGGCGATGGGGTTTTAAGGACTGGAGCAGTGTTTATGGTATCATAATCTGCCTTGACTTCTTTCTCATACCGACTTTCGAGAGCCTTTTCATACTGCTTAACAAACAGCTGTAAGGTTGTCGACGCATTGATATATCCGTCAAAATAAGAGTTTATATTATCACTGTGTTGTGTTATTGACATTTCAGCAAAGAATGCATCCCTCAAGTATACTGGGATCCACTGCCACCTGTCGGCATAAATTGTTCGTAGCCATTCATGTCCCCTGAGATCATATCTAGCAATAAGAGATAGCCAACAAGACTCAAACTCTTCAGTGGATTCTGTCAGGCTGACACACTTATGGAGCTCTGCTTCAAAATTGGGATGTTCAGAAAGCACATGAGATAGCTTTTCTTGGCATTCTTTAAAGATATGCCACTTGCAGAATCGGTGACGGGTCTCAGGAAGGACCTGGGTAACGGCCAAGCGAATTACCCTGTCGTGATCAGTGGTTATTGAGACTGGAGGCCGCCAAGACATTGCCTCAAGCCACATCTTAAACAGCCAAACAAAGGATGCCTCAGATTCATTTATCAGGAGAGCACAACCAAACAACACAGGTTGTCCATGATGGTTAACTCCAGTGAAAGGCGCGAAGGGCAACCGGTATCGGTTTGATCTGTAAGTCGTGTCAAAAGTAACTGTGTCTCCGAAGTAAGTATAGTTAGTCCTTGCCTTTGGATCAGCCCAGAAAATATTGCTCATGCACTGATCCTCATCTCCCTGCACAACATAGAAAAAAGAAGGGTTATCAGCTTGCTTGTTTCTCAAGTAGTCCAAGAGCAGCTGGGTATCACCTCCAAGGGTCCTCTGCCGACTACTCCTCATGTAATTCCTACAGTCACGCTCTGTGAAACCAACATTGCTGATGCCACCATATTCTTTGATGAGTGCAGACATGATTCCACTGGGGCCAATCCCAGCACCTTGCAAGGTATCTATCAAGGACTTTGCAGAACCAGAGACGTGGCGGTGGGAGCGGAGGCAGTGCACCTTATCCGCGGGAACGAGCTCATGGTTGTGTTCCTTGACAAAATTGGAGGCAACCCATCTGCCAGAATCTTGAATTTTGACAACCAACATGGCCCTACAACCAACACGGGTTTCAGCCCGGGGGCGCTTGACCCTGGTTGGGTCACGGCCAGGCTTGTCCTTGTCAACGCGAAAGCCTTCTTTGGCACACACAAAAGATCTCTGAATGATGGCACCATCACGTCTGGAGCGGCGGGACATGCTGACACGGGAGCTGAAGCCAACACGGCGAGCGTAGGAATTGTAGAAGGACTTGGCAGCCTCTTCGGATTCGAATTCCATGCCCTCGTAGGGTTCGAGATCAGTGTCACCAGCACCTTGAGGGATGTAAAGGTGATTGGCGGCACCGCCAGCAGCAGTGGTAGCTGAATTGTCAAGAAGGTCTTCATCATCGTCAACGGGGTGTTCAATGTCGACGACGTCGTCAGCGAGACCCATCATGTCAAATTCAATCACCTCGTTGCCCATGCTCAGAGGTTCAATCTCCATGGTCGCCTCTTATTATTAGGTACAACCCCTACTCCTAGTAATTACTACGTCTGTGCGTGTGGATTATTGGGAGAGAAGAGTTTTGTCTTAGATTTAGAATATTATGATCATTAATATAAATTCTAAACCAAACCTCTCCTATAAGATTATAACAATCTGTCATATGTGATAAAACATTTACGAGTGCGAATGAAATGGCAGAGCAGAGTATAGTATAGGCTATAGCAGGGTGTCAGAGTATTAACTGACCAAATGAGCTTGCACATATCCAAGTTGTTCAAAAAAGAAAATGCTCCATATTTGGAAAAAGAGATGCAGCAGCAGAGTCCCAATGAAGGTCAGGAACCAGAGTAAGAGAGGGATTTTTCTGCTCACTCTTTTGCTGGAGCCTGGAATTATTTGGGGGGGAGTCTGTACAAAATAGTCAATTTGAGAATGTCTAATATTTTGGTCGTGGCGTGGCCGATCGGGTACCGGGGGGGGAGCTCAGAGCAACAGATTTCAGTGGATGGAGATAGAGTTGGGGGTTTAAGGCTGTTTAGGGCAATCTGATATCATATGTGACCCAACCATCAGGGGCTTCGTCTTTATAGCCATTGGATCCGAATATCGCCTCTCGTTCGATCACGGACCACCATCAATCAACATGTGTTCTACTACAATTACGCTCCTGTTTGGCAACTTTACACTGCACTCCACTTTCTGATTCGGGTTTTCCCTTGCCCCGTATAACGCATCGTTGTCGCATTAGCCTTTTTTTTTAACCTCTTTTAATATAGATATATTATCATATATATGTTACGCCTAATCCTATCCGAAGAGATCTTTTGTATTCCTTTTCCTCAAGACTGTATAAACTGATTTTTCTTTCGTTTTTTTAATTAATTGAAACTCACATAAAATACAACGAAAGTAGTGAAATTGATACTTAATTAAAAGAGCTTGAAAAAGAATGATTATGGATTGAACAACATAATTTAGGAAGATAGAACTGTGACTAAAATTCCTAGCCTGATTCCTTAAGGCATGTACAACATTGTACTGCTGCATGTCTCAACATGCATAAAGAGATAGAGATCAAGCAACTAGCCACATGAAGAAGGCTGACCAAAGCGTTAGTGAAACTGAAGCCAAAGCGTATGTCCATAGCATGATAACAGAACATTCACTCTTGCCAGCTCCAAACAATTGGGTGATTGTGCCTGCCATATGAAACAAGGAAAACATATTAATAAGGACTCCACTGCTTATATTAATGGCCAACAAAATTTCTAAACAAGAATTATTCCAATCTTCCTTATATTTTACCTAATAGATGAAATGACTATAATCAGGACAAAGATGAGTTCTCTCTGATGTCTAATATTTTTGTTGCTACAGAAATTGGACTCTTCTGTTTTGATAAAAAAAATAAAATAAAAAATATGCATATGTATGTATATATATATATATATATATATATATATATATATATATATATGTCAATCTGATGTCCTTTTGTGGCAGGCTTCGTTTTCCCCCCTCTGACTCCAATTTCAAGATTCATTTGGGCAAGGCTATGATTCAGCCGGTTCGAGGTGCATTTGAAGCACCTAACCGACTTGAGTTTAATGATTGATAAAGATTAACAGAGCTCATTTTGAAGGCAAAAACGAAAAGATAACATATATTGAAGACAAATCAAGCTCACTTTAGCCTATTCACTTCTCAAAAAGTACAAACTCATCGTACCTATGTTCATTGCTGGTGGAAGTGCATACTGAAGTAGAAGAACAAACTGATACAGTGGATCTGAGTGAATGAAACCAAAGCGTAGTGCACTTTTAACAATGACAATGCCCAAGAGAGGCAGGACAATATACCGAACTGCTATGATGCCAATGATGAGTGGCTGCAGAATACCTAACCCTTTCAAGCCTGAATGACAACAGATGGCATCCTCTCAAAACTTGTCAACAAAAATATGAGAGAGCATTAAAACAGAACTAGGCTTATAAGGCCGTCATGACAAATATTAAATTGAACATTTTATTACCTTTAAGAAGGTTTCCTCCTAATATCAGAGTGAGAGTTGGGATGGCTGCTTCACTAGAGAAAAGAGAGAGAGAGAGAGAGAAAAGGAAGGTGAGGAACTTTATCTCATGAATTCTAGAGGCAATGAGAACCAATTAATTGAAATTTTCTTTTCTTTTTTTAGATGAAATTTTCATATTCATTTCCTAACAAACATGACTTTGAGACCAAAAAACATATGAAGCTGAAACTTAGGATATATACCCCAGAAAAGAAGCAGAGTCCAGAACCGCACGTAGAGGAGCATCGGTACCAATTATGAACTTTCGGATCTGGGGAACCACACCAATGATAAACCCGACAATCTATACATGATACAAGAAAATGTAACAAATATCAGTCATTAGGTTACCAGCAACACATGTTTACAGTATAATATGGCGACCCCCCCACCCCCTCTCCCGGAGTAAGCAGGGAGCATAGTGTGTTCCGCCGAGGGGCCTTCGAATGGAGCTGGAGCAGGATGCTCCACTCGAAGTCCACTCAAGTAGAAGCAGCACAGCATCCTCTGCTCCAGCACCACTCGAGGGGTACTAGGCAACACTTGTTTGAGCAGTCTTCCACAGGCAGTTTTGAAAGGAAGATTCCATACGTAGACAAGATTTCCTTATTCAAATTTCCATCAAATTTGAGCCCAAATTTCAGCTTTATTATTTTGCATAATAGACTAGGAATTGTCATTTTTAGTTGAGTTTCCTTTTTTATTTGGTTTTGTTGCCTTTTGAGATTTAGTCTTTCGTAATGTTTCCTACTGAGATGATTTACTTGTCTTTTAATATATTAGTCTCCATCTCTATGGTTTCGGTTTAGGTTATAAGAAGACCTTAATTGTATTGGAAAAATCAATTTTGGAGAATGAATTGTTGAATCAGTGAGATTTTCTTCAGAGAGAGCGAGAGAGAGAAAAGTAAAAAAAAAAAAACCAAGAGGATACCGCTCCAGTAGTTGAAGGTGCAAACAAGGCCCTTAGATTGATCTTTCTTGAAATCACCCTTAAATAGTACTTAATCGCATATGAGATTGGAACCTGCCATGAAAGTGCAACAATGATCTAATCAGAACAGTAACAAGAACAAAAACTAAAAGAATAATCATGAAAATTAATTATCTGGGTTTTAATGATTGCATATTAAGCTTCACGCCCCCCTCCCCCCCCTCCCTCAAATAGTAAATCTCCAGAAGAGGAAACTTCTAAGTTCAGAAATTATTCAAAATTATAATAGATCTCAGTTATAACAAAGGAGGAGGAGGAAACAACTTTCACTTTTTCCTCAGGAGTCATTGATTTATTTGCACAGTCCATAGATACGGAATAGTTTTCTGAAGGAAGAAGTGCTTCTGAGCAACTCTCCTGGGGTAATTCCGATGCTCCCCCAGACTTCATATTGCTTGCAAATTCATCTATGTTGACTTTTTCGTTGACCTTACTTGAGAAAATCCGCACAATGTTGTAAACGTAAGACCACAAATAAATGGCTCCAATCTGAAGACCCAAAATAAAGAATGTCAGTCTTCATCAAAGTTAAAAGTTTAGTTCATGCATCACGTGTGCATAATCATGTCCACTAGTAGAATGCACCTTTAGGCTTTGGACATGAGAATCTTCAATGCTCAATGATGCAGAAGGCGTCACTCAATTATATATATATATATATATATATACATATATATATATATATATATATATATATTGAGCATTGAAGATTGAAGATTCTATACATGCGCACATTCTTCATGTGTGAAACATGACAGCTTTTTGAGAAAATTGCTAAGCTGAAGTTTTAGGTTCTCTCATCAACAATGATTTATAGGTTTCAACCCATAGAAATGATGGTCCATAATTTGAACAGTATAAAATTGAGAATTGGTCAGGTTGTATAAGCATATACTACGCCAAAAGTTTATGATTAATATTATGTACGGTTTTCCTTTATTCACATAGTTTGGCGATTTTGTTATCAATACCAGACAAAGCTAACAAAATCATATACCGCCATAGAAAGTGAAGCATAAGCCATTCCATATACATGGCAGACATCAGGATCTCCAAATGGACTGCCTTTCTCTCTACATACTGCTGGGATGATAATTATAGGCAAATTTCCCATATTTCCTGTTGACATCAAACCAAAACATGATCTCATATATTTCATCCAAGGGATGCATTAAGTTGGCAGAGCATGGGATGGAAACTGGATGCGTTGCAATTCTGGCTTCCTAGGTTGAAAATGGTGTAGATATAGTGAAGGATTTTATAGGTGGCTACCTGCTGCACAGCAACCCAAGATGAGGCCCTTCAGATGTTGGGGAGGTCTTGTGATTTTCATGAGTATCCATCCTAGTGCAGAGCCAATTAAGAATGTACCGAGAACATTGAATGGCATGAACCACCTACATATTTAATCAAAGGTTGAACAGAAAATAAGATGAAAGGAATTAGAAATAACACATGCCACAACTATCACATATATGCTCAGCAATCAGAATGATACTCACAACAAAACAACGCTTTTAAAAGTAACTGTTTTAGCCAGGTTGCTACTCACAAGTGCCGGATTGAACACAAAAAATACAACCTTATAAGGAACAAAGCGTGTGATTGTTAGTCTATCTGGTCTAAAGAAATAAATAAATACTTCCAAAGGCATTTAGGGTACATTTAATACGGGAATGACTATTACATTAGGAAAAAAGAATAGCTTTTATTAAGAATGGAAGAAGGCAGAATAGAATAGCCTTGGTGTTAGAATATATGATAAGGATAGAATTCTTATCATGGGAGATTGTTCCTTAAATTGAGGAATAGTTATTCCTCTCAAATAATCATTCCGCGTACCAAATGTACCCTTAGTTTTTTATATAAGGAGTGCAGATTAGAGGATCTGAAAGGCAAGAATGATAACATACAGTATTCAACTGCTTCCTTGTGTTCTCCCCCAAGATGTCTATACGATCCAATGCAAGAAAAGAGCCAAGTGCAGTCAACAGTAGCACTTTCAGAATTGGGTTAGATGCAACAAAAAATAGATCTAGAAGCCCCATTGTGACGATTCTTTCAAAACTGCAATTCTATACCACTCCTACATAAAAAGGAAAAGATTCCCACAAGTTCTTATTAAGGAATAACACACAAGTAAGCTTGACAATCAAAACATTAAGTATACCACTCAAGAGTCTGTATGAGATCAGCAGCATTGATACTATGAGTAGGTAGCGGAGGAAACTCATTTAAATTTATTCCCTTGGACATCTACTTCACAAAGACTAAAAATTGAGCATTGAACACACACAATGCGCACTAAATGGGTATCTCCAACAATTTCTACAAATGTACAGAAACATCATAATGAAGAGAAGTTGTCAAAAGATATGTATGCTAAGACACACACAATGCACACTAAAAGGGTATCTCCAACAATTTCTGCAAATGTACAGCAACATAATAACGAATAGAAGTTGTCAAAACATACTTATGCTAAGAAACAGATGGTCACTGGAATTGCTCTAAAAAGCAAGAAGAAGAAAAAAAAAAAAAACCATGCTCCTCTGCTTTCTTAGATGAAAAAACTCACAAATAGTTTCTCAGAGTGCTAGGAATGAAATTGAGATGAGTGAGAAATGAGCCTTGACCTGCAGAATAGAACAGAGGGAGCAAAATGAAGGTTTGATCATTCATTAATAATGAGTGGCTAGCTTATAATAAATGAGAAAATGTACCATGCTACTATTTGATGATCATGTCCTTCTACGGAAGCGGGCATGCAATGAAAAAGAGTTAGGGCTGCTCAAAGAAGCCACTTGTTTCTAGCTCGCTTTCTTGTTAGAAACAAGATACATGACCCAAATGTTGGTCCTTTTGTGAACAAAAGACCGAAGCAAGAAAGAGCATTTGGATTGTGGTGGAGGGAAGTTGCTACTCTGGCCAACAAAGAAACCACAAAAGGCTGGAGAAGAGACGTACGTTGGCTGAAGCTAAGCTCGATGCTGTGTGCTAATGTCATGTGAGCTATGAGAACTAAAGCCATTTTTTTTAAGATAAAAAAATGTTTTGTCGCATTTCCGACTCGTCTTTGGATTCCGAATTTGAAATCGAAACCGGAATTCAAACAACAGTGTATAATGTACGCAGATGTTGCTGCTTAGTGCTTAGTGCGGAAGCATCGAGTGAGAGTGAGGTCGGTTTAACTGATCGTCAAATCACCAAGACATTTGGAATAAGGATCCCTACAATTCCCTGGCCCACAGATAAGGGGCCACCTCCGGCTGCTTGAGGCAAGTAGACTTGGGACCGTCCGAATTGCATACAACTCCTTTCTTGACTGTCCGAAATTGAATGCAGAATTGCATACAACCCCTCTTTCTAAGTTTCTATCACTATCCGAATTGCAGGAGATACGGATCCTGATATTTGAAGTTGTTTATATGTAAAAATATGAAAATCTATCTTATTACCTAATAGCTAGTAGGTAAGGTAATCGTAAAGCTAGACACAGACAGACTAGACAGTAGACACAGCCCCATCCTTGCCGATACCATCGACAATAAACAGTAACATTTACACATATAAGGAAACCCCGTTGGGTGCTCACTGCTGGCTGCTTCCTGCTGCACATTCGCCCTCTCTTTCTGTCTCTTTTCCGAGTGAGGACTGTGGAGAGCGTGTGGGGGCGGTACCGCTCATCGCCTTGCTTCTTTCGCATATTTCAAACTCTCCTTCCTTCCTGTTACCTTCCTACTGCTTGTCCACGGCTTTTGTCCTATTTTAACGCCCACTTTACCTGTACTTGCCTCCTTTTCTTCTAGCTTTTTTTGTTTCTTCTTAATTAATTGAGAAATGCTACGTTTTATTCTTCTGACTTTTTATTTTTTATTTTTTTTCAAATGGATTCAAATTCATTATTGAATTTGTAGGTTTACATGTGAGTCATATATATATATATATATATATATATATATATATATATATGTGTGTGTATGATGCCGGGTAGAACTAGGATTGTTCTAAGTTCTAACCGCGTATAATAGCTGTAGAAAATAAGAATTGAAGATAGAAAAATAGAATTCAAGAAGAGAGAAAATAACAAATAGGAAAGAGAAAATTCCTAAGTGCCCCAAATAAGCAAACAGATAAATAATTTTGAAAGACTTAAATTTAATTAATAGTATAAACTAAATTCCCAAAAATAACAAAGATTAGATGTCTTTATATAGGCTATGCACCTCATAAATTAACAAGAAATAGGAAAAGGAAAAGCAAACCAAACTCGAAAAGGAAAACAAATCCTAATAAAAAAGGAAAAACCTAATACTTAATAAAAAAATATATATAATCTTAATGGAAAAGGGAAAACCTAATCCTTATTCTAAAAGAAAAATTAAAACACACATGCATAATTAAAATAACAGTTTTCTCAATTTTCTCCTGCATCAGTCTATCCGGGTTGGAAAGAACTTGCCTTCGAGTTCAAATCAACTTTTCCTCGATCGTTCAGATGTCCAATTAATCCCTTCCATCTCATATTTCTCAACATTAAAGCAACTTAATACCGGAAGATAAACAATTTGCAAGCCTTCATAACATGACTTCGAGTATTATATTTGAAGTTACTCGCACCAACTTGAGATAAAATAATCTTCAGAAGTTCTTGATTGATTGTCATAAATTCACCATTTGTAAAAATTTTTCGAAAACGATGAATTCTTTCCTGGCCACAAAAATTCATAATTTCCTCCAACATGCCGAAACCAATGTCAAGATTATGTTTAGGAAAAGTTGAAAGAAAATT
This sequence comes from Corylus avellana, assembly GCF_901000735.1. Classification (NCBI taxonomy): domain Eukaryota; kingdom Viridiplantae; phylum Streptophyta; class Magnoliopsida; order Fagales; family Betulaceae; genus Corylus; species Corylus avellana. The sequence continues at coordinate 612,353 of NC_081542.1, read as the reverse complement.
TTCAATCCCAAGAAAATCAACATAATTAATTTTCTTAAGATCCCATTGAAATATTTCATTTTTTGGACTTTCATCAAACATACAGTGGACATCATTCTCTTCAACAATTTTTATGGTATTAAGAAATAAATTTACCTCCTCCAATAGATCCTCTTTGTCAGGATAAATATCATAGATTGGTGGAGAGGCCCAATCTATAGAAAAATCTTCCTCAAGAAATTCATCTTCCTCCTCCATATAATATGAATTTGGTAGATGAGCTTGAGACTTACGAACAATAGTCAAGGATGTGAGAGTACCAGAAATTTCTGGAAGCTCAACTCTGAAGTCTAAGTCTTCATGCCACTCATCCCGAACACACTATTCCCAAACCAGAATAGGCTTGTGATACGGGTTCTCGAAATTGAATTATGAATTGCGACCATCAATATCGCAATACATCTCCAAGTTTTGTGCCGCTAGACGTTGGGTTAACTCCGCAACCTACCTTTGCAAGTCTTCAATCATCACGTTTTGTACATTGCACGCATGGTAGGGGACTTCTTCATTCGGAACCTATCTACGTCGACCACAACCACCATTCATGAAAAACTAATGGAAAAAATTCATTCCAAGAAGATGCTAAGCTCTAATACCAACTGACGCCGGGCAGAATTAGGATTGTTCTGACAGTGTATAATAACAACAAAAACTAAGAATTGAAGATAGAAAAGGGAACTCAGGAAGAGAGAAAATAACAAATAGGGAAGAGAAAATTCCTAAGTGCCCCAAATAAGCAAATAAAGAAAAAACTAACCTAATTCGAAAAAGAAAACAAATCCTAATAGGAAAAGAAAAACCTAATCCTTATTAAAAAAAGAAAATATAATCCTAATGGAAAAGAGAAAACCTAATCCTTATTCTAAAAGAAAAATTAAAACACACATGCATAATTAAAATAACAGTTTTTTCAATTTTCTCCTGCATGAGTATGAAGATGGTTAGGAAGATGAGGTCTAAACTTCTCATATTAGGTTGATGATTGGCGGCCATGAACTTTCAATGGCTCGTTGATGGTCACCAAGACCATCTAGCACAGACACTGAGGTGGCTGCCATCGGGCGGCCACCGCCTATAGTATAAACAGAAATACTTTTCTTTTTTTTTTCTTTTATTTACGGAGAACACTTTCCAACTTTTTAATTTTCAAAACCACTTTTCAAATTTTTGCTTGTTGACTTTACATATACAACATTTTTTTCAAATAGGTCCTCAACAAATCAATTCTCAATTTTTACATTTTCTAAAACCTAAAATTCAAAACACTTCTCAAAACTTTACCAAACTGACCTTAGACGTTTCCTCTGCCAAAATATCAAGCCAATGTTCATCATTAAACAGTTAGTGCCTTCGTAAAGTCATTTTGGAATGCCCTACTTTCAGTATCGTTTCCAAAAGTACAATTCCACATAGAGATTGCAATTACATTCTTCTAAATGTGCCTTTTTCTTTTATATATATAAAGCTTACTTTCCATATTGTATAAGTGAATGTATACATACATACATACATACAAAACAAGCCAAACGCCCAGCAAAATAAACAAAAAAGCCATAAAAAAAAATAAAAAAACCAGAAGCAAACTAAAACATATTTAGAAATGACAAAGACTCGACTTCCTACCCAGTTTGGTGGTTCATGGCATTACAATCAAAATGGGGAAATCTGGTACACCAAAAAAGAATCCACAATGTAAAGAATGCTGATCACCTCACCCTTTGATCAATATAAATATATGCTGTATAGCCTTGTGTGACCAAGGAATCACACAAGGTTATTTAAAACAAATGTAGAAGAGAATATAAATTATGACACCAGCCACATATAGAAGGTCGACCACAGTGTAAGAGAGAATGAAGCCACAACATATGTCCATAGCATGATAACAGAACATTCACTCTCACCAGCCCCAAACAACTGCGTAATGGTACCTGCCAAGTTCATCAGAAGGACAACCAAATAAGACGATTCATATGAAAAAAATTAATGAATGAAAAAACATTTAATGATGAAAGGACTTCGGTGGATCTAATTTTACTGTGACAAATGGAAGAGGTGAGAGGATAAAAACTTCATTTTTTCCATACTAAAGATAGATCATATTTAGTCCTTAAGTCCAAGACGTCTGATTAAAGGGAGGAAAGGTCAGATTATTGCCAATTAACGAAGATAGTTGAAAGAAAGGAAAAAAGGGGTATTCTAGCTCCTATGATGGGAATAGGATGGAAGGTCAAAGTCTTTCTATTTCTTTCATCCAATTCAATCAAAGAAAAACCATTGAATTTGAATAAGCATATTATTATATCTTCACATTCGATCAAGATCGGCTTTTAGCTTTCACTGGGAAGAATCTGCCAAACTGCTTTCCATAGAAACAATTAATTTCATATTTTAGCTCATGTATGCTAAGTTACATAATGCCTTTTTTTGGGTCTTTGATAGGGGTGGTTACCAACCCCGAGCCAGCCGAATTCCATTATGATTTAATGGTTAATTGTAACAAAATGATTGACTTGTACGGATTTGAAAATGTGGATCATTTATGTGGATTAGATTTTACGAGGCTGTTGCATGGGTATACATGGAGTCTTACATCATATGTGTACTAGGCCCATCTGAATTATATCAGTGATTTCAAACAACTCTAATTGCGACTAGTCCAAGGTAATTATCATCTGAACCTAAAGAAAAACAATACGCACCCTTGGAACCAAGTTTAATGGCATGGCATTATGCTATCGCTACTGTACATGTTATGTGCAGTGCAAATGAATAATCTTAAGCGCGATTGTGAGCACCAAATTTTATAGAGTTTAAATGTAAAGGAGAACATAAACAAGGATGCCAGTCGTAACAACAGCAGATTGCAGAGGACAAGGAAAATAATGAAGAAATTAACTATCCATGTTTTCAACCATAAAAAAAAGGTAGTCATACCTACACTCATTGCAGGTGGAAGCGCATACTGAAGCATAAGAATAAATTGGTATAATGAATTTGATCCCACCATGCCCCAACTGTGTGCAGCTTTAACAATAACAACCCCCAATAGCGGCAAAACAATATAACGAACTGCTATAACACCTACAATAAGTAAGAGACCTACTTCTGATCTTCTTAAGCCTGAAAGATAGAAGATAAAACGATTAGGACATATATAAAGCTTAGTGAGATGAAAATTGAAACTTCCTTTTGCCATTTTGAGGAAGAACAGAATGAGGCTAAATCAGTGTAAGCATGAGAAGAGATCAAATTAGTTTCCTACCCTTAAGCAGGTTTGCTCCCACTATCAAAGTCATAGATGGAATTGATGCCTCCCTGCAAGTCAGATTCAGAATAGAAAAGAATATTACGCACATTTTATAAACAACAACTAGGAGGGTTTGCACTCACCAAACCACAATTAAAAATTAGTTTATGGTTTTCCTGATTATGAAAAGCAAATGGGTGATTAAGGAAGAACTGATAGCTAAACTCAAAATATATATACTCTAGTAACTAGGGCCATATATTGACGCTTGGTTGTTGACAATGTTGAACAAAAATCTTGTGGTTGATGTTAATAATGTTTAAAGCATTCGTTAAGATCACATATTTTTCCTGGACATGGAGTTTGTAGGCTACATACCACTTTTACAATCAGAAAGATTGTTGCCATCTTTTGCCAAGGTGGGAAAAAGACAGTAGACGCTGAACTGCTAATTGAAAAGGCGAGTGTATAAAAGAAGCTAGTGCATAGACTATCTATTTTGAGAATGAAGAAAGAATATTAGTTTAGAGTTAGTATTATTTTGTAATTGTTTTTAATATTTAATTTTTGTTTTAATATCAATTTATTTAATAACCCATTATTAACTATTTCTCTTGGAAGTTGGCAGCAAGAAAATGAAATATTTGTTGTATGAAAATATAGCCTGCAAGCACCTAAGTAATTTTAAGGATCTTAAAGTGTGAAATCTCAGGGCCAAAACATGATACATAAGAACCAAACCAAGTCTCAACCATCAGGAGCTGTATGGGGCCAGTATCAGATTAATACCCCAGAAGAGATGCAGAACTAATGATCACACGAAGAGGAGCATTATCACCAATCATTAGTTTCTGAATTGGGGAAATTATTCCGATGATGAACCCAACAATCTAGAGAAGAAGACAAGAAGCAAATTAGTGGCTCATTTGCACATTAAGCAATAACTCAATGTCAAGCTTTAATTCAATTATAAGTAAACAGAAAATCTAACATGACATAGACAGGTGAATTGGGCCCCCATCCTAGATATCCGAGAAATCAGAGTTTTTTCTACCCCTCTTTTCTTGCACTAACCATCATTTGATAATTCATAGTTCTTAAAATATTACATCTAGTGTTTACAATTTCATGATGAGGAAATTTCTACACCTTTAAACAACGAAAGAGGAATAAGCAAGGATCTCGCTCGCTGTCTTTCCTTGTGAGGGATCTTGTATATTTATATAGATCAGTTAAGTCAAACAATAAGACCAAGTTGATAAGAGGATAACAATAGATAAGACAACTACATTTGAAAAACCTTTTATTATCGGTATCTTCTTGTCATCTTATCTTTATCTTTAATACACCTTCAGGTTATCACCATTTTCATGCCCCCTGCTTGGCATGGCAAATAGGTGTTATATCAGATTTTCAGACTTCAAGCAAAGTTCAGTCTGAATAGACTAACATAACCTTTTAGCCAGTTGAATGTCACATGGAAACATAATGCTTCCACTGATTTCATATCAATTGGAGTGTATGAGATCAAGGCTATATGCAAGATCAAGTTCTATATTTCTTTAAAAGAAAAAGGTTAACAGTGTTATTGACATGGTAAAATAATTAATCTGGTTTTGCAATAAGCTATTCCTAAATATGATTCCTTTTCTCACTAAAGACTGAAATATGTTTGGAGAAGCAAAGTTCGAAACTTGTTATTGTTAGAAATAATAATAATAAGGGTAAATGACACTTTTTGCCCCCAACACATTTGTATCACTTACTCCCACAAACTTTAACTTAGTGCAACTTGGTCCTTCTTTTAAAATTTCAATGTCAGTTTATCCCTCCCATCAAAATCAGCCGTTAAGTTGGACGAAAAACATGTAAAATGACTAAATTATTTAGATGTCCAAATTGCAAACTGACAAGCACGCTAATTTTACATTTGTTGAAATACAAAAATATTCTCTCTTTTTTTATATTGAAAAATGAAAATCTACAAAAGGGGTGAGAATAGGAATGATGAGTTTTTACATTTTTTATTATTTTACTTTTACTTTTAAGTTTAAGACTCTCTTTCTTATAAGTTAGAAAGCAGCAATTTAGTCATTTCATATATTTTTCTTCCAGCTTAATAGCTAATTTGAACAAAGAGAACAAGCTCATTACTGAAACTTCAATTTAGAGTATGAATTGCACTGAGTAAAAATATATGAGGCAAGTGACTCAGTGATAATAGTATATAGGATAAAATGTAATTTAGCCTAATTAATCAATAGTATTTCTTTGAGGTATCTTAGAAAAATTATGAACAGAACATATTAAAGATTTCAATGTTGCAGAATATAGTAAGCAATGCGGGCATACCACTCCAATTGTAGATGGTGCGAAAACCATCTTCAGATTGATATGTCCTGCAAGCTTCTTGGTGCACTCTATAATCTGATTCAGAATTGACACCTATGAAAGAAGTGAAAAAGGTTATACAATTGAAAGTTATCAAACAACAATAAAATTACTACCCTATTTCTTTTGCTACTCCCTCTACCCAAAAATTAGTGTCACATTTTCCTTATTTTGTCCATCCCAATTGAGTGTCTTGATAAAAGCCAAACCATATAAAATTTGCGTTTCTCATTGTTGGAAAATCATAAATGGTTGGACCAACCCCACTGTGGGTATACTAAATTCCAATTACTAACACTCATATTACCTTTAATTACTTCACATAAATTTTGATGCATAGGATATAGCAATTGAAAGTAGTAGCCACCAACTTAAAGAGAAATTTTGGCAAGGACAAGTTTGTAAAGCAACTATCTTATTATGATATCTTTCAATACATTGATTGTGCCCTCTTCAAGCTTTGTGCTTTCTCGAACATGACACACAATCAATTTGGTATGGAGAGACCACAAATACGAACAATACAGAAATAAAGGGTCACTGTCGGATCACAAGCCTTCACTTAGGTAGATCCCTTAAAGGCAGATACGGGACTGGGGCAAATTGAAAAAAACAAAAAACAAAAAAAAACCCAAAGAAGCTACTATATACGATTAGTAATACATATTGGCCTTCTGCTATGCGAGGAGATGAATAAGATGACAGATCGATGACATGAAAGATGCATTTCTGTCCAACGGACAAAGAGCTCCATTTTAACATTAAATCTCAATTATAGGAAATATTAGGTTAAAAATTTCATCCTGTCAAATGAGTAAAATTAAGACCTTAATTATGGGGCAAAACAAAAAGAAAATCACTTCTACAAGTATACAACGCAGTAGGGAGACCTTTCAAATGAAACCAATTTATGCAGCCATCAAATGACGGAACAATCGCAATGGATTAATGGCACTTGTAACAGTTATGTAAGATTATTGGCATTCATTTGTCTGGGAAAATAAAACAGAATAATATAGTGTAACATATTCAACCATTATTACACCTAGAAATATTTCCTACATCAGAACTTCTACATCTCCTTCATGTCGGCTAACTTGCTAGGCCTATGGAGTGGGCATAAAGGACGCCTCCCTCTGATCCTCCAAAGCTAAGACAAGCATATATCTCTACTAAGTAGGATAAGTGTAAACAATTTGGTGATTTTCCTATCAGGAAATTAAAAAAAAAAAAAAGAAAAGGATACGCATATTGAGCAAGAAAACAGAGTTCTAAAGAAAAAATTCTTCATAGTAAGTAAGAAATAACGTTTTCTTAGATAGGAAAGCTTAAAAACCTTCACCTTCCCCACACATTTAGTGCGAGGCAGTTCAACTTGATCTGACTGGTCATCAGAGCTAGGACAGTCCCTTGAAGGAAGCAGTGCCTCTGTGCAAGTCCCTGGAAATGTTTCCGAGGGTTCTCCAGAAAACGTTATGGTGATTGTCGAGTCGCGTGTATCGATATCTTCAGCTCTCTTATTTGCAAATACCCGCATGATCATATACACGTAAGACCATATATAAATTGCTCCAACCTGAAGCGTCAGAATAAGATATAAGAAAGTAACATAAATCCCATTTTATTATTATTATTAAACTATTCAATATGGGAGGGGGGAAGGGGCGAAATTACAACCCTATCAAAAGCCTCTCTAAAAACGACCCAAAAACAGGAATGCAAGCACAGGACAACCAACAAGAAAAGTTGGTCAAATAAATAATCCGGCATACTGCAACTAAGAGAACATGTGCCGCCACAAAGGACGGTAGCAGTCAGACATAATAAAGAAGTTCCATTCTTGCAAAGGTTGGAATTGAGATTTCTCGTTGACATAAGTTACAAAATACAGATCAAGTGATAGCTGGAACATGTTGTAGAGAGATTTGGAAGACAAGCTTTTGTTTGCATGTGTGGACGAATTTGTACAAGCATGAATTGTTAAAAATATGAGAATTATAGATCGTATACCGCCATAGAAAGTGAAGCGTAAGCTTCTCCATTTGTCGAGCAGGTGGATGAATCTCCAAATGGGCTATTTGTTTCGTCACAGACTGCTGGGACAATAATCAGAAGCAAGTTTCCCAGATTTCCTGTTCACATTGACCCACCCTCCTGAGTCAGACGACAATATTCTAAAGATTTGTTTGTAATCTAGCATGGAATATGGATCATGGCTGCGACTATTCTGGCTTGGGAAAGACATCAAACATCAGCCATGCATATTGTTCCGGTGCATCAACTTTTTTATGCTTTGTCTGATTTACAAGTATTGTGCGAAGCAAGAGTCAATGTTCTTATAATTCGCAAAAATGCACGAGAAAAGTAAAATCAAAACACAATTATTTAACATATTCGGCAAGATCGCCGGTATGACACCTTCGCTACGAGGAAAAATGCAATAAGCTTCTCTCCTTCTAAACGATAAGCCATTTTATGATTTTCTATTTTTGAAAATTATAAATCATTTCTGAGTTTGAGTTTTCATTATCAAATCAAGGGACTTAATCCGATGTTCCCCGGACTACACTCGGCTACTGTTGGGACCCACCGAGACCCGACTGAGACACTATTGGGACCCTTGTGGACTCATCCGAATCCAACGAGACCATCGTCAGGACTTGGTCAGGGCACCAATGGAACCCAGCAAGGACCGGTTGAGACTCACCCGGACCTAGGTAGGCCACGACTAAGACCTAATCGAGACATTATTGTAATTTAAAGTTTAATATGACTGAATGAATATATATATATGATTTTTTGTACGGCCAAACACTGAAAAATGTCTTCAAATAAATCTCATTTTTCAATAAAATGTTTTTTAGCTGGAAACAGTTTTACGTTTGAAACTAAGATTCATACTTCTACCGAAAAAGGCATTAGGATTCCGTATCCTAAATTAAAGCTCATATCTTTTTATATATATTTTTTTTTATGAATCACGAAAATCCCATGTCCTTTCTCAAATTTTGAATTTTAGACTTTGAGTTTTTAATTTGGCCAATTTAATACTTTATTTTATAAGAATTTTAAATCTAAAACGGTAAAACCTCTATTTATTTTTTTCTAAAATAAATAACAAAAAATATTTGAAAAAGACTATTGTACCTTTCTCATATAAAAATAAAAAATAAAATAATAATAATAATAATAATAACTCAATTTTTTTTTTTTTTTTTTTTTAAAAAGGGGGAAGTCGTCGCAGTCCACCTCAAAAAAATTTCATTGAGAAAGGTATAATACTCTTTTTCATATCATTTTTTAGATAAAGGAATTATCCAGTTACCTCATATACATAACTCTTTTTGTGTGTGTGTGTGTGTTTTTATTATTATTATTATTATGCTCTTTTTCTTATAATGCTTACCCAACATAATCTTGACTTCATTATATATGAACATCTTGGATTGAAAGAATTGCAAGCCCATAATTGCAAGAGACCTTAATGCGTCGTGATTAACATGTAATTGAATATCAATAAAAAAAGAAAAAAAGAAAAAAAAAATTATATAAAAAGTACCTGCAGAACAGCAACCAATTACAAGGCCATGTAGATGTTTAGGAGTTCTGGTGACTTTGATAAGTAACCATGCAAGTATTGAGCCAATAAAAAATGTGAGAAGGATATTCACTGGCATGAACCACCTTCACATTTGCATTTGGTGAAGAGTTACCCAGAAAGCAATATATATAATACATTTTCATGTACTGAAAATTAAAGCAAAGGTAGGAAGAAAATGACTTACAATGTAATCAAGCTGTCAAAAGTTATAGTTTCAGACAAGTTGCTAACCATGAGTGCAGGAGTGAACACATAAAATACAATCTGTTACGACATAATTAAACAACTTGTGATGATCAGTCGAAATTGTACGTAGCTAGCCCAACAACCAAAGGGGCCGGGACCCACTTTCACTTAATTTTGTTAAATTACCACTTACATTGTTCAAATGATGCCTTGCGTCGGCCCCCAAGAGACCTATACGATCTACTGCAAGCAGTAATCCAACGGCAGTAACGAGGAGTGTTTTCAGGACTGGCATCAATGCAACGATGAAGAGATCCAGGATTTTCATTGCATAAAAACCTCGATCTATGGATATATTCATCTTAATTAATCATCTATATTATATATATATATGATATATCATGCATCAAGATAAATCCTAATATATTTTTGTAGAGGGACAACTGATTTCTCAACCAAAGATAATCTATATATATATATAAAAGATGATGCAAGCTGCGTGCGTGCAGACTGCAGAGTACGTACCTTAATTAGAATGGATTTCTATTCCAAATTGCAGCGACTTATTGTCAAGACGATTGCCCTTTTCTTCTCTCTAGCTATTTTGCAACTAAAGTAATTAAAAGTACAGCTTCCTGACCTGTATCCAGATGAAAATTCCAGGTTTCTCTGACACGTAGTACTGTAAGCCTTTCAAAGCAAATCCAGATCGACTCTCATCAACTGGAATAAAGAAATTAAAGCAACCACCTAAATTACTTCAATTAAAAATGAATTGCTCCGTACGTACCTCGCGACTGGGAAGTGGGAACTAAAAAAATGAGTTTCTTCCTTTCACTTTTACCAAAATAAAAGGAACCAAAGAATTTCTGTCGCCCTCTTGTTTCTCTCTGCAAATAGTAAACACCATATATATATATATATATATTATTTCCAATGCATAAACAGATAAGCTCATTTTTCCCCTTCTTTATTTAATAAAAAACACACAATTAGGAGGAGATCGATACTGCTCTACATCATTAGCAATTCAGGCATGCCGGCTGCAGCTAGCACATGCATTTAAAGAAAGTTGACGAAGACACGCAGGTTTTTGTTACCTGTCAGCAGCCGGAGTGACAAGGGCATCCCATCGTGGGGCCCTTTCGAATCATTCGATTGAGATTTGAGAACCGTGAACCGTCCATGGGGGCCATGGATGATTCCATCGATTACACACAAAAAAAGGTTTGCTCTCCAGTCTCCCCTCACCTCTACCTACCATTATTCACTGTTCACTCGATCTTCACCAAATATTCTATCCATTATCCATCCATGCTTGTTCTTATGCCTGTCACCAAAAAACAAACAACGCTTCTGATCATTTTATAATTATAGGAGCGAGGATTGGGGGATGAGGAAGATGCATGAGAGGAAGGAGGCTCGAACTCTTAAGCGAGGCTCTCCCTCCTAGCTCCCCGGACTCTCGTGCAGGAGAGGAGGCTCCTCCCCTCACGGCAGAGATGGAAATCCCACTTGGGGGAGAGTTTCTCTTTAAAAAAAAAAAAAAAAAAAAAAATCATTAATATGTACATATAAGTGAGAGTCAATGACTCAAACGTACATGCATGTGGGGTTGTTTCCACTTACTGAATTCCCGAATTCCATCTACCCTTCCTTTCTATACGCGCCTACAGAAATTAAATGTAATTCTTTTGGGCTCATTAAACATATTGTGGGAACGAAAATAAATGTCTCACCCACTACAATTTCAACATGAATGGTCTCGATCGATCGATACAGCTTCATTTGGTTCAAAAAAATAATAAAAAAGAATTGAATGATATAGTAAATATTGTAGTAGCCAGCAGAAACGTGCATATATATATATATAGACTGAAAAATTGCCCCAAAAAATGTCTAGCTAGTGCAATATATATCTTATTAAATTACCTATCTGTATCAAATAATTAATATTATAGATATATCCAGTCCACAGTTGGCGAAAACAAAAAATAGCTAGCTAGAGATCGATATTGACGTATATATAGACGTTCAACAAATTATTTAAGCAATTTTTCTTCTGTTCTGACTTCTGAAAGTTTGCTATAATTATTAATTAAGGTGACTGATATATATATATATGCGCGCGCATAGATGGAATATTAATGTACGTCCTGATCAACCAAAATGGCACTACTGTTTCTGTTTGTAATTATGTTTATTAAACAATTAAGTAATCAACTTAATTTATATCGTCTTATATATGTACCATTTCATTTCAAGCTAGTTATAAATTATAATCAACTACACCACCGTACCTGTTTCACGTTTCCAGGCCATTATATATAATTAATACTTCAAAGTTGCAATTAAAACGTGGTCCCACTACGTTCTCCAGTAGTCGGTGTTAATTAATTGAAAACTACTTGGCCCCATTACATGCAATCATACAAAAATATTGCAAGGTAGAGCTCTTCCCCACCGGTGGGGTGGGGGACGCATGTGACATTTTGACAAGTGTGGTCCGGCAGTATATCTGTCAAGTGTCAATTCGTACAATAATGCGAGAGCTGCTACTGCTTAATTTATTTGTCAAGTTAGTTTCCAATTTCCCATTATTTTGACTTGTACGTCCCTTGATATTTTATACGTTTTGTTCTGGTGGGGTACTCTAGAGTCTAGACTAGACCATCATTAGTATGAAAATGCGTTCAGCATTATATTTTGAATAATAAAATAAAAATTGTTGTGTAATGAAAAAAGAAACTAGTAAATAAAATGAAAAAGTTGTATTTTAAATAATAATAAAATAAAAGTTGTTGTTGGAGATGCTCGTCGGGACCCCAATATAATATTTCTTACCACACTTATTCCGCACTTGGTTTCTCATCATTAATTCCGCGTTGCGCAGCTGGGTCTCAGCCTCACTCGGACCCCATTTCTTATCAATATCATCACGCTTATTCCACACTTCTGTTTCTCATAATTCCGTGTTGCGCAGTTGGGTCTCACTCTCGATCACTTCACCCTTTTCCTTTTGCTTTTCTTTCCAAATTCCACTCCCTTTACTTTCTTTTAAGTCATAACTTTTTTTCAATAGCCGAAAAGTATTAAGAACATATATATAAAATATGGAAGATAAATTATTAATGACAAATGAAAATGGAGAGCTTCCAGTGTCTTTAATTTCAATACGTACGTACAAAAACATAAAATAACAATACTATTAAAAAAAAAGAAAAAGTCAACGTGATAAATGGGTTGTTCCAAAAGCCAATTTCGTACAACGAAATCTTGGCCTCATGGGCTGGCTTAATTTGTGGGATAATCCATTAAAGGAGATGTTTCGAGAGCATCTCAACGAATGATAAAGATATGACTCCTGTTGTGTGGGCCGACTTTAAAATTGTGGTAACCATTTTATGCCTCCACGAGACCCGGGCAAGTAACTAACGCCATTAACAGCTGCTCAAACCCATTACCCATTGCCCCAATAAAATGGGCCTTTTGTTGTCCTGGACCCAACCGGTCCAGTGGACCGCATCCCATTGAAAAACAAATAACAACACAGTATTAGTAATTTAGTAGCAGAAAGCAGAATCCTCCGACGTCGTTTGTTGAATTGTTGTGTTGTGTCCGCGTGCGTGTCGTAAACTCTGCCACTCCCGGTCCCGGCAGAAAATGCGTTTTAGACTTTTAGTTAAAATTAAATTAAATTAAATATATTACGAAATAATTCGTAACTGAAAACATAAGAAGTAAAATAGAAGAGGATTAGGGTTTATCGTTTTTGTAAGCTCTTCGTTATCATTATTTGTTCTTGATCTTGTTGTCCTCACAGCTTGAAGCCTCCTCCAATTTCGAAACAGGTACAAAAATTCCTACTTTTACCTGTTTTATGTTTTTTTTGGCAAATTTATACTTTCATTGGGGAAATAAAAGAAAATTCTGGGGAATGATATAATTTTATTAGAATTTGACGTGTTGGGATTTACGCATTTGCAATCTGCTTCGCCGAGTAGGAGATTGGCCATTGTAAAGGCTGTTTTTTTTTTTTTATATTTGATTTGTTTACTTATGTTATTTGGAATGAAGAAACAACACCTAGGGTTCGGAAGACATTCGGAAAATTGTTAATTCATAGTTTGCAGCATTCTTCTCCTGATTTTATTGCTTCAACTCAGAAAATGTAGATAAAGAGCCCTACTTTTCTTGTTCGTTTACTATTTATCTTATTTAACAAGTAAGCAGGGAAGTAATTTAATTACCGACGTGCTTAGAAGCCGAGATGAGTGATTCCAAGGAGAAGGAGAAGGAGAATGAGGAGAGTGGACAAGAAGAAGTGGCCGCCACCGTGGAGGTTGCTTTGCCCAATCCCAATGCTCAAGTTGATGAACATGAACATGAGCATGAGCATGAGCATGAAAATGAACATGAACATGAACATGAACCCCATGACTCTCATCCTCCTCCTCATTCTGTGTCACTGGATGAAACCCTGATTCCGGTTCTAAATGGGACTGCATCTCCCCTTATCAATAACAATATCACGGATTCGCAGTCCAATCCAGACCAACCAACTCAAGATTCGCCTCCGTCCTCGGGCCTTTTAAATGGAGACCAAGATTTAGTCAAACCCGATACTCTATCCGCCTCTGATGTCAAGACCGAAGACATTGAATTGCCACAGAGTAATACAGATGGTGACCACAACACCACCACCACATGTCATCTTGAGACTGCTGAACCAGCTGTTGCAGTTGCCAAAACTGAAGCTTGTCAAGTGCCTGATACCAAGACTACTGGCAATACTGACACCCTAACCTCATCTACAAGTCATAATGAACCTAATTTGCCTTGTGCTCGACTTTCTGATATAAAACCTCAAATTCAGAATGAGAAAGATGTTACTACGCCTGTAAATAATGGAAACTCAAACTCAAAGCACTCATTTCTTTTGGACGAGGACCATATGTCTGAAGGTTCTGAATCCGGAACAGAAGAAGATCAATCAGCTTTCATGAAGGAGCTGGAAAATTTCTTTAGGGAGAGGAGCATGGAATTCAAGCCTCCTAAGTTTTATGGGGAGGGTCTGAATTGCCTTAAGTGAGTTTCTCTTGATCATTTATAGTCATATTGTTTTCTAACTAATGATATATGTTGGAAAAAGATTCCTACTTTGGACTAATTATATAAACTTCTTATTGGGACAAGGTTGTGGAGAGCAGTGACTAGATTGGGTGGCTATGATAAGGTATGCGTTGTTTTCTCTTGTACATATTTAATCAAATGAAGTTACCATTTTCACATGCATAAGTTAGTAGGTGCAATTTGTCATAGGACATATGGAAGACCTCTCAAGCACTCCTTGCTATATCCTTTTTTAACGTTTAGGATGTTTACATTCGTTTACTCCTGATTACTTGGCTGACATGCGGTAGACACATACTGTGCACTTTGGGCATCCTTGCAACTAAAAATACTATTATGTTTTCTATACAAATCATAATGAAAAATGCATTTTCAGAAATATGAGAACTGAGATATAATGATGCTCTGAAATGGGAAAATCTTAATAATATGTATTTATTTTTGTTGTTTTGTAAGGATTTACCTTTTCGGTGTGTAGTTATTGTTTTGTCTATGTAGGATGCTTCCAAGATTAACCTATAAGAGAAGAGTTAAATGTTGTCATGATTTAGAAATTTCCTTGGTTTGATCAAACTCTAATTGCGTCAAATTTTTAAACTAGCAATGGATAGTTGGAAATGGCACATCCACCTGTTGTGAACTTTTGTGTCAGTTCTTTCAGTTCTTTCATTTTAAGTTTCATGATGTATAGCTTTTGTCTCTTGGTTTTTTTTTTTTTTTGGGGACAACTAAATATATTATAAAAGGCACCATAAGGGGGTAAAACGCAACTGCACAGGGAGGATGCAAAATGGCACCCCTAAACAAGGAAGAAAGTGAAGAAAAGGTACAAAATGGACCTTGAAGTTTAATAAAGTCTAAAAATACATGGAAGCTACAATGAAATCGGGTCCAGGAATACACAAATTTAATATAGGGTTTTTTTCTTGGTGTAATTATGTGCTATGAATGAATATTACAAACTACTATTGAATTGTGTGCCATCAATAGAAATTTTCAGAAGCGTTTTGTTTGGTTGTTGCTGACAGTTGTACATTATTGGTTTCTCTTTATGGATAGGTGACTTCTTGTAAGTTGTGGCGACAAGTGGGAGAGTCTTTCAAACCCCCAAAGTAAGGAAAAATATGTTATTATCTAGCACATGAGATAAGAGCTGTGGACTGATTTTTGCCTTGTATAAAGTATCCATAAAGAGTTTTAATTCTCCTTTAAAATTTAGGATACTTTCCTTAGGAAATATATTGTAGGTAACTTAGTTCTCCTCAGGTACTTATCAAAAAAAAAAAACTTAGTTCTCCTCAGCTATTAGGATGATCAACTCTATGATATTTGCATCATATGTCTTGCCACATATGATGTCATGCAAGAAAGTTCCTATTAAAAATATTATAGAAAGCAAAAAAAAGAAAAAAAAAAGAAAGAATATAAGAGAAGAGTCTTTGTTAAAATCTTTATTAAAATTTGGATGGAAAAATACAGATACCTTATTCCCATAAGTAAATATGGGATTTCTTTCTTCCTTTTTTTTTTTTTCCTTGGGGTGGGGGTGGAAATGGACGTATACTCTATTTGGATATGTTAACTAATTTATTTCTCTCCGTTTTCTATTCCTTTCACAGAACATGCACTACAGTTTCATGGACATTCCGAGGTTTTTATGAGAAGGTGATTTCAGATTGATATTTTTATTTATTTATTTTTAAATTTTTGCAATTGTTTTATAGATTTTTATGTAGGTTGTGACATCTACTTGTTTTTGTATTGCAAACCTGTTCAAACTAAGGTCACAGAATTCTTATTCTTTCACTTGTAAACTCTGACAAAATCATGAGTTTGTGGAAATTCATGTCATCTTTTTTTATTCCAGAGAGATATTTCTCATCCTAGCACTCCTCAATTCATGTGTATGTTTATGCGTGCTTGCATATCTGATTTAGTATATCACCATTACATGGTTGATTGTATGGAATTATGAAATGATTACATGAGTTTTAAGTTGTTCATTGTGAAGGAGGTATCTCCTCTGACGTGCTATATACTGGTCCTGCACCTTTTTGTTTTGCATTGCTTTCTGCAGTGGTGGGTGCTGGTGGATAGCCGTATATGCTTGGGCTTATTGCAGCATCCCCAGCCTTTTCAGATGCATAGTCTTTCGTATAGGTCCGTCTTAACTAATATCTCCCAGACAGTTGGCATTCTACTGTGTTATGCAAATGGATACACAATGGCTAATATGTATAAGAAGTGATGTTACTATATTCGTTCTGAAATATGATGTGTTATTATACTTGTTGGATTAAGAAACATGGAATTATGCTAATTTAATTACTGGACTGATTCGCATGCTATGATTTTGACCATTTTTTTCATGAAGGCCTAAAACAATGTCTTCCCATCTTTCTGAAAAGTCATGGTTAATGAGAATTGTTGCTTGTCTGTGTAGAAAGTACTTGCTATTGGGGCTTGGTTGAATTATTTTGGAGTTTTCTTTCTTTGTGGTATTGCTCTTAGTCTACAAGTTGTGTTGCCCTCATTTTCAAGTGCACCTGTTTATTATTTGTGTCAGTTTGATTCATTAGTTTACTTTTATAATATTTCATTATATATCATGCTATATTTATTTAATCGTTAAGTAACTTGTTTACTACTGTTTTGCGTTACTTCAGGCACTCCTTGATTATGAAAGGCATAAAACACACGGTGGTGAGCTTAATGTACCTACTGCTTCCCACTCAGAGCCTATGAATATTGAAAATCAGGTTGGTGTCAAACTTTGATTTTGGACTTTTTCCTTAGATTTGGTGCCGAATTGAAGGTAAGTGATGGTCCTTCATTTTCCTCTAAGATTCCTTGATTTATGCCACGTTCATTGAACTTGCTATGATTTATACACACACACACATGTATGAATGTATATGTACTTGTATGTATGTATCATCCTAGGCATATGGAAATTTATTTACCCAATGTATTGTCACCTGTCATGCTCAAGAGGTAAACTAATGAATGTAATTGAGTTGCTAAGAGTTTAGTTTTTGAAGTGATCAAGTTTAGGTCGATTTGAGTTGGGGCTATGTGCCTTCGGTGAACTCCCAGGTAGATCATTTTCGAACTCCTAGGTAGATCATTTTCTACTTAGGCTAAGTGGTTGTGAAAGCAGATACTTCTGACACAGGACATTAGAAGCTCAAGAAAACTTTCCTTCTATTTTGAAAATCCTGCAAGCAGAATTACTGTTTCTAGCAATCAAAACCCTCTCCTAAATTAAGTCTTCCACCTCTGGACCTAATACCACGTGTCTTTTCTAACCTGTGGCCACCAAAGCATGAAGATTATAGCCTAAAAGCCTTCTGCCCCTGGTGTCTTAGATCAACTTCATATAATGCAAGTTAGGCTTGATGTTGATGACTTTCAGAGTCAGGTTTTAGGTTAGTTGGCTGATACTTATCATATCTAAGTTTGACAACATAAAAATCTACCAGAAATGACATTCGGGAAATTTCAAAGGGGTCTTAATAGGGTCATTTTTCAGTGGGCGGATACTTACTCAACATTTACTTAGTCTGCCCTATATTAAAATCTAAAACAGTAATGGATGTAATATATCACAAAGTTGGGTTCAAGTTTGGCAAACTTTGTTCAATTGTAACCCTGGACCAATCACCAATTAGATATACCTTTTAGAAAGCATTGAAAATATTTTATCTTGTGTCATGGTTTTGTAGCTTAAATGACTCATCCTCCCCCAATAGGTCAGGAGTTTAAAACCCATGGGTGCCTGTGTAACTTCAATCCGAGAAGTGTTAGTGGCTGTTAAGCTAAACATGTTATCCGATTGACTCAATTATCAAAGATTTTCTTTGACTTCCCTCTACAACAGTAGGTTTCTAAGCAGTAATGTCTCTCAATTATACTGTTCTGAACTTCTTTCTATGTGTGATGGTGGTAAGCAGGCTTCAGGATCAGGTAGAGCACGTAGGGATGCTGCCGCACGTGCTATGCAGGGTTGGCACTCGCAACGTCTTCTTGGTAATGGTGAAGTTAGTGACCCAATAATTAAGGTCTGGTGAATATTGAAGTTTGTGCATTCATTTTTCCTTTATCATACATTACTTTGTGCATAGGTTTTATAATGATATAGAAATATGATAGAATGGTATCATACAGGATAAGAATCCTATTTCAATGCAAAAGCGTGAAAAGCAACTTAAGAACATTGGTATGACCCCTCCATCTGTATTCTCATCATTAACAGTGTGACAGATGGTAGACAGCTTCCTTCTCAGTTTGGATCTTTGTCTATTGCCCTTAGGTTTACTTAAACGGAAGAAACCTTACGTGGAACATACAGTCAAAGCTGCCCGTACCAAAGTATCTAAACCACAGTTAAGATTCTTGTTGCAGCAAAACTTCTTATATGTTGACAGTTTATTGATGTGACAAAGTGATGCCATGTTCCAAACTATACAGTGGCATTGGGTTAATGTTTTGGTTTTTGTGTGTATGTGGCTAGACTCGACTCAGCGGTGGTTGATATTGGGCCCCCAGCTGATTGGGTGAAGATCAACGTGCAGAAAACTGTAAGATTTGTATCACCCATTTATTTATTTATTTGAAGGGAAATATGCATTTCCAGGTTCTTTAACTAATTAGAGTGAAATTTTGTGTGTATAGAAAGATTGTTTTGAGGTCTATGCTTTGGTTCCAGGCCTTCTCCGTGAGGAGGTTAGTATAAGCATACGTGTAACCGTATTCTTTTTTCTTCCTTTGCATTTACTACTATATAATCCAATTCAATTTCCTTTTGGAAATTAATAAGTTCTTTAGACAATGTGTCCTTTGACCATTGGAGTTGGTGGTGCATAATTATGTGGCAGCTGCTTAAGGTTGCCTGGGACATCTATACATGCACAGGGAATCAGTGTGCAAGTGTTAGAAATTGCTATATTGCATACCTGTTTCATTGTACCACGTTTCTTCTTTAATGATGGCAGATAGGGCATCAGCGCACATTACCAACTATGTATAACTACAGTGAGTGGAACAAGTGTTTTTTTGATCCTATGGGGGTCTGCAAAACGTGAATAATCTGAAGAGTTAGTTTGTGGTATCCTCAACTAGCTTAAAAAAATGAAGTCCATTTTTTTCCTAACTCTTGACTCGGCATTGGTTTCATAAGATGCGAGAATAAAGAAGGTGCCAACTAGCCTGCTAGCGGTCTTTGGTCAGGGTTGTGGGTTTACTATGCAAGAGAAGGGTATTTGACATGTGTGGTCTTGGTTCACTTTGGACAAAAAGTAAAATTAGAAAATAGAATACCGAATTACACTAGTTAGAATTAATCACTGCAGCTGAACGTTTAGTAGATTCATCATTTTAATGCTTGTTAATAGGTTGAAACAAAGGAAAAATTGTGGCAACAGATACAAATGTAGCATTAATCAATCTAGATATTTTGTTCTCTGTATATAACAATGACCAAGGTCTGTGTGCTGCAATTAGTATTCATTACCTTGTTCTCTGGCAAGCTCAGGTGCGTGTTCAGTCAGACCCAGCGGGACGCCTCGTTATAAGCGGTGAACCAGAGCATGCTGATAACCCATGGGGTGTCACACCCTTCAAAAAGGTGTGTATTATTATTATTATTTGTTTTTAATTGAAACTGAGAAGGTGTGTTTTTGTTTTAATCTCAAAATACTAATTTGGTTAACTCAAGAATAAGATAAGACAAGATTAGAAACTTTTAAAACTGAAAAATTGATAGAATCACATTCAGATTGGATAATGGACTCGAAAGCACTCTGAAAAATCCAAAACAAACCCAGGAATTAAAGCACTGAAATGGATTATTGTTGGCTCTGGGTTTTTCCTGCATCAGTTGTTTGTTTGTCTTTTTATTTGGGATTTTACTTGGTTTCTTTAGTATTTTCAATTGGGTAGCGCACTGAGTGGAATTTGGTTTTGTTTGACAAGATTGTGAGCTTACCGTCAAGAATTGACCCACACCAGACATCAGCTGTGGTAACTCTGCATGGACAGTTGTTTGTTCGTGTCCCATTTGAGCAGTCAGAGTAGCGGTGACCGACTTAATAAGTAGTTGGAAGGATGGACGTGAGGCCATTTAGTGGAAGTCTAAACTCTCTACCCAACCATAGCACCCAAGTTTTTTGTATTGTCAAGTTTAATGCCTCAACTCTCGTGTATTTTAGCTTTACCGTATTAGTGCAGTTTGACAATGGAAATTGGAATCGATGATTACATTGGGTGTTGGGTGGGTGGTGGTTTTCAGTTAGGTAGGTTGCGCTTCCATGATAAATGACGAGCTTTTACATACTAAAATAATTCTTTATTTCTGTTGGCTACGTTTGTAACTCTCTAAATTAATTCACTAATAATTAACTTATGCTGTTATTACTACTCATACCTTGTTTGGTAATGGGGATGGGGTTGGCCCAAACACTGTTCATCACAATTTCCCAAAAAAATCAACATAAAAACATTCTAACTTTTTCACTTTTAATATCAAATCATTCACTTTTTATTATTATTCAAACAAAAAAATCACTACAAAACAAAACTTTTTCACTTTTCCATACCACTTTTTCATTTTTTTTTATACCAAACATTCTTACTTTTTTTCACATCAATCTACATCAACTACAGTGTTTAGGCCATCCCATTTGCCAAACACCCCCTGAATGTAAAATAAGCAGCGGAAATCGGGTATATTTTTTTTTTTGGAAAAAGTATACTTTAGCCCCTCGAACTATCTCTCATTTTGCAATTATGGTTCCAAATTTTAAAAGATGACATCGAGGCCTCACATGCCACCATTGCGTATCAAATTGGATATTATTACTTTTGACAAGTTAAAAGTAATTTTAAGAGGAAACTTCACAAATGATTCTTGAACTTTCAAGTGTTTTAAGAAAACTCACAAAGTTAAAATAATTGGCAATTACATCCTTAAAACTTTTAATTTGATGCAATCTACTTATTCCGTTAGGATTTGGCGTTAAATCCTGTGGAGGATTTGAATTTTATAAAAGTTTTAGAGGAATAAAGATTAGTTTATTGTTTTTACTATTTGTTTTAAGCCAGATGGGAGAGATTGTATCAAATTAGAAGTTTTAAGAGATGAAATTAAGAGTTTTTGAACTTTTGTGGGGGTTATGTCAAAATGCAGAAGTTCAAGGGGGTCTTTATAATGTTTTCCCTAATTTTAATTTCACAGCACCTTTTATATTCATGTTAGGTCTCAGGGCCTATTTGGGATTGCGTTTGAGGGGTCTAAAATTGCTTTTAACACTTAAAAAGTCCGTTTAAAAAAAAAAGTATTCATTTGGTAAAAAAATTAAAAGCGCTTTTAAGGGTTCAAAAAGCCTAAATATTGCCAAAACGTACTTTTAGCAAAAGCTTAAAAATGAAGCTTTTGCTCAAAAGTTCTTTTTGACTTAAAAGCTCGATTTCTCAAATTCAATCCCAAATGGACTCTCATTTTTATTTATTATTTACTTTTTTTTTTTGAACTTTTTTACAAGAAAGTAATTTCAATTACTCAAGTGACTTGCAGCTCATGGTCTGGCCAAAATGGCAAGGTTTCATTGAAAAAATCTGGATGAAGAAATCCCCTGTGATATTCAGGGACATTGTAATCCTAGAGCAATTGACTCTTTCTGTTTAGAGTGTTTTTAATTTTTATGCTCTAGATTTTTTGGAATGAAAGAAGACAGATTTATCCACAACAGTCAAGTCACATGGGACATTTGTTTGTCAAAAGATGGGAAAAACAACTTTTTGTGTTTATATAGTGGTAAAGAATTTTTGGCGAGGCGAGAATGTCATTACCCCTCTCTCGATCCCTTTCATCTGCCCTTTATTTTAAGTGAGTCTTTTTGTTTTTTGTTTTGTTTTCTTGTGTTTTTAAGTAATTAACGTAGTAAGTCAATTCAAACATGTTATCGTAGTCCCTCTCCCTCTTATGTGGACATATCAAAAAAAATAAAAAAAGGTCATCTTAACCAACACAAAATGAGTATGATATATAGATGTAATTCATGTAAAGAATAGCACTACGCAAAGGTAACAAATATTAGAATTGGCTTGCAATGGATTATAAGAAGACTAGTACCTTTTTTTTTTCTCTTTAAATTATAGTTAACCACACCTTAAAATATCTCTATATTCGGTTTTTTACCATTCTTCATCTTGGATAAAATTCTACAGTAATATATAAAGATTTTTTTTTTTTTTTGAAGAATCGGATGCTAATGTTGTAATGGGTTGCCCTCACTCCAATCCAAGCCACGTAATCAAAAAAAAAAGGCTCGCCCATTTTCAGGGGCCATTTCAAACTTTCAATTGCACTTGTCTATAAGTTTGCAAGAATTTTGTGGTCGTTATGGTTCTGACAGGGAAATATCCGTAATTAGTCAATATAGGGTTTCTGACTTGAAGTTGCCACGTCAAGATATGAAAAGTCAATGATGGTTATTAGTGTACACAAACACGCATAAAACCTCTTGGCCACCCGCGTCAACACTCGAAAATAATGAAAAATCATCTGCCTTCCACGTGTTAAATCTCGTGCATAGTATGAACACCTTTTCTCGGCTACCAATTTTGCACTAAAATCAAAATCTTGGATTGAGTTGTTGATGACCAACGTTGTTGACCTAAGAGATGCTACTCTCTCCAATCAAATTTTATTTTATTTTTTTATCCGTAGAATAACAGGCTCTTTTAGTCTTTTACTCAAGAGCTGTAATCGGTCTTTAATCACTCTTTTGCCTTCATTATAGCATTCAATTGACTGTTCAAAATACAATCAATTCATCAAAAGGCCATCAATTTTAGTTTTTGGAATTTTAGATTAAGGTCATCAATTTTTATTCAAGAGTTATTTATTTATTATTATTATTTTTTTGACATGTCCACACAAGGGAAGGGGGATGGAGGATTCAAACTAGTGACCTTCGTTTCATTAGGCGTGGTCCACAGCCAATTGAGCTACCCCTTGAAGACCATTCAAGAGTTATTATTTTGCTGTGTCCTTCTACTAATAAAATAATAATAAATTTTTAATAATATTAATAATCATCATTATTTTATTAGCAATGAGACACGTGGCTAGATAATGACTCTTGGATAAAAATGAATGGCTTAGATCTAAAATTTCAGAAACTGAAATTCTCTTAAGAATTCCAAGAATCCAAATCCAAAATTGAAATATTCAAAGAATATAAACTTATTTAAATAAGTTTTGGATTGCCTAACTATTTATTCGAGCATAGATCTCGTGTGAATTATTTATTTTAGATAGAATTTACTTGTTTAAACAAGTGGATTTCACACCTCAAATTGTTTGACCACGCGCTTAGACAACTAATTAAGATATATCGGAGGCCATCTGTCATTCATGAATTAGGCACGTTGTAGTCAATTCCAAATGTTGAAAAGACCAAAAAAAAAAATCACGAAAGTGAAAAATAAATTAGTTTTTGTAATCCAAATATACAACCATCTCGATCTCACTTATCATTAGTATGCATTATTAATATTATAATGTCAATTATCTATGAGGGTATAAAGCAATCCAAGTGTACGTACGTGATCATTTAGTAATGGAATACAGAAAACATCCATCACTCGCATTGAAAAGTAAGCCACCTCCTAGCATAAAAGACATTTCGTAAGTCAAAAAACTGTTAGACTAGCAGAAATTTGCACCTTGATTAAACATTGCATGCTATTATAATAATACAAAAGAAGTAGCCCCCCCCCCCCCAAAAAAAAATTAATTAAATTAGTCTTGGATTCCAATTTGGTCTGATTAATAGGGAGGGCTGCCTGCTTTAGTCACCTAATTGGAAGAGTCTTTTTCCCTTGTCCCCCCTAGCTGGGCCCCTACCATTCTTCCAAAACTTATTTTAAATTTATAATTAATTAATTAACCTGGTCCTGGTCACATTTCACGTTGCAAACACCACTGTACGTCTTATTAAAAGTCCAAAAAACACTTAAGCCATTAATTTCCAAGCTCCTTCCCTCCAATTAAACCTCCTTCATCATCGATCTTCACCGGCCTCAACATCCAAAAAACGCATCCCCCCCCCCCCCCCCCGCAATAGAGACGTACGTATGGGTAATATGAGCTACAACAAGGTTGGCAACGGCATGATCAGGAGATCGTGCCGTGGAAGCAGAGGCTTCAGGCTAAACCCCAAAAGATTTTCCGTTCAGAGACTACGTGAGAGGTTCATTTATTTGTTCAAGCTCTTAAATAGATGGAGGTCTTCTTATGGGCAAGCTCTGAAATCATTAAAGAAAGGTCTTGGCCGAACAAAATATAGCAGCAAGAGGAATAATAGCAGCAGCAGCAGCAGCAGGAGTTTGGTTACCAAGCTGGTACCCAACACCAACATGGGTCGACCCGATCATCATCACAGTAGGTTGAGATCGTTTGGGAGGTCCAATTCTTTCTATGCCGAAGCTATTGCGGACTGCTTAGAGTTTATCAAGCGCTCCTCTCTTTCTGTGGATCAAAACCCAGCCGTCCAAAGATAGGATGGAGTGATGGACTCTGGATCGATCGAGGAGTTTATATATATATATATGTATATCCTCCGCCCGGTACCGGTATATCTGTACGTCTCCCTAATTGTATTTTGTTGCGTTTTTACATATAGTTAGTTACATTTGATTGCCTTCTTCTTCATCAGGCGGTGCTTGAAATATGAGATCATACCATCCATGATCCATGGGCCGGCCATGGCTAATCTGTACAAAATTAAGAAAAAAAGGATTTGTACTTGTAGTAATTAATCCCTCTAGCTGTTCATTTTTGACCTTTTGAAAGTTGTTCATTTGCTGCTCGCTGTTGAGGTACTATTTTCCATGAGGTGGTGGTGGCGGTCCTGAGAAAGTTCTCAGTAGGTATGACCACCTAACACATTTGACACCTTTCCACTAAACAATTACATATAATTTAGTCCATATTTTATGGAGATTGTAAGGTTAAGAATTATTTAAGTAAATTAAAAAATAAAATAAAAATATTCATTGACAATTAAAAAGTGCAGTCATCATATTTTGCGGAAGAAGCTCACTTTTTAAGTTGTAATGATGATGCCCACAACCTACCATTTGGGTATATAATTGAGAAAAGCGGATTTTCCCATTATCACTAATAATAGATAGATCCTCCCTCTTGTTGCCTTTTTACTCTCTCTCTCTTTTTTTCTTTTTTCGAAAAAAAAAATAATTTGGTGAGTCACTAATTGCTTAATGCTTCCTCTTTTTAAGCTAATCACTTTTCAGATGGTCTAATGGGGCTATGCTTGGTCCAGAATCGATTTGATTCCAATCTCTCTTTCTCATGACAAATTTCAAATTAAATCTCAACCAGTTAAAAAATTATAAGGGATCTCTCAAGTTTTTATTTTTTATTTTTTTTTTACATCACCTCTTAAGACAAATTCATCCAAAATTGGGCCGGGCTGATCACTCAATTCGTTTGTTAGGTGTGAGTTCTAACTCTAGTGCGGCCCTCTCCAAAGACTAATAGAGGTTTATGTAAGAGCAAAAGACTAGTGAAGACTAAAAAAGCCCAAGCCCGTCGTTAACAAATATATACGATGATTACGAAGAATGTCATTGCTCATTCAAGGCATATAAAGTAAAGAGAATTTTGTTCCCAAGAGTCCTCTTAAGACATAGGTTACCATTTCCCAAGACATTAGTCATTAGGGTGTACAGGCCGATTCCCGTGAATGTAATCCCATCAAAGGCAACCAAGGCATCTTCTCTTCTTGTGTATATATATATATATATATATATATATATATAGGGGTTGAAGATTGAATTAAGGCATTTGGGATTGGGAGGCAAGAAACGCATTTTTTTCCCGCCCAATCGGCAAGCAAGAAGAAATGCAACCTTTTCTTGGGAGCGAGGCTATGAGGCTATGAGGCTATGCCTCTGCCTCTACCTCTGCCTCTGCCTCTCCCTTATATATTTCAACAAATTAACTTTTACCAATACCAATATACCATCATAAACATATCTCCTACATTGTCCAATTTTCTTTTTTTTTAAAAAAATAATAATAATAATAATACTTGGAGTTCGAAGTAGGTAAAGGGGATCGAACACGTTTTAGTAAATACGTGTACTAGTAAGTAGTAAATTCTAAATAGCAATAATTCATTAAATAAATAAAGGAGTCTGAAAATGCCGTAGAAAAGGCGAGAGACATGAACCGTAGCCCTGGCCACAAGCTGTTGCTGAGTCTCGTAAAAAAAGGTTGCAGCCTTGTTCGACTGGCTTCCACCTGCGCCGCTGTCACTGCAGCCACAGCTTCTCCCAAAGTAGCCTCCGCCACCACTTCTCAGACCTCTGCCTCAGCCTCCGCCTCCGCCTCCGCCATGGATGACCTCCAGACCCTCAAAACGAAGGTGTGCATCATCGGCAGCGGCCCAGCCGCCCACACCGCAGCTATATACGCCTCCCGCGCAGAGCTGAAGCCCATCCTCTTCGAGGGTTGGATGGCCAACGGCATCGCCCCCGGCGGACAGCTTACGACCACCTCCGAGGTCGAGAACTTCCCGGGCTTCCCCGACGGGATCAACGGCATCGAGCTCATGGATCGGTGCCGCAGCCAGTCCCTCCGCTTCGGCACCCATATTCTGACCGAGACCGTCAACAAGGTCGATTTCTCCACCACCCCTTTCAAGATATTCGCCGATTCCATCACTGTTGCTGCCGACTCCGTCATCGTGGCCACCGGTGCCGTGGCCAAGCGGTTGGACTTCTCAGGCTCTGGGGAGGCCCCGAATGGCTTCTGGAACCGTGGGATCTCGGCCTGTGCGGTGTGCGACGGTGCGGCCCCTATATTCAGGAATAAGCCCCTGGCGGTCATCGGAGGCGGGGATTCGGCCATGGAAGAAGCTACCTTCCTCACCAAGTACGGGTCCACGGTGTACATCATCCATCGCAGGGATACGTTTAGGGCCTCCAAGATTATGCAACAGAGGGCCTTGACGAACCCTAAGATCCAGGTGCTGTGGAACTCGGCCGTCGTGGAGGCCTACGGGGACCAAACTCAGAATAATAGGGTTTTGGGAGGGCTGAAGGTGAAGAATTTGGTGAGCGGGGAGGTTTCGGATCTCAAGGTCTCGGGGTTGTTCTTCGCGATAGGACACGAGCCGGCCACCAAGTTCTTGGATGGTCAGCTGGAGCTCGATTCGGATGGTTACGTTGTCACAAAGCCAGGGACCACTCAGACCAGCGTGCGCGGAGTTTTTGCTGCCGGGGACGTCCAGGACAAGAAGTATAGGCAAGCTGTTACCGCTGCCGGCACTGGTTTGTCACTATCTCTCTCGCCCCTTTGTTTTTCCAATATCGATTTTCTGGAATCTGGATTTTTACTTAATCGTTTTATTTATGATTATCGTTTTGCGTAGCGAATTATGTAATATCCATTTGATATAGTTCTCAACGTACTCTCTGGTTCACTCTTCTCTGTAGTCCTTACTCTCTTCTTTTCTTGTTGCTTTCTTCTTGAAAATGGGCCTGCTTACAAGAACAGAGACGATTTATCCTTTCTTAATTGGTCCGTTAAGTCTAATTAACCTGTTGCATTGTCGTATTAGTCTCCCTTTGTCGATGAATTTGACCACAAACAAATTCATTCATGACCCATTTGGGCTTGGCTTGATAACCATCTCTCATATGCAAATCAGTGATTGGTAAGTCCTGATCTAAGGCACAGTAGTTTTTTAAGATGCTGAGCCCATAATTGAGCAAACCTAAGCTTGTCTAACATAGTTTTTGACTTTTTGGAACATACACTATACCAATGGACGGCTATCCTGGATTGTTTTCATTTTTCTAGCTTTCTTGATTTTCTTGATTTTTTTTCTTTACTGGTTAGGTGGTTTTAATATATTCTTTAGGTGTACTTGGGTTGCAACTTTACGCTTTTTAATGAATTTCAATTACTTAAAAAAAAAAAAAAAAAAAAAAAGGGTTTTGGAACATTGAGTATTCATAAATCTGAATGGTGAGAAGCTGCTGGTGTCCCACCCATTTTTGACCCCTTGAATTGTGTTCAAATAGCATGTCAGGCTGAGATTGAGCTGGGTTCTGACTTATTTTAGCGCTTGGTGACCTATAAATTGATTGGACATGAATGTCTGATTTCTGCACAAGTTTAAATTAAGCTTGAACTCAACGTTAGTTTCACAAGCTGAATGTACCGCAAGGTAGTTGACTAGGCTTGTTTTTTTTTTTTAAAAAAAAAAATTTAAAAAAAATTGCTATTATTATTTAGCTACATTGGTGAAGGGAAGTTTTGAGTTAATTCTTTTGGCTATGCTGGTATGGTTAATATTTGATGATATCTATAATTGCCCTAAAGAATAGAGATAATTCAGAGAATTTGCAGTGAAACATGAAAGCAGGCTGTGCCTGCTGACTCCAAGCTTTCTGATTCTACTACTGGGAACGCACATTTTTGTTTTTCCTTAATTTCGGAGATGGACAGAATGGCTGCTGCTCTTTTCTATTTCATTCTGGTTCATAGAACATACTATAGAGATCATGTTTGTTATGGATTTCATTGTAATATTGGCCATAGCATCTACCATTGTTGAGTTAACATGTTGTTATTACCAGTATTTGGGTTTCTTTGATTAGCAAAAGTTATTTTTTAAACAAAAGGGAAAATACACTTTACTCCCCCAAAACTTAGTTACTTTGGGGGGGTAAAGTGTCAACTCAAAATACTTCAGGGGGTAAAATGTACTTCATGGGGTCAAGTGTCAATATCAGATACTTTGGAGGGGTAAAGTGTCACTTTTTAAACATCAGGGTTAAAAGTGAAAATGAGTGGATAGTTCTGAGGGGTAAAGTGTATTTTCCCCTTAAACAAATAAAATTTGTCTCGATTAAGTTTGTGTTTTACTGGCAGTATAACATGTATTAGAGTCTTGACTCTCTAGCTGACTTAGTTTCTTATTATTGTTGCAGGTTGCATGGCAGCCTTGGACGCAGAACATTACTTGCAGGAGATTGGATCCCAGGAGGGTAAAAGTGATTGACTACCTATGGGAATTAAAAGCTTCTCAATTAGAAGCTGTGTTTAGTGTAGGACAAAGAATCGCACAAGTAATTTGTTTTCCAGTCATTGGGATTTTAGCATGTTATTGTTGAATGCATTAATAGATTATTATCTTTATTTTACATATGATCAAATATATTTTTCTTGATTGATTGGTTTGATAATCTGAAAATTTTAATTGCTAACTTTTGTATTTTGGATGGTTTCGGTGGCCACTGAAAGCGACTTTAAATCAT
Organism: Corylus avellana; assembly: GCF_901000735.1. NCBI lineage: Eukaryota > Viridiplantae > Streptophyta > Magnoliopsida > Fagales > Betulaceae > Corylus > Corylus avellana. The sequence goes on along the minus strand of NC_081542.1, from coordinate 582,396 downwards.
GGAATTTGGATAATAAGTGGATAAATTACACCAATTACAATTTTCTACATTAATTGCATTAATTTGTAATGCATGATTGGAGATCTGTATTGAACTGTTTTTTCACAGAAATTGCATATCAGGGAGTTCTGAAGTCTGGCAATTGGCCTTTTGAAAAAGCTATTGGCTCCTTATATAGCCTCTGCCTTATGGTCGTTCGAACTATCCTACTACCTTGAAAATTCTATGCCATTACTATCAGAAAGCTTGGAGTCAGTAGGCACAGCCTGCTTTCATGTTTCATTACAGATTCTCTGAATTATCTCTATTCTTTAGGGCAATTATAGATATCATCTCATTTGCTTCTCTTTCGCACCATCGGTGTTTCTTAACCGAGATGAGATGCCATTACTATTTAAGAATGGAAGGTTAATGTATTACATTCTTGAAAGTAAAACCACATTTTCTCTCTTCGGTGGAAAAAAAGAAAAACTCTGTTTACGTCAGGGGTTTGGATGCGACTGCTCAACTTCAGTTGCTTACTTTCCCCAATATTATTAGTTTAGACTTATGATGTGCGAGCCTATATTTGGCTGGGAAGAGAGAGTCAAAGATAGTCCTTGATAAATTGAACAATGTTTTTTTTTTTTTTTCCTATTTAGAATAGGGAAAAAGAAAGGGGGATTTGTTACTTGAATTGCATGCAATTTGTAAAATCTTCACAAGAAAGAGAGTTGCATATCCTACTTACTCCTTGGGTTATGGCACCCACTTAACTAGGATAGAAGGAAGAGAGTTGCATATCCTACTTCTTGGGGTATGGCACCCACTTAATGAGGATAAGTAGGTTCCGCAACTCTCGCTCAACAAATCACATGTAATTTTAAGTTTAAGAATTTTTAACACATTCCAAAAACTTAACATGAACTCACACAAAATTAATAGATTAGAGCTAAGAGGTCTAATCAAATTAATTAAATGGGGTGAAGTAAGGTTAATTTATATAATTTTATACTTACATGCTTTGACACAATTCGAATTTAACACAATATTTAGGGCTGTCAATTTTTGGATTCCTTCTGAAATAGATACAAATTCAACACAAAATTAGAAGGTTAAAGTGAAATGTATAATTGTATATCATATTGTACCTGTACTTTTTTTCATTGAACTTTAAGGCTCTGTTTGTTTCAGCGTAAAATATTTCCCGTCGTAAAATATTTTCAGTAAAGTCATTTTACAAGAAAATATTTTACGATGAAAACATTTTCTGGCGTTTGGCGCGCGCACGGAAAATCACAAATATTTTTTATATTCACAACATAAAAATACTAATATAGAATAATTTTAAAAAAATAAAATATAAAAATACTTGCCCGGGACTTGAACAGGAGATGCCCAGGACCTTGCCTGGAGCTACCCGGGATTTGACCGAGCCTCGCCCGGGACTCAACTAGGACCCAACTGGACCTGCTTCGGACCCACCCCGGACTTGCCAAGGACTTGACTAGGACCCTGTCGAGACCTGACTAGGACCCGACCTAGCAAGTCCCAGGCAGGTCCCGGGCAAGTTCCGGCGAGGTCCTAGTCAAGTCCCAAGCGAGTCATGGGTAAATCCCACGCGGGTTCCAGGCAGGTTCGGTCGGGTCCCAAGCAAATTCTGGTCAAGTCCCGGGAGGGTCCCGGGAAAGTCTTGGGAGGGTCCCTGGCAGGTCTTGTGCGGGTCCTAGGCAGGTCCTGTCGGGTCCTGGGCTGTTCCGGTCAAGTTACAGCGAGGTCTAGGGCGGGTCTCAGTCAAGTCCCAAGAGGGTCCCGGTCAAGTCCCGAGCGGGTCCTAGGCGGGTCCCGGCCAAGTCTGGGGATGGAGGGCCCCAGGCGGGTCCCGGCGAGGTCCTGGTCAAGTCCCGGCAGGGTCCCAGCGAGGTCTCGAGCGGGTCCCGATCAAGTCTCGACGGGGTCCCGAGTGGGTCTCGGTCAGGTCCTGGGCGGGTCCTAGTCAAGTCCCCGCGGAGTCCCGACGGGTCCTGGTCTAGTCCCGGGCTGGTCTCGGTCAGGTCTTGGACATGTCCCGGGCAAGACTTGACAAGGTCACGGGCCGGTCCTGATCAGGTCCCGGGCAAGTCTCAGGCGGGTTCCGTGCAGGTCCCGGGCGGGTCTCAGTCAAGTTCCAATGAGGTCCCAAGCGGGTCCTGTGCGGGTCTTGGCAAGGTCCACCAATTCTAGAATGAGATGCTTAAAGTTGAAAAATGATTTACAATTTTGAAAACCGTAAATCATTTTTCTAAAATTAAATAATAATTTTCAGTCAAAGAGAAAAGATTTTTCGTTGACTATTATTTTACGTCGTCTCAAACATCTGTAAATATGTGAAACATTTTCGTAAATTATTTGATGGCAAAACAAACATAGCCTAAAAAGTATAATGATGTCCGGATACTAGAAATGCCCACCGGTTAAGAAACACTTTTTTTTTAAAAGAAAAAATCCATGCGAATAGTAATAGACTAGGATAGAATGAGATTTGGCCGGGTTGCATGAGACCATTTTTTTAGGACAAGAGACGTGTCATTGTGTCATGTTTTGAAACACGTCTCAATTCGATCGTACTGTATATAGATCTCTCTTCTAGCTTCCACAAGTTGAATAAAAAATTAATTAAGAACAGCACGTAACGTAACTACAAAATTAGAAACAACCTAACATAACGATCAACCAGTGATGGTACGTAGAGCCGTAGAGGTATGCATGTCACTCACAGATCAAGTGGGAATCAACTAGCTAGACACGGCTTTTAGGAGAATTATTATTATTATTAATATTTTTTAACAAAAAAAAAGGTAGCTAGGATGAAGCACCAGCTAGCTAGAGACAGAGTCTATGGATTTTCCGTGCCAATTACAGACTGAAGCTTATGTATATGCATGGTGTCGTCCTTGGTACTCGATCGTAAACAGCTCTACTCTAATCCCATTTTGAGATCAATATTAATCCAAACAAGAAAAGAAAAAAGAAAGAAAGAAAGATTACAGCCATCTACGTACCTGACCTCTTGGTCCAAGCAATTAAGTTGCATTAATTTTATGAGACAAACACACACACGCACATGGTGGCATGGTACTGCATATTGCATGCAGCTACTGCCACTCACAAAATATTGCAGGCTACTTTACATACATATCTTGGAAAGAAAACCTGCAGCCTCACGTGGCCGGCCAATATCTTGATAATCTATATATAGAAGGAGATGATCGAGCCTTAGCTTTTTTTTGCCCCTCCCTCCAACATATATATGCCCACCAGCATGTTCTCTCCCCTTACTCCATTGTCTTCATTGATAATTTATTACTTCTGTGCATGGTATCCTTTACTTTCTTCTTTCTTCATTACTTTAATTTTGTTAATTGGCCTGGGCATTAATTGTATTGATTATCTCCACTTAAAAGGAAGGGAGTATATATATATGATCAGATTTTCCCTTAGCTAGGGCCTAGGGGGATATTATTTTGGACATATCCTTGGAAGATCTATTGTACTTCAAGTGGCTCTTAACAAGCTGCCCAGCTGCAAGTGCAGACATGAGGGAAAGCTCTCCGGCTAAGACAGAACCAGCTACAATGGTGGCTAACAGCCTTGAGTTTGAGCCTGGGGAATCTTTGTTTGCACCCTTAACACCAACTAGGTTTAGGCAAGCTGACTGAGATGCAAGTTGGGTCCCACCTCCTACTGTGCCCACCTGAAAGATAACAATATATATATATATATATATATATATATATATATATATTAATCTTTCTTTATATAAAACAGCACTTTTCAAATAAGTCAATAAAATAGTATTTATTTAATTATTTACTTTTTGTCATTTTAAAAACACTTAAGAACAGCATATATAGATCCAGTTAACCCATGCAACATGACAAGATTGTGGCCATTTTTATTAGATATATATAATGGACTGACTGATATTCACAAGGATCATGGCCTCTGCAACTTACCGTGGCACCTGTCTCCTGTCATATATATATGCAGTGGAAAATATTTTCTTAAAGGGACAGGATGCGATTCTCGATCCATAAAATTTTTTAACTGATGAATTTTGTAACGTGCCACATATCACATATGGATGGTTACAGATGACAATTCTATGAAGTCTGATCGTATAATATTATTAAGTTTTGGTAAACTATATATATACCATTTATTAAAAAATAATTATAGGACAAAAAGAAATTAAAACCATTAAATTAAAGATGTACCTCAATGGAAGGCATGGTTACAGAGATATGGAGATCCTTTCCATGGTTAACAGGTTCCATCATGGTGATGCAGTGAGAGCTCTCCACATTCTGGGCAGGATCCTGGCCAGTGGCTATGTAGATTGCAGAGACAATATTGCTGGCATGGGCGTTGAACCCGCCAAGAGCACCGGCCACGGCAGACCCCGTAAGGTTTTTGAGCATGTTTAACTCCACTAGGGCGGCTACGCTCGTCTTTAGCACCTTCCTCACCACCTCTTCCTTGATGATTGCCTCGCATACCACAGACTTCCCACGCCCTTCAATCCAATTTACGGCTGCCGGTTTCTTGTCTGAACAGAAGTTTCCTGTGCATTTCAAAATACTCATGGAATCAAATAACAGCCTCTAATTATGAACCAAATTGGCTGACAAGCTTTACTGCATGCTCATGGAAAAGTAGATATATGTCTAAGAAAATTGACAAGGAGAACACTTTTAAAGAATATATAATGGAGTTGAATATTTAAGAATAGTACGTCACATTTGAAGACTAGTATTACTGTCTTCTATAAATACGAGCATGTTACGTACATTGTAAAAATACTCAGAAAAATAAAAGTTTAATGCAGTTTTAAGGTTTTATCCTGTAGACCGAATCATGTAAATCTCTATATAACTATCTTATTATTTTAGTATTATTAATATCTTAAAAAAAAAAAAAAAAAAAGCGGACCGGAAGGGGTGTTTACCGGAGATGCCAATGACATCCATGTCAGGGAAGTCATTTTGAAGAAAATCGAGGACGTTCTGGACGCCTTTGGAGACCATGTTCATCCCCATGGCATCCCCAGTGCTGCAGCTGAACCGCATGTAAACATTCTTTCCTGCTATCGCGCATTTCATGCATTGTAAACTTCCAAATCTGCTTGATCTGCACGTCCGGTTTACCATACAACAAAATTTTACTAGCTATATATTGCCTGTTGGTTACTTAAAAAAACACACAACAATATTTACAAAAACAAAAAAAAAAAAAAAAAAAATGAAGAAGAAAAATCAACGCCAACACATAGTAATAGTATATATTAATTAGTAGCAAAAAGAAAAAAAGGATCAGAGTTGGTAGATCTGACGAATTAACTTTTTCAATACGTAATTAATTAGTAGCTTGACAAAATCCTCAAATAAAAGTATATCTATATATATCAACATCAAAAAGATAAATAAGTGATCATGAAAAGCACAAAGTCAAACGGAAAAGCAAGAATGAAATCCGAAATGCTATCATCACCCACTTTTCTTCAGAAAAAACATTTCTTAGTATTTTTCTAGTATATATACACCAGGAACGTGTTGATCACTGCTCGATTAATCACGAAAAAGTAAACAGCATGCAAGTGCAACATATATAGCAGAAGAACCCACAAAATAATATTTGAGATAAAAGAAAAATAATTGCTAGTGATTAAAAATACTGATCAATCTCAAAGAAAGAAAACAAAACAAAAGAAAAAGAAAGGAAAACAAATTAAGCAGGAGGTAATTAAAAAACCATAAATAATAAGTAGAAAAGCAACAATTAATTAATTAAAGCACACGAGTACTAGTCCAGCAGATGCATATTACCGGTTGAAAACGAGAGAGAGGGATTCAAAATTGAGAGGATCCTCCAAGAAGAACTTGAGCTGGGCGGCTCTGCTGGCGGAACCGAACCTGACAACTGGAGCTCTGGTCATCCCATCCCTGAGCAAGACGGTTGCGGCCCCACCGGAGGCGTAGATGGCCTTGCATCCCCTGTTGGTGCTGGCCACGAGGCAGCCCTCCGTCGTGGCCATGGGCACCGTGTACTCCTTTCCGTCCAGCAACAGCGGGCCCGCTATCCCCACTGGGATCTGCACGTACCCAACGGGCATCTCGCAGCACTGCCCCAGTATGGAGTCGTAGTCGAAGCCTTCCAAGGGCAGCCCCTCTAGGGATATCCCGGAACTCCTCTGCAGGGCCTCTCTTCGTATCGCCGCTGCTCTCCTGCAGTCCCCAAGCTTCGCTTCCAGCGAGTACGAGGGAGTGGACCCGGACACCACCGACTTTATGATCTCCTCGTCGTCCTCAGACAAGGGCGTCAACGGGGTAGCATAATTAGCAGTGCTATTACTACATGTCACCAACGGTGGGACGAGGGAGTAGTCAATGGCAGCGGCGCAAGGGCCCGGGGGGCGGCTGTCTTCTTTGGCATTGTTATCGACATCCCAAGCGTCGTCGTGGTCGTGGTCGTGGGAAGCACGTGGGATGATGGAAAGAAGGAAACCGATGCCGAAGAAGCCCAGCAGATAGATGACAGACACGATGAGGGAGACGATGGCGGCAATCTCGGAGAGGGAGAGGAGGTGGAGATGAGCGGAGGTGCGGATCTTTTCACGCCATCTGTGGAGGAGGAAGTAGGCGGCAGAAAAGAAGAGCGTGAAAAAGATCCCGTTGGTGATGTAAAGGGGCAGTGGGCGTGGGATTAGTACTGCATGATCCGATGGTGCTTTGAGGTTGTTCCTCATGTAGTTCTGGTAGGATTTGAAAGGTTCGCCGGCCTTGCTCTTGCTGGGTGGCGGGGGAATCTCCATGTCAGCACCGGCGCAGGACGGAACTATATATATTATTTGCTCTAGTATATATATGTAGGTACAGATCTAGAGGCAATTGTTGTTTATTGGTAATTGTTTGAAAGGAAATGGGGGTGGTTCCCTTTTTTTATAGCGGGAGGAGGGAGACCACGAGAGTGGCAACGAGGTTGGCGGGCTGGACCAGTCTCCACACACGTGCCATGTGGCATGCGCTTTTATTTTGTCCGCATGTGTCTTCTATCCTGATAACGATAGGAGGTTTGCTTGCTACAATCCATTCCCCCACCCATTTCCCCACCATCTTCTCTCTTAAACATCTTGATTTTTTCAAAAAAATAAATAAATCAAAGAGAGAGGAGATGGTTGGGGAGATGGGTGGGAGAATGCATAAAAGCATTTGCCATCCTGATAGGGTAACTTTTTGACTTTTACCCCGCTCTTCCAAGTGGTCTATAAATGGGTACAACAATAAGTTTTACACTTGAAATTACCATAACCAAAAAACCAATTGACTTTTTGCAACAAACTGCCAAGCCCAGCCCATGGATGAAATGTGTAGAAAAAAACTTCTCTTATTTTTGCAAGTGCCCGTCACGTAGTCTAATCGTGCAAAAGTCTGGATCGATAACATCTACTTATATAATTGTTTATATTATTTTTAAATTTTAAATCCATGTAAGTATTGAACTTGATATCATTTATAATTAAACTCCCCTATTTACGCGTTTTATGGCAAATTAACCATGGTAGGCATAGCATAGCTAATTAGCTATAAGCCTATAGTAGTGGAAGAGTGATTGGACCATATATATATATATATATATAATTAATTAGGGGCGGCCAGGGTAGGTGATTTGTGTGGTTAAACTGAAACATAATTAAACAGATCATCATATATATGACAAACGACAAATATTGGAGCTACACTGAAAACGCCATGGATCCACCCCTACACTTTACAGAGTACCTAACAGTAACAACTACTGTGAAGCTAGATGAGATCAAATAAAAAAACACGAGGAAATCGGAGCCTCGAGTGAAGTTTTCTTACATGGAATAAATTTCTAAGGTGAAAACCTAGCTACGTACGTACGTATCTAATTTTCACTATAAGACTAGTCCACACTCTATGTACACAACACAAGGAATTAATTCTTCCAAATTTATACACTATCATCAATTCATCATTGGACCACCCGGCGGCTGAACTACTCCCATATATATATATATATATAATTAACCAGCTAGCTACTACTGTTCTATTTTCTTTTCCATTTTTTGTGTTTTATTTTTACTTTTTATAATATTTTTGGAGTAAATATATAATTTTATAAAGATCCTGACAAAAAAAAAAAAAATGACAGAAAACCTGTGTTAGAAGACAAAATCTAATCACAAGGCAACAACCCCATGATTTCCTCCTCCATGTTTTATGGGATTGTATATTAATGTTAAGAATATTATGTTAGGGTTATTTATTATTATAGGATTATTTACTTCCTTATTGATTCTAGGGTTTCCTTAACCTACTAGGTTTACCTTTCCTTAGTCTACTAGGTTACTTGCCTATCACTCATAACCTCTCTATAAATAGAGCCATAGAGGCCTCTGTAATACTCTTTAATTAATCAGTCTTAATATAACGTAGTCCATTACATATTTTCTCTCTCTCTTTATATTATATATTTATATATTTTATCAACCTGTAGTTAAGGAGTTCTTTGTCACATTGACTCACATAAGTGTATTTGTGGTCATTTTTTGAACTTTAAAAGGCTTTTTGTACTATGAACCAATTCAACAATTTTTCCTCAAATTTATACACTATCATACCAAAAAGTCATTGACTATGCACTATCAATATCACACCACATGTACATACACGAGGATAGGGGATAGGTCGTATTATTTTGTAAACTTTCTCAATATTTGAAGCTAATCCCTCAAATATATCCATTCCATATGTGCGATATGCTTGAGATCCACTTAAAATGTATATCAATTCAAATGTGTGTGTGTGTGTGGAAATTAAGCAAAAAGTCCTTAAAGAAACTAAACATAATCAATTTTAGATTGTATATATAATATAAGTAGTAATTCTATTACTCCTCATACCCATTATCATATTCATTTCACACTAGTTCACGTGGCATTTTTTTTCTTTTTTAAGTGGTTGACATGCATGTATACATGAGAAGCCACTTAGAAACTTTTTCCGGAAACTAATATTCTTGATGCAACACTGGGCAAACGTCCTTCTTTTGCTTGGAGGAGCATCCTTAGCTCGTGTGACTTACTCAAGGAGGGTTTGGTACGGCGGGTTGGCAATGGGCTAAAAGTCCGGATTTGGAAGGATAGATGGGTCCCTTCAACTCACTTTGGCCGAATTTATTCTCCTCCAATTTTGTTGGATGCGGATGCCACGGTAAGCAGTTTAATTGATGAAGACACGAGATGGTGGAAGCCCCAACTTCTAGGGACTTTATTTAACTATGAGGACGTGCAGATGATCAAAACTACTCCCCTTAGCTGCACCAACCAAGAAGATATACAAATATGGAGGGGTACAAAGAATGAACTTTTTTCTGTGCGGAGTGCTTACCACATACAGCAGGATTTATTGTTTTCTCAAGCAACAGGACATTCTGGAAAGAACTGTGGGCAATGCAAGTGCCAAATGCTGAAAACAATTCTTTTGTAGAGGGCTTGCCAAGACATTTTTCCTACACGTGAAAACCTATGCAAGAGGAATATTGTAAATGACCTTATGTGTCCAATATGTGGGAGAGAGGCGGAGACGGGGTTTCACATTCTATGGCAATGTCCATCTGCCATGGATGTTTGGAGCCTGGACAACATCAAATTCCAAAAAAGCCACTTTAAGGGGCCTAGTTTCCTTCAGGTGGTTGAAGTTGTTTTTAACAAGTGCTCTCTGGATGAAGGGCAAGAGTTTGTAGGGCTGGCTAGCTAGAAGGATTTGGTTGAGGAGAAACGAAGTAGTGCATGGGGAACTCTTTCCACATCCTTCCGTGATTTTGCAGATGACCAACAGTGCTATCATCGAGTTCCAGACGGCAAATGTGTAGCATGCAAAGCATTCCATTGATTTGGCTGAGCAACAAGTTTGATGGGAGGCTCCTACTATACGTTGGTTGAAGGCAAATTGGGACGTAGGACTCAATCGCTCACAAGGATGTACAGGTTTTGGGGTAGTCATTCATGACTATACTGGGACTTTGGTTGCAGCGAAATGTGCCTATAGACAGGGGCTTCTCACTCCGTCAGTGGCAGAGATTACAAGGGCCCTCATGGCCGTCCAACTATGCAAAACTTTGGGGCTTGTGAGGGTCCACTTCGAAGGGGATGCAAAGGAGGTTATTGATGCTATTAATTCTTTGGACTGTGACTTAAGTAGCCTAGGTCATATCGTGGAGGACGTTCGAACTGAAGTGCAGGGGCTCTCTCAATGGCAATTCACTTTTGTAAGGAGAAATGGGAATAAAGCAGCTCATACCCTTTCACGTTTTGCAGCTTTATATGCATTGGATCGGACTTGGCGTGATGAAACGCCTGATTGTATTAAGGAAACTATTTGTCTGGAGCAATTTGCTCTCCATGCTTGATTTTCAATAATTCACATTGAGAAACTTGTCCTGCTCTAATTTCGCAGAAACTAATGGGGACAATGTGGGGAGGGCCGGGGGGGTGTAGCCTTTGAGGTGGCGCTACCTGTTGTCCGTCAAGGATATTAGGGAGAAATTAGAGTTTGCTGGATGGATACTTTTGTCAGGATTGTACTCACGATTTCACTTTAATTGATTAATATTTTCTTTCAAAAAAAAAAAAAAGGAGAGAGAGAGAGAGAGAAGCCACTTAAAATACGCTACATTAGTCAATATAAAATTTGTATGATAAATAAGAGTAAATAATAAAATTACTCTGATATAAGTCTTCTTTTTCATTTATTTATTATTATTTATTCAAAGGGAGGGAAGTTGGGGCAAGTCAATTACTTGCTTGCTTTCTTTCTTAAGAAAACTATATCTTTCTCGCACTTGAGTTAATTCTTGTTATTTTGATATGAATCCGGTCGGTGTACGTTAAGAATGGACAGTGAGTTAAATGACAAATCTGAAAATGGACTAATTTCCTTTCGCTTCACTACTCCATATTCTTCCTCACGAATCACACCTTTGAAAATATCATTGCGTCCAAAATTGTTCGGTGCTGCTACTAATATAATATTATTATTTAGGGTTTACAAATTGTACCATTTTGTGATCTGTAAAATCTTTGGCTTATCTCAACGGTTCATCACTAAAACTATCAACTATGCATCAATCAGTTCAAACAACTACCCAAAGAAGATCGAGCATGAATGGGTCCATACCTTTAAAATTGGGATATATATCCAAATTAATTTGGTGAAGATACGGTTGAAATTTCGCAAATAATCATTTATATTATTCTATTCTCTGAACCAATTAGGACGTACAATATTTACACAAAGTAATTAGATCCACTACCGCCCAAGGAATTGAATAAGGTAGTTTTTTTTATTACAAGTGAAAAATATTGAGAATTCATTTTACAATCAATTGTTAATTTTTATTTTTATAAGATCATGTAATATTTTAATAGATTGAAAGAGAAAAAATGGGATTTTTTTTTTTTTTTTTTAAAGGGGCCGGGAAAGAGACAAATGTTAATTAAGGACAATGTGAGCTGCTCTTCTTTTAGATAGTTTGACAGTTAGTGACTTAATTTGAATAAATAGTTTCATCTGCATTAATGGCTTGAGCTTATTGGTTGGATGTTGTGATTCAATATATTTAATGGTTTACATAGTGTCGTCACATCATTTTAATATATCATCATGTCATTTAAAATTTTAAATATCATAATAACATACACGTTATCAAATCTATAAAATTTAATCTAAATCACAAAATGATTCATATCTATTTCTCTTCAAAGAGAAAGAATAGGGATCGGAGTAGTATGATGCAGCCCCGACACTAGTGTTGGTGAACTTGGTGTTTTTTTTTTTTTTTTTTTTCGAAAAAGAAAATTCAATCCTTAATGAAAAAAGAAAAAAACCCAATCCTCAAATAAAAAATAAAAAAAAAAACACCAACACATACGTCGGTGCTGCATCATAGTATACTATTACCAAGATGATTTGGCTGATTGATAAATGTAGAAGTTAAAGCAAGTGTACCAAGAAACTGACTCCCATGAAAGCTGTTTTAGGGGAAGCACATGCGATGCGACTTTGTTGGCCACCCAGTTGGCAATAAATCAAAACTCTTCTTCCATTGTGATTGAAGGGGACTCCTTACTAACTGTCTTAGATATCCATAACCATCAACAAAGGTCCACTATTCTCTCAGATATACATCATCACTGCTGGCTCGATCTCTTTCTTCTAGCTAGACTTGGACTGCAAATTCTTGTGCACGCTTAATTAATTAGTTGCAAGATGGGTCACTTTTATTTTGTGTTTGAAAGTTTTCTCATTTTTCTCTCCTTTTTTCTGTTCCTTAAAGAGCAATAGTAGCAAATATCTTCCCTTGTAACCTATTTTTTTCTCTTCCCACACATTGAATAAAAAAAAAAAAAAAAAGGAAAATTAAAATCGGCAAATTAACAACCAATTTATTGCTATATCTAATAGATACAATAACCAAGTCAGAGTAAGGCAGAATAAAATCATTATCATTATCATTTTAAATGAAATAAATAGTGTTCAAATTTAAATAAAATTTATACATCTAACCATATATATATTAAATAAAATTTATACATCTAACCATATATATATATATATATATATATATATATATAAAATATAATATTTATTTTTTATATTATTTATAAATTAAATATAAATAATAATAATAATAATAATAATAAAATTAAATTATTTATAAATAAATAAATAAATAAAATTAGCGTAATGGTAATGCGCGCTTGAAAACCTTAACAAACGTGATAGCCCAGTCCACTTTTACATGTTCAGGGTATAATTAGCTAAGCGTGGCCCACTCGTTGGCTCTTTCTTGATGAAGATACATTTTTAGCAAATTGCTTAAGTCAAACGATCTGCCCATGCTTCTGTTCTTCAAGTCTAGCCGGCCACGACAAGACCAGCTTGCAACTATCCATAGACCAATTCCTCTTTTGTCTTCAACTACCGTATAAAGCACGCGAAATATATAGGTTCAAAAAATAACAATAAAGCACACATCATATATATATATATATATATATATATATATGCCGTGACATGTGGCATGTGAACCATTTTTATTTTAATGCTAAATCGGTTTTTTAAAACATAATTTTTTATTCAACTTTTTAAGAGTGAACCGAGTTTTACTTTAAAAATCGGTTCATTAAATTAGCGTAATTAATGGTGTTTAATTATATTTGAATAGTTTTTCGTATATAAATTATTAAATAAATTAAGTATTATTAATGTCAACATCAAATAAGGAAACAAATAATACAAATCAAATTATGTATTATTATTATATTGGCGGCCTACGAGACTCTTCATACCATGCACACTAGGATGAACGGCAAAAAGGGATTTATGGCAGTTAAATTGGACATGAGTAAAGCATATGATCGGGTGGAATGGAAATATCTTGAGGCAGTTATGAGGAGATTGGGGTTTGATTCAAATTAGATTCGGCTAATCATGATGTGTGTGACAACGGTGCAGCATGCAGTGTTGGTGAATGGCCAACCTTGTGGAAGCATCATTCCAAAGAGGGGTTTGAGGCAAGGGGACCCTATTTCGCCATACTTGTTCCTTATTTGCACGGAGGGGTTAAGTGCTTTGTTAAGCAAAGCTACAGAGGAAGGTCACTTGACTGGTGTCCCTACCTCTAAGAGGGGCCCTCGTATAAGTCACATTTTCTTCGCCGATGATAGCTTATTATTTTCTCGATCGACTCTCTCCCAATGGGATTATTTGACGAGACTTTTAAGAAAGTATGAGGCAGCGTCAGGACAGCGCCTTAACAACAATAAGACCTCAATATTTTTTAGCAAGAATACAAGACAGGTGGATAATGATGCTTTGGTGGAGGCTTCGGGTATTCCAATAACCCATAGATATGACACCTACTTGGGCCTCCCAGCCTTGGTAGGGAAATCACGAGTGGCAGCTTTTCGAGGCATAATTGATTGTGTCTGGAAGAGACTACAAGATTGGAAGCTAAAATTCCTCTCTCAGGCGGGAAAGGAAATTTTGTTAAAAGCTGTGATCCAGGCGCTTCCCACGTATAGCATGAGTGTTTTTCTCCTTCCGAAAACTCTTTGTTCGGAAATTAATTCACACTTGCAGAAGTTTTGGTGGGGACATTAGACAATCAATTCAAAAGTGCAGTGGATGAGTTAGGGGCAGATGGGGAGATCGAAAGCTACGGGAGGTATGGGTTTTAGGGTTTTCCATTGTTTTAATAAAGCTTTGTTAGCCAAGCAATGTTGGCGTTTATGGTCCCAACCGGATAGTTTAATTGTAAGAATTGTGGAAGCAAAATACTACTGGGTGGTTCTATTCTTGAGGCGCAAGTGGGACAACGCCCCTCTTTTGCATGAATGAGCATTCTTAGTTCCTGTGATATTGTGAAGGAAAGGTTGGTATGGAGGGTGGGAAATTGATCCACGGTACAAATTTGAAAGGATAGGTGGCTCTCTTACAACCATAATTTTCAGATTCTATCACCTCCTCTTTTACTTGATCCAACTGCAAAAGTTAATGAGCTTGTTGACCCGGATACCAAATTGTGGAATCTTCAACTTTTGGACTCATTGTTTTCTAAGGAGGAGATCCAGGCGATTCTTTCATTGCCCCTTAGTAGAACCAACCAAGGAGATGTACTAATTTGGAGGGGGACAGCCAATGGGAGATTTTCAGTCCGAAGTTCCTATTACATTCAACAGGAAATTGCTGCACAAGCTTTGGCAGAGTGCTCTAATCAAGTGAGTACTAGGGAGGTGTGGAAAATTCTCTGGGCCTTACCAATTCCTAATGTAGAGAAGAATTTTCTCTGGCGTGCGTGTCATGAGATACTTCCAATTCCTGAGAACTTGTGGAAAAAGAAAATTATAGAAGACCCTTCTTGCCCATTTTGTGGACTGAAGGCTGAATCCGGGTTCCATATATTATGGCAGTGTCCGTCGGCCAAAGATGTATGGAGTATGGGTAGTATCAAGATGCAGAAAAGTTGCTTCCCTGGTCCAAATTATCTACAGGTGGTGGAAGGTATCTTCGCAAATGCACGCAGGAGGAAATTATCTTGTTTGCAGGATTGTCCCGACGCATTTGGTTGCGGAGAAATGAAGTTCAGCATGGGGGTGCTTTCTCTCACCCATGAGATATTCTTCATCGGACTCTCTGCTCTATTAGGGAGTTCAAACAAGCGCAGGTTCATGAAGTGAAGGGGGACTGTCATGCTGAGATACCTTCTACTTGTTTACGATGGAAAGCTCTTGTCCAAGGGTGGGTTAAAGCGAATTGGTACGCGGCATTGGAGACTAAGACTGGTATGATGGGCTTTGGGGTGATCATTTAGGACCATAGTGGGTTGGTGAAAACGGCTTGCTGCAGGTCCCAAAAAGGTTGGCTCACTCCATGTGCTGCTGAAGCCATGGCGTGCCTGCTGGTGATCCAGGTTTGTTCGGAGATGGGGCTTCATTGTGTCCACTTGGAGGGTGATGCTCAAGGGGTGATAGCCGTTGTCATATCTCTTGAAAAATCCTTCTGCAGAGAAGGGCATGTAATAGAAAATATTAAGACAGCGTTACAGGGTCTTCATCAGTGGAAGATGGAGTTCGTGCGATAGGAAGGGAACTCTGCCGCTCACATCCTTGCCAAATATGCTGTAGCCAATTTGATAAATAGGTCTTGGACTAAGGATTTCCCAACTTGTATTCGTGAAACTGTTTTGTTGGAGCAAGTTGCTCCAGCTATTTGATTGTTTAATAAGAAGCTAGCATTGTTTTATCAAAAAAAAAAAAACATTACATTATATGTTACAGTTGAATTATTGTTATTACTATTATTATTATTATTATAGTTGAATTAGATGAACTAAATGATAGGATGTAGAAACAAAATAGCAAAAAAAAAATTCATTGCATTATTTTAAAAAAAATATATATATAATTGTATATTAATTATTAATTGTATAGATTGTCAGATTTTTACTCAACATAATGATTAGGTATTTATTTTTAATTTCATTAGCAAAAATAATCTTTATATATATATATATATATATATATGAGTAGCATCTTACGAGCAATTATATATTTGATGTCAAAACCAAAGTATAAAATCACAATGGTCATCTTGAGCCTTATTTTTCCTTAGTATCCATTAGTTTATAAAATCGTTAATTGTTCGATATAACATGCTTCTTATATGATGTTTTCCTAAGGCTTTTACGCCTATTAGATTTTTTTATTTATTTGTATGATTTACCCGGATTTTCATATATTTTTTTAAAGTACTTTTTATGCTTTTGAAAGCAAAAGAAGACAAAAATTTATTTGATTATTATACAAAAAATGAACTTTGAAACACCTAGATAATGGGAAAAATATAAAAAAAAAAAACCCTCCAAACTACCAGCCGTTTTCGATTTAGCCCCTAATGTTTTAAAAGTGATAAAGTAGTCCCCCAAACTACCAAACTATTACATTTTGGCCACTCCGTTAATCAAAACCGTCAGTTTGGACGGAAACTGCAAAACAACGTCGTTTTGTTATAGGTAAGTTACTACAATGCCCTTTTATGAAAAAAAAAAAAAAAAATTTGAAAAAATATAAAAAAGCTCTCCAAACTACTAGCCGTTTTCATTTTAGCCCCATAATGTTCAGAAAGTGATAAAGTAGCCCCCCAACAAAATGACGTCGTTTTACAGTTTCCGTCCAAACTGACGATTTTGACTAATGGAGTAGACAAAATGCAATAGTTTGGTAGTTTGGGGGGCTACTTTATCACTTTTGAAACATTAAGGGGCTAAATTGAAAACGGTTGTTAGTTTGGGGGGCTTTTTTATATTTTTCCCCCTAGATAATTAAGATTGAATATAATGTAGGATGATTATTTTTATTTGATTGCATTGTTGACTGAAAGATTTTTTTATGCGACTTATACATTTATGCAATGTTCTGTGTATGATTGTGTGTCATTATGGTGAATAATATATTGGTGTATAACCTTTAGTATATCTTTTGATTTAAAAGGGCGTGATAGTTTTTTTTTTTTTTT
>NC_081542.1:490549-565256 GCF_901000735.1 Corylus avellana | reverse complement strand
GATTTAGCCCCCTAATGTTTCAAAAGTGATAAAGTAGCCCCTCAAACTACCAAACTATTACATTTTGGCAATTTCGTTAGTCAAAACCGTCAGTTTGGACGAAAATTGCAAAACGACGTCGTTTTGTTTAGGGCTACTTTATCACTTTCTGAACATTAGGGGGCTAAAATGAAAATGGCTGGTAGTTTAGGGGGCCTTTTTATATTTTTTCCAAATTTTTTTTTTTTCATAAAAGGGCATTGTAGTAACTTACCTATAACAAAACGACGTAGTTTTGCAGTTTTCGTCCAAACTGATGGTTTTGACTAACGGAGTGGCCAAAATGCAATAGTTTGGTAGTTTGGGGGGCTACTTTATCACTTTTGGAACATTAGGGGGCTAAATCGAAAACGACTGGTAGTTTGGGGGGCTTTTTTATATTTTTCCCTTTTTTTTTTTACAACCTATAATGAAAAGTTCTATAGAGATGTGTTTAAATTTTGAAATTAAACTATAAGAAAGAATCTCGCAGATATTTTTTTCTACAACCAAAGTACTTTTTTGAATGTTCATAATTTTGAGTTTTATTTGTGTTGAAATCTAATAAGTATTACACCAACAATATTAAAGATTCTTTCTAATTTTATATTAATGTTTTGATTAAGCAAAATTCATGTTTTCCTCTTGCAATTATGAAAAGTAAATTTCATAATACTTATGAAAAGTACGATTATAATATTTTTAAATTTTATAATTAAATTGTAATGAAGAATCCCGCGCATTGCGTGGGTTATAAGCTAGTTATATATAGAGGTTCTAATATTTATTAATGTATATTTGCAATAGAATCTTAATATTTTGGTCGCAAACTTGTATGTATGAGTGGTGACAAAAGGCATAATAGAGTAAAGAAATAGGGATCAAGTCTTTAAAGCCAACTAACCTTTTTTTTTTTTTTTTTTAAAGGGATTCCAAAATTTCATTAATCCAAAATGCCTTGATCCGTGATTACAATATCCCTAATGCATGGGGTATGTATTCCCTCCAACTAATGTCTTCAGTGGTGTGCAAAGCCATTTTCGCAACTCAGTGTGCAGCTTCAATTACTTTCCTTTTCACATGATTGATGCGCCAAAGCTGGAATATTCATTGGAGAAGAGTACTCTTGGCATCGTCTGCCAAATGACCATAATCATTCTAGCAACTATTCTTCTCTATGAAAGGCTTTTACCACCTCCAGTGAATTGCCCTCAAGGTTTATGCCGGTGGACCCCATCTGTAAGCCAAAGTCCACCGCCGCCCATGCTGCAAAAGCCTCAGCAACGGCTGGATCTGATATCCGAGGCCGTTGCATGAATTTTGACTCTAAAACACGCCCTTCATGGTCCCTTGCAATAATACCAACTCCCATTATCCTTAGTTGTTTATCAAGAGCTATGTCCATGTTGAGTTTCACCATTCCCTCGCATGGCTTTTTCCATTTTTCTTTGCACGTATCGCTTCTGGCTTGGGGACCTTCTTGCTCTATCTGCACTGCCTTGGCCATCACTTCCAATTGGTCACAGGCCCATTGTAGCACCACTTTGGGAGGGGAAAAAACACTCTCCAAAGACTACTTTGTTCCTCCTAAGCCATATTTGTCTAGCCACACTTGTTCCAAGCTCAATCTCTTCCTCCTCCAATCTGTTGAACAGCTTGTCAAGTATATTTATAAAAACTTCCTCACTACTGGAGTTCTTTTGGAGCTTTTTGCAACACTCTAACCATACATCCCGTGTCGCCAGGCAACTCCAAATAGCACGCCCCACCATCTCTATAGCAGATTCACATATTGGACATAATGGGTCATTGTTAATATGTCATCGATGGAGGTTCTCCTTAGTATGGAGGATATTATTACAAGCCTGCCAGTGAAAGTCTTCACCACCCGTGGTACTCTAAGCATCCATACCCCCTTCCAGAAATTGTAAAGAGGTTGTACTGTAACATCCCCAGTCCGTTAAGACTGAGTTTGCCACTTTTCTTCTTTTTCAACAAAAATTCTTGCAAAGATCTATAAGGTCTATCAGAGTACTTGATTTTAAAAGATACAATAAATGCGTAAAACATTTTTTTTTTTTTTTGATATTTTATTACAAGCGAAATTAGAAAACATTAGATTTTAGTTGCGGAATATCATATCATTACAATAACTTATATGAAAAGACTTTGAAAATTAATAATTATTCCCACCCCATTCCGGCCTCCTATTCCAGCATCCTTTCTACCTGAAAACAAGAAATAAAACTGAATGAGCCCAAGGGGGCCCAGCAAGTAAAATCCACAACCATAAATAGTTTTACTCATTGTTCTCAGTTTTGAAAATCGTTTTCGCAAATAAATATAATTCTAGCCATAATAATATCTGTATGTACGGTTGCATCTCCCGTAACATATACATACTATTACATCTAGTAATAGATCATCGTTGTAAATCATCTTTATAAATCATCATTATAATGCATCATTATAAATAATCTTTGTAAATCATCTTAGCATATCTTCGTTGAAAATATAGTATCATTTTCTCATAATAGGGCCCATGTACACTATTACCCCTGTGCACGAGGGTTGCGGGTCCTTGTGACCATGGCACTGAACTGTGGCCACAGCCATGCCCGACCGTCAATTAACTCTTTCTTGGTGCACTCAGCGGTCTAGTTGATGGAATACCACCTTCTGGCATAGCCTCCTTCAGTGGTTTCGCCTCCATCCGAGTATCGGTACCGAACTCTCATCTTATCTTATCTTGGGGCCAAAAATACTCTCCTCCATACATGTGCCCTCATTTCATAAACATTTATCTCATCTCTTGTACTTTTCTTTGTACTTCTTTTGATGCATCTTAGGGCAACATGTAGGAGGGTTTATCATCATTTTTTCTTTCTTATAATCATCATCATTTCTCAACTTTCTTTTCTCAAATTGAAAACCTTTTCAAATATAAACTTGTTGTATTTAGAAAGCGTTTAAATAAATAGAAACTTTCTAGATAATTCTTTTAGAAATCCTTCATGCATGCAACATAACTTCATAATACATAAATAAAATAATCATTTACAATTTACTAAAGAATGAATAAATAGCATGACATGAAGTAATTTTAGAAGGGGTAGTGAATTTACTTACCTCTAGACTGAAGCTAAAAGTGGTATGAAGGAATCTAGTTGCTCCAATATGACTAACACCACTAGTATATCTTTTTAAACTAATTTCTAAAGTCCGCTATCTCTTGTGTTCTTTCTTTCTTGTAGCGCTTGGTCTCGCCCTTTCTCTCTCTGTTCTGAGTAAACACTCTTAGAAAGAAGAAAGACCGAGTAAAAAGCGGAAGAAGGAAGAATATATGCAAGAAATGGGAGAGGAGATGAGTGGTGAAAATTCTGAAGGAGAAGAGCTCTATTTATAGGAGAAAATCAAACACTATTCTACCGTCAATTTACAATTATACCCTCATTTTACTATTTCACCAACCCTATACTATTCTACCTTCAATTTACAATTATACCCTCATTCTATCTTCAATTTACAATTATACCCTCATTCTATCTTCAATTTACAATTATACCCTCATTTTACTATTTCACCAACCCTATACTATTTCACCAACCCTATACTATTCTACCTTCAATTTACAATTATACCCTCATTCTATCTTCAATTTACAATTATACCCTCATTCTATCTTCAATTTACAATTATACCCTCATTTTACTATTTCACCAACCCTATACTATTTCACCAACCCTATACTATTCTATCTATCCTATACTATTCTACCTTCTTATTCTACCATCCTTATACCTACCATTTACTATCCTATTATTTCACCAATTACCATTCTCTAATTACCACTCTCATAAATTTCCCAAGAATTAAAATCCTTAGCTACAATGGATATTAAAATAACATCATTATCAAAAATAATCTATTTAAATAGCTTTGAAAATTCTGGGGCACTACATGTACAGTAGAACTAGAGTCTGCTTCCATTTGTTTCTCTTCCTGGGCCATGTGGTAAGCATTGCGTACTGAGAATTCACCGCTCTTGTTACTTGCCCATACCACCTTGTCTACTTGCGGTGTTGGACAGATGGCTAGCTCACATATCTTCTCTGCATCAGCCCTATTGAAAAACCTCCTCAACCAAAGGGATATTCCACCACTTAGTTGCCTCATCTATTAAAGCGCTTACCGTAGCATTTCCTTCCAAAACCTGTACAAGGGTTTGTACCGCATATGTCGCGGGTGAATGCAACCATCGGTCATGCCATATATTTATCCTCCTCCCATCTCTCACCCCCCATGTCAACCCTACTTGTAGACATTTTTTTGCAATCCAAATACTACGCCAAGCATAGGAAGCTTTTTTCCCCAATGATTCATCCAAAAATGTTCAATTGGGAAAATATTTATCCCTAAAATTTTTTGCCACATAAGAATCCGGATATTGAATCAGCCTCCACCCTTGTTTTGCAAGTAGCGCCATATTAAAACTTTCCAAGTCACGGAAGCCCAATCCACCCTTCTCCTTGGCCCTTCCCATTTTTTCTCAGCTCATCCAAGCTACTTTCGATTCACCCTAATGCTCTCACCAAAATTTTGCCATCATTGCGTTAATCTCCTTACATAAAGTCTTAGGAAGTTGGAACACGTTCATGGTGTAAGTAGGGATGGTCTGCACAACTGCTTTCAATAGGAGCTCATTACCTGCTTGAAATAGAAATTTCTCCTTCCATCCATGCATCTGATCCCAATTCTGCCCCTTTATCCTTGAAAAGGTGCTGATTTTTTATCTTTCTATGAGCGCAGGCAGCCCCAAATAATTCTCATGCCTTTGTGTCGAACTAATTCCTGCAACTGAGAGCTCGGGCTTCTTGCTTGGTATTTTGGCTAAAAAAAATGGAAGTCCTTTCCTTGTTCAACTTTTGCCCCGATGCCTTTTCATACATAGCCAAAACTTCTTGAATCCGAATTCATTCAAAGATATTGGCTTTGCAAAAAAGAAGGCTATCATCTGCAAAGAACAAATGATTTATCCTTGTGCCTCTTCTTGTAATTGGCAACCCTATGATGCCCTTCTCACTTTTCGCCCTATTAAGGGCAGCTGTTAGACCTTTCCGCACACAGAATGAAGAAATATGGTGATAAAGGGTCACCTTTCCTCAAACCCCTTGATGAAACAATTCTCCCATATGGGTGCCCATTGACAAGCACCGAGTATGTCACCGTTCAAACAAAAGTCATAACCAGTTTAACCCATCGGTCTGCAAAGCCAAGCTTTCTCATAATTGCTTCCAGAAAATCTCACTCGACCCTGTCATAAGCCTTGCTCGTATCCAACTTTAGGGCCATGTGTCTCTCTTTTCCTTTCATTCTTGTATCCATAGTGTGTAACGCTTCAAAAGCATTTAGGATTTTATCCGTGATAAGCCTCCTAGGAATGAAGGCATTTTGATTAGGCAAAATTATGGTGGCTAGAATTTTCTTCATTCTATTAGCTAATACTTTGGAAATTAGCTTGTAAAAGACATTGCACAAACTGATAGGTCGATACTCAGTTATTCTTGTAGGATTTTTGATTTTTGGAATAAGGCATATATATGTTTCATTTATCTTCTCATCAAAACTACCTCCATTCAAAAAATTAAGGACTACTGAACATACCTTATTACGGATGGTTGCTCACGACTTCTAATAAAACACAACTGCAAAACCATCAGGGCCAAGTGACTTGAGAGGATGCATTTGTGATAGTGCTAAGTCAACACTTAGCTGCCTCAAATGATCTTAACAATTTTTTGTTCATGGCCATAGTCACATGGGTATCGATAGCTTCCATACATTTTTCCATCCTTGTCGACCCATCTGTGCTAAAAAGTTCCTCATAAAATTGGATGAAAGCTTGGCTGATCTCAACTGGCCTTTTCCACTCAATGCTTTCTTCATCTTTTATCGTGCGAAACTGATTAATTTTTCGCCTGTGACTTTCCCATGCATGGAAAAAAGTTGTATTTCGATCGCTGTTTTGATACCAATTTTGTTTGGCCAACTAACCATCTTGATCATAGCTTACCAACCCCGACGTTGAAATAATTAGTAAAACAAGTAATTTGAATTAATAGATAAAATGCTGACTTTTGAAGTGCCATCAATTCAATATGATTAGGATGTATGAATGGCTATTAAATGTTTATTTTTCTAGTGTTTCTTGTTTTAAATCAAGGAGAGTATAGTAATTATAATCAAGGGTTGGCTAAAGCTATCTAAAACATGATGACTGGGCTTGTATGGCCCATTAACAAACATGTGGCTAAAACACTATTTTTCCTTTCAAATTGGGCAATTAAGGTTGAAGGCGACACTACTACGTATTGCGCTCTCAAGTGTAAATATGCATCGCCCTACCTAACCTACCAACTCTTCTCTTTTTGTCAATATTTGTGGATACTTAACGCCCCGTTGATAAGTGAGAGAGCAAAGCAATGCTACTTAATTATATTTTTAAAAAAGAAAAAGAAAATAAAATAAAATTCTAGTAGTAATAATATCTAAATGAATGAAATGAGTAAATGTGAAATGAATATAATAAATAAGCGTAAAGAATAAATTTACTAGAATGACCAGACCGTATATATGTAATAGTACTAGTAGGAACATAATGACCACACCGCAGTTGCGGCATTTTCAACCAACCTGTTAAATGGGATTTGCTTCTAGGCTTGGAGCTTCAACCAGGCCACCTTTAGGTTGGGTTTCTGGACCCAATGATACTCAAGCCCAGCCGCACCTAATAGAGGGCCGTATACAAATTCAAGAGCTTAACGGGCCTAGTGGGCCGAATCCAGAGATAGATAGAGGGAAAGATCTGAATCCCAATCCGCAATCCCAATCCCAATCCCAATCCCAATCTGAATCGGAAATGGAGGAATACCCGGAAGAGCTGAGGACACCACCGGTGAGTCTGATAGCGGTGGTGGGATGTCCGGAGCTTCACGCAACCTTGTCGAGGCACCTCCACTCGGAGCAGCCACCAATCAACACCCTCGCTCTCCCTGACTTCTCTAAGGCCTCTCTTCTTTTCTCCACCACCAAAGAGAGCAAAGACAACGATGATCATGAGACTGCTGTCGGTGGCATCTTGAAGAGGGATTGGCTGCTCAAGCACCGCACTAAGGTTCCCTCCGTACTCGCCGCTCTCTTCTCCTACGATCAGCTCTCCGGTGATCCCGCCCAGTGGCTCCAGGTCTGCTCCCTCCTCGATCAACTCAAAGCCCTGCTTCGTCCCAGGAACGTCAAATTCCTTCTTCTTGTGGTGGTGCCACACCAATCCAGTAACCCTCTCAATGGTTGGTAGTGTTATGAGTTGGAATTGGAATTGGATGCGCTGCTCTTACTCCTAACCAATTTAATTTCCCATTTTGTAGATGATATCGGCGAAGATCGAATGCTTGCGCTCCGCAAGCGTGCCGAATTGGATCCCAAATACATTCTCCTGTTTAAGCCGGACGAACCCTCCGAGCTCAAACAGTCTCTACAAAGGCTGGGATCCGCCTTCGCTGAATTGGCCAGTGCCTATTATAGAGACGAGGGGAGAAGGATCAAATTGCGTCTTGAAAAGAAGACCTTCAACTCTTCTAGCATTGAGTTGCACGTTCGCTATTGCTTCAAAGTAAGCGCCTTTTTGCTCTCAAAATACTTTCCGCTTCTACTACCTTTTCTTTGCAATGTTTTTGTATGATTTTCATGAAATTGTAAGCATTTATATGGAAAAGAATAGGAAATTAGGGAAGAAAGAATTGGAATTACTATGGCTATTCGAGGCAGCAAAAACCTCCTTACAAGTATTTCTCACAAACTGATCGATGCCTTCAAATGATTACAGTCAAAATATTTAACTACAATTTACTTCTAACCATTCTAACAGCTAACTAATCCTGTCCATTGATTCAAGTATCTGGCCCAAGAATGATAGCTGGAGATGTAATCGGATGCATTACATCTTCTCAACTTGTTTGTTTATATATGATCTAAATGTTGCTGTTTTGATGAATTGGTAGGTTGCTGTATATGCAGAGTTCCGAAGGGATTGGGTTGAA
The DNA here is from genome assembly GCF_901000735.1 of Corylus avellana. Lineage (NCBI taxonomy): Eukaryota > Viridiplantae > Streptophyta > Magnoliopsida > Fagales > Betulaceae > Corylus > Corylus avellana. The sequence goes on along the minus strand of NC_081542.1, from coordinate 557,142 downwards.
GCTTTAAGGTTTTATGAAGATGCCTATCAGACACTGCGAGAGGTACCATCCACATTCACGCTTTGTTCACTTTCAGTTTCCCAAATTGTAGAAAACTCTTCAGGAAACTTGCATGAACTCGATGATGCAGATGATTGGGACATCGAAAAGGTTGCCAGCACTCCAACGCCTAGTTGAGATAAAAACTGTTGCAGAGCAATTGCACTTCAAGATATCAACTTTGCTATTGCATGGTGGGAAGGTTGGGGAAGCAGTTTTGTGGTTCCGCCGGCACAATGCTTCGTATAGAAGGCTGGTTGGAGCGCCAGAGGCTATATTTCTTCACCGGGAGTGGATGAGTAGGCAATTTTTGGTATTTGCAGAATTGCTGGATAAAAGTTCAGCAGCCATTCAAAATATTTCATCTCTAGTTTTAGCTACAAAAGACACGCCTTTGACAGAGTGGGAATCTCGTCCAGCCTATTACTATCAGGTGAGAGCAGTGTTCTTTGCCTTCCTCCTATCTTGAGGAAAAGCAATCACTGGAATCAGATGAGATGTCACATGAATATGCATACTCGTTCTTGTGTTGCCCTTTCTTATGGCCTACTCTTCTTCTAAGTCAACAGAAAATATATTAGATCATTCAAGGACTTCATTCGAATTGCAATGATTTTTTTATCATGTCAATCCATGGACCTATTATGATCAGTCTCCATCCTTTCTTTTGTTTCCTCTATTGAAATTCTCCACTCGTTGGACTTGTTTACAGTATGAAACACCATGCTCCCTTTTCTTTAAGTATGTACATACACACACAGACATGTTTTAGTTGAATCTAATTATACATTTTACTGACTGGAATCTCCACGATTCATCTTGAAACAGTTAGCTGCTCACTACTTAAAGGAGAAGAGATCCTCTTTGGAACTTGCACTGTCAATGCTAGAAACCGCTAATGAAATGGATAATAGTGCCGAATCTGTGGTACCTTCAGCTTATGTGGGTCAGTTTGCTCGATTACTTGAGCAAGGGGATGCATTTTCTATGCTGCCGTAAGTCTTGACAAATAATACTCCAAATGTTCAGTTCGATACTAACTTCTCTTTTCTCACTAAAGCTTTACATTTCTTTTCATCTGGCTTTGCAGTATCACAGATGAAGAGTATATTCGATTTGCTGTTGCGGAAGGAAAAAGGTTTCAAGATTCCTTTGAAATAATTGCTCTGCTAAAAAAATCTTACGAATCATACGGTGATCTCAAAGTCCAGAGGATGGGCTCTTTTTGTGGATTCCAGATGGCCAGAGAATATTATGCTGCTGGTGACTTTACTAATGCAAAACAGCTTTTTGATGATATTGCAAGTCTGTACAGACGAGAGGGGTGGGTCATTTTGCTTTGGGAGGTCTTGGGTTACCTGCGGGAGTGTGCAAGGAAACGTGGTACAGTGAAAGAATTTGTAGAGTACTCACTTGAAATGGCTGCGCTGCCAGTATCATCTGGTATTGATACCCAGTCTTTAAGATTTAAAGAATGTGGCCCAGCTGGTCCTGCAAGTCTGGCAGAGAGAGAAGTAATACACAAGGAGGTTTTTGGGCTTGTCTGTGGAGAATCAGAGCTGCCACAAGTTGAGAGCCGTAATAATCTTCAAATAACTGGAGATAATCCACTTCACCTTGAGATTGATCTTGTCAGTCCACTTAGATTGGTACTTCTTGCTTCAGTTGCTTTTCATGAACAGATAATCAAGCCCAGTGTATCCACCTTGATTACAATATCACTTCTGTCACAGTTACCTGTTAGTGTTGAAATTGATCAATTAGAATTGCAATTCAATCAATCTGATTGTAACTTTATCATCATGAATGCCCAAAGACCTTCTTCAGCTGCTACATCTGATGATAAACAAGGGCACCGAGTAGAGACTTCTTCTTCTCTGGCACTTGCTACAAACAAATGGCTACGTTTCACTTATGACATCAAATCTGGTAAATCAGTTACCTCCTCTGCTTTCTTTAGGGTTTTGGCTGTTTGTTTTGTTCAATCTCTAAGAGTATCCACATCCGGTCCTTCAAACACTCTTTTTCTTCAAATTTTGAAGAAACCCACCTTAAAATCACCCTATATTCGGTTGTTTCTCATCCTTCATTTTAAAGAAAATGTCATCTTTTATTTTATTCATTTCCCTCTTTAAGCCTAATAAAAAACTCTTCCTATGCTCATCTCTCTCCAAAAGCTTCAAAATTTGAGCTTGAGGTTGAATATTTGAATGGAATAAAGAATGAAGTAGAGAAAAATAAAAATAAAGAATGGGATGTAGAGTGTTTTTCAAAAGTTATTCTTCAAAATAGAAAAAGAGGGGTTGTTCTCTTCAAATTTTGAAGAATCGGATGTGAATGCTCTAAAGGGGGATAATTGAGAAGAAAGAAAAAAAATATATATATATTATACTTCTGGGGATGCACACTGAGCATGTTCCTCCCACCAACTTCTTTTATTATTATTATTTTTTTTTTGGAGGGGTGGGGGCTTTTGAATTAACAAATACCATGAAGATGATCCACCCTATATGTTTGTTTTAACTGATACAGTCAAACTTTTTTGGGCCTTGCATTCTTTTGATATGGCCTTGCCTATGATATGTGCATTATGATATTGTTTTTTCAAATGGCACGAATTGTGCAAGTTCTGCAGTGGTTCTTCCAGCAATTTGATTGAATTGATTGACCCCATTCTATTGTTAAATTGACCTATTATCCAGTTAAAAGGAGTTGCTTTATGCTTGCCTTTTCTTTTCTTTCTCTTTTTGTTCCTCCTAGATATGCACCATCCCTCTGGTGAGATTTTCTCAAAGTAAATTAAAGTATTGTTCCTATGTCCCATCTCCTGTCGTGTAATTAAAGTATGGTTCTAACTGTTATGATAATTTTTTACGACACATTCAGATCAAAGTGGAAAGCTTGAATGTATATCTGTTATTGCAAAAATTGGAACGCACTTCACAATCTGTTGCAGAGCTGAAAGTCCAGCTTCAATGGAGGATTTACCTCTTTGGAAGTTTGAAGACCGTGTAGAGACCTCTCCAACCAAGGATGCTGCTCTAGCTTTCAATGGTCAAAAGGCTGCTCAGGTCGAAGAACCAGATCCACAAGTGGATCTTTATTTAGGTGCTTCTGGCCCTGCATTTGTTGGAGAGAGTTTCATGGTACCTGTTACTGTGATCTCCATGGGCCATGCAGTCTACTCTGGGGAGTTAAAGATTAACCTGGTAGATGTAAAAGGAGGTGGCTTATTTAGTCCAAGGGAAGCGGAACCATACTCTCTGGACAGTCATCATGTTGAGCTTGTCGGCATTTCTGGACCCCAAGGGGAGGATGAAAGTCAATTGGGTACAGATGAAATAAAAAAAATTCAGAAATCTTTTGGATTGGTTTCTGTTCCATCTCTGAAATGTGGAGAATCGTGGTCTTGCAAACTAGAAATAAAGTGGCATCGACCCAAACCGGTAATGCTTTTTGTATCATTGGGTTATTCTCCACAGAGCAATGAATCAACTGCACAAAAGGTTAACGTTCACAAGAGCTTGCAGATTGAAGGAAAAACTGCTATTTTAATTAACCATCAGTTTATGCTGCCATTTCGGCGGGACCCATTGTTGCTCTCAAGGATCAAGCCAGTCTCTGATTCTGATCAGCCAGCATCACTGCCTCTTAATGAAATAAGTATACTCATAGTTAGTGCTAAGAACTCTGCTGAGGTCCCATTGCGATTACTATCCATGTCCCTCCAATTAGACAATGACAGCGTTGTAAGGTCATATTCCACGCCGCATGAAGTTGAAGACCTAGATCCTGCCCTTCTTGTGCCAGGGGAAGAGTTCAAAAAGGTTTTTACTGTCATTTCTGAAGTTAATTCTTCAAAGCTCAGGTTAGGGACAATGTGTGTAAGATGGAGGAGGGATTCTGGGACTGAAGAGCAATCTGGTTCTACGGTGACTTCAGTTTTGACTGAACAAATCCTTCCTGATGTAAATGTGGAATTACCCCCTTTGGTTGTGAGTTTGGACTGTCCCCCTTATGCCATCCTTGGTGATCCCTTCACATACTTGATCAAAATTCGGAACCAAACACAATTGCTTCAAGAAGTAAAATTCTCATTGGGAGATGCACAAAGTTTTGTGTTATCTGGGTCTCACATTGACACGGTTTTTGTCCTCCCAAAATCTGAGCATATTCTCAGTTACAAACTTGTACCACTTGCCTCAGGTGTCCAACAATTGCCCAGATTTTCTGTGACCTGTGTAAGATACTCAGCTGGGTTTCTACCCTCAATTGCTGCATCTACTATATTCGTGTTTCCATCCAAGCCTCATTTCAAGGTGGCTAGTGTGAGAGACAGGAGAACGGAATCCCTTGTGGCTGAATGAATCCCAACCCTCTTATATTCAAAAAAAAGAAAGGTTTTAACGATGCAGAAGGGATGCCATGACAGGATGGGCGAAGGCCTGTTTCTTAACCCCTCTTATTCGGGGCTCAAAGGGAAAGCTATTCAAAATGCTCAAAGTTCAGGAGCTTCATTTGATATTCACCGACCTCTTTCAGGGATGTCATACTGTTGCAATTTGTCAAGTAATGTTTGTGTCTCATGGCGATCTTGGTGTTGTCAGTAAGGTCTTTATCTTCAAAGGAAATTGTCTGATATGAGAAATTTTTGGTAAAGGGTTGATTACTAATGTCACATACGTTCTTGGAAATCTAGGATCTGGAAATCTTCAAAATACATATATATATATATATATATATATATATATATATATATATATATATATATATATTGTATTTTGAAGATACAATTAATACTATAGCGAGAGAATCATCGTCTACAGGCATTTTAAATCAATGATTTTTTGTCTTTTATCTCTATGAAACTAGAATGGCAGGTTATGCGATGAGGCTATTTCTTTATAAAATAACAGTGTTGGTGGTACTATTTTGGTGGTAATATAACACATACTACATGTCCTTCTTATGTATGGCCTCCTAATGGAGTAAGTAATGAGAAATGGGCCACGTGTGTGTTAGCAATTGCAAGTTGTTCTCCAGACTGCTCCATTCTGGGCACAGATGTTGGCAGACGAAGGGCGTAGAAAGGAATTGGTAAGAGAGGCTGAGTCAGCCCCGGTGAAAGTGTTGAATCTATTGCACACATGTAAACCACATGACACTCTTCAGACTAAATAGATTACAAGGCGCCAACTGCCTAAAGAGGAAATCTCGTCATATATGCTAAAATTGTACAGGACGTAGAGGTCCACTGCTTCATTGAAATGAAGTTACCACTCTATCAAGTGTGTTTTTTTCGGTTACAATCAAGACAGGCACAAAAGATATTTGACTAAATCAAAATTCACTATGGGACATGCACATCTTCATTTAATTTTACAATGCCTGTGGATGAAAAAATTACATAAAATAAAAATAAGAGTTCCATAAGTCACAATTATAGATCCAAAATTGTAATGGCAAAACCCTTTCTTCATGTAGGTGCAGCACACCTTTGTCCGCCTACTCTTCCTTCTGGCACAAGGTAGACTTCGTGTTCATGTCTTCCGATCTTCCAGCACAAAGAGACTTTAAAAAAAATGTAGTTTGATATCACAAAGACTCTGGACTTGTCGAGGGTCTAATTCTTGCAGGCATTCCTCTTGGCTCCTCTAATCCATTCTGAATCCAATAAGCCATGGAATTCCTGGGTGTTATGGACATTTTGCTCACATCCAGATCAAGCTCTTGCTCAACATCTTCATCAATACTACCTTCATCATCATCATCATATGGAGGTCTGACCATTGACCAATACACGAAGTGTGGCCGGATGTATCTTCAGATTAATAGAGAAATGAACTAATGTCATGTCAGCAGACCATTCAAAAAACAAAAGTAACAAATTTCTCACCAAAAAAAAAGAAACAGAAAAAAAAAAAAGAAAAGTCCCCTTCCTATCTGCAGAACAATTTTATTGGTGAATGCGGAGGTGATCATTTTATACAACCACATTATCATCTGATGTTGGACTATTTAGGAAACTGGAAACTAGAGACCCCACCCCCCAGGCAAAATCGTAGGTAAGAGGTATTTAGTGTCTTGGGAATTCAAACAAGCTCCCTATTTAGTGTCTGAATTCCCAAATAGAGGTATTTCATTCATTAATCAATCCAAAAGCTAAGAATGTATACCTGTCACTTTTTTTCAGCAAACATGGGTCAAATGGGAAGAACATGTCAAGTCTTTCTATCCCACCGAAAGCCCTTGAATGTTCTGACTCCAGCGAGTAGTTAAAAATAAATTCCTCAGATGAGGTGAATAGACAGGCTGCTTCTGCTTGTCGGCAAAATTCATCTACAATGGAAGGCAGACATACCTGTCAAAAAAAAAAACTGAAATAAGCCGTGTATTCTGATAAAGTTTGGATTGCTTGATCGCTATCCTGTACCATTGAAAAATAAAATAAATTGAAAAGATAAAGGACAAGGACTAAACAAGAGTAAATACACAAATTCTTTCTCAATGTGGAAACAAAAACTATCACACGTCAATTTTGCAATAGTACATGCTGAGTACTCTTTTTTATGTGTCTTTGGCAGTGCCCCAAAATCTCCTCACCTTCAATGGGCTCAATTTATGATTCAATATTGGCTCTATTAAGAGATGTGATTTGAACCAAGCAACATCCATCATTGATTTCATTCGGAAGCAGAGCACATACATGATCGCCTGTAAACAGACAAATAACCATTAATTTGAAATTAGCCAAAACAGTACAGAATTGGATTTAAATTAGCGAACATATATTAATATAACAATGAAAACATAGGGATCATGTAATGCTATTCATAAAGAAACAGCAACATTCTCAGGTCATCTCCAACAATGATTTTAACAATTTAGAATGTGTTGTGAGTAACCATTTTCATCTACCACACATAAAATGACAATAAAAAATGGATTTGTGAATTAACAGTGCAGGAAATTTAATGTTTTCAACTACATATTATGCAGTCAACTAACATTCACTACTCATTGTGGGTCACTTTCTCAATTCCCAAAAGATGCACAGTATAACGGCCAATTAATAAATAATGAAGATATCATTATTTCAGGATGCAAATATGCTTGATAACATTACTGTCTCCAAAGGCTTTCTCATCAATGATGAAAAGTGCAAAAATCTAAGCTTCCAGTCCTCCTAATTATAGCCAAAGCAACATATACCTGGCATGCAGAGTAGAAAAGTCTATGGGATGTTGGGTCCATTACAGCACCTTTCGTTTTGCAATATTCAAAAGACCAATCTACCAGCCTGAGAACACATAAACACAAGATCACATTAATTTTAAGTAGTTATAACAGCAGTACGGATCACATTGGGATGTTATGGTTCACAACCTTTTCAGCATCCCAGCAACCAAAGGGGCAGACAGAAAATTTGCACGAGACAAATAACTAGCAAGATAAGCAACAGCACTCATCCTGTATAGAACCAGAAAAAATCAGCATCACAGATCAAGCTCATATAACAAGTAAAATTACACCGCAGAACTTTCAAGTAACTAGAGTTTGACCATAAATCAGACAAGAACGGGAAAGCTAAATGTAGGGGAAGGGAAGATGTGAGAACTTAATTAAAGGGGATTGAGAATTGCATCCATGTCAGCGGTACAAAGAGAAAATGATTTCAAATCAGGTGGTTAATCACTCCAAGATAATTACCCAAAGAAAATGTCTAATCTGATACTAGTGTGAGATAGAAAATCAAGAATATAAAACAAGATAATTTAAACTGCACATGATTTTGCTGACGTGTCTGGCAAGCTCAATACCAAACAGTAGGCAAGACTGACATGCCCGATATCAATTTTCAAAATAACAACCATGACAGCTACTTCAAACAATCAGTGAAAGGATTCCTTAACAAAGTGCTAGAGTTGTACCCATACAAATGCATGACAGAAAACACAACCAAAATGAGTATTAAATATCTAATTTATAAATGCAGAAAAGAATCATTTCAAGAAGTTAAGTATAGATTAACTTCAAGTGTTTTAATGGCAAAAAACCCTAACAATCAACACAACAAATGAATGTTTCCTTTCCCAAAACAAGAAGTTACACACCAACAAGCAATTTTGTTTTCTTTAATCAAAGCATGGTCACATTACCTGAAAGGCAAAGGGTAGTCTTCACGAACAAAAATATCAGCAAGTAACATGGCAAATCTCACACCACAGTTTTCAGGATCTAGAGCACAGGCATAGAACATCACAAACTGCAATACAGAAAAAGCAAAAGCAATGCATTTTAATGCTGGCTTTACCAACAAAACTTTTCGGTATTCAATAGAGACAAATATGAGAGAAAGCAGGGCAATTTGGTGAGAAACATTGTATACGTTACCTGAGCAAATTTTGACTTGTATGCGGTCAGAACTGTAATCCGGAATGAGTCTAAAAGATGTTCAAAGACCTAATGACACATATCAATAATATAATACGATTGGACATTGGTCACAGAAGATGGCATATCAAAGCCATTGAAAATTTGAACATCCAAGAGTACCTCAACCAAACGGCCACTGTCTTTACATGATTCCAGATGCTCAAAAGTTAGCGCCATCAAGCTATCTAATTTTTCAGCAATTAAGCTTCCTCCTAAACTCTTCCGAGTTAATTCTCTTGAAAGCTGCATAAACATCTTGAAATTACTTTAAATATCAGAGTAAAATAATCATAAGAATTCAAGAAGAATAGGAATAAATAAGATCATATCAGAAAACAAAATCCCTCTTCAAACAATACAGTATACCATAGGTTCGAAAGTTAGCAGGAACTAATACAGTGAGGCATTTCCTCACATTCAACCAGTGAGGCATTTCCAACAATCTGCTATCATTTTTTATTTAAAAAGATTAATAGATGAAACTAGATATCAGCCAATTTATTGTTGAGTATGGATAATACCTCAGTACCATCCTCCTCATCGTAATCTGCAATTTCGTCCACATTTTCAAGCTCCATCTGAAATATGCCTTTACTAGAGTCATCTTGTAAAATGTCCTCCCATCCAATCTCCACCTAAAAGAAACTCAATACATGATTACATATAAATGCAGATAAATTTTTTTAGCCATTAATTTGTTTGGGAAATTCAAACTACTTACATCAAACTCTATAAGCATGTCCATCAGCCCCATAAGCATTGTGCTCATAACAAATTCTCCAATTGCACCACTCTCCAGCTTTAACATGTTCTCCACATATATAACCGCCAACTACAAGAAGAGGTTGGTATAATTTCAGATCTAATGACCGACACTGTAACAATATTCAGATCTGTAACAGCAGACAATTTAAGGCAGCAAAACAGTCGCAAGCATAATAGGAATTTGCAATCAGGAATAACAAAATAATGAAATTTATGAGAAGAAACAATCAAAATTTAGCAAGGTACACGTGAACTACAGAGATACAATCAGTATATGCCAAAACCAGATCCAAAAAAAATACAATCCTCAGTGTTTTTAAAACTATCCAATGGGTACAGCACTGAGATTCTGAAACTGGAAGAGAGTCTGTTTCAAGCAGTTGCTTAAATTTCCACATTAACCCTTCATAGCCCCAGATAAATGCAAAACCACAAGACTGAAATGACACTGACAAAGAGAAGGTTAAAACTAAGGAAGTGATAAAATGAAGAATATGCACTGCCTCCCCCCTAGATGCCACAATCAACAATGATGAGCAAGAGAGACAGAAAGCATACTAATGCCAAGCAGATTGACATGGGGGCTCTCAAGAGGCACAACACATTGCCCCCGCCAACTTGACCAGAGATATGTGCCACATGCGACTCAAAGCGACATGCAAAGGCATTAAGACCTAACAAAATTACAACAAATGCATCGCACAAAACTGTATCATGTTCATAATTGGATTGCAGATAGTGAAAAGCTTATTGAACTCACAGGTTCCTTGTCATAGATTGGCATTCTTTGAGAAATTATTGGACATAGTATTGAGGGAGCAAGAGGCACCAAATCAGCTATATGTTTCAGAGCTGAATGCACACGAGACAGAACTTGGTCCTTTCTTGCAAGACCACGTGGCTGCTTCAGCATATTAACAAAAGAGTTTGGTGGGGTGAAGTTGCTAACAAGCATTTCCAAACATGAATTGACATGTTTTCCATTTGAAGCAGCCTGCAATATATTCAGCAATAATCAACCATAAAAGGTTCATCAAATTGTCCTCCCAAGTAAGGTGGGGAAAATCTATTCCTCATGCATCACAATAAAATGCTGCCTAAGAACCACATACCAAGGATATGATTAGTTCAAGCAAAGCATCCATCACATCAGGTCCGTAGTTCCACATGTTCATTCGAAAAATCTGAAAAACATTTGTCATAAAAAATTAATGAAATTTAAGAAAACAAAACAGCATCAATAAACACACAGATCCAAATATCATCTACTCACTGAAGAAAGAAGAGTCTCATGAAGAACAATATCTATATAAGAAACTGCTCCAGATAGTGCCTTTAAACTCGTCTGCCAAGCATATATAGATAAGAATTAATGACTCAGAAAAATCATTGAAGATGTGAATAGGAGTATAGTTTTGCCAAAAAAAAAAAAAAACAGGAATGTTGGTAAAGAGCCTACCACAAGTAGCGCAACATCCTCAGGAGCGAGCCGCTCCGTATGATGCAAAACCCCAACAAGCTGGTTATAACTGTCACTATCACCCTGAACGAGTAGAATTTATATTTAAAGCATGCTCATCAACATTAACATAACAATTTCATACAGATGACGATCATAAGCTGAGTAGCAAGATAAAGAGAGATGCTCCAACAGTTTCCTGATTCATTAATGTTAACAAGACAAATTCGAAGACAGCATGTTGCACGTGGCAGAATGCTTACCGATGAGACTGAACTAAGAGCATCCCTGACATGATAAACTAACTCGGAGTCACTGAAATTATCGTCCTCCTCCATTTCATGAAACTCTGCCTTGCCGTTAACTAATTCCTCAGCTCCCATGGTCTCCGACCCAGACCCAACTGATCCCGTCTTTCCAGACGTGGCCTGGGAGGGATAACTTAATTAAGCCTGCAAAAACAGAGAGATTAGCATCAACATTCATCGTAATGCATGGATAAAGGGAGCCCCAGCAACAGCCTTAGCTCCCAGCAATCAGTGATGGGCTAGATTGGAAAATCAAGCCCAAACTGCAAGAAAAAAAAAAAAAATTCCTCCACTTTCTTGGCAACCAAACAGCAGCAAGAAAAAGAATTCGAAATCAGATTAAAAATACTCAATCAGAGAACACAAATTGAACCAAAAAAGGCATAGAAACTCGAAGCCAATCAGTGTCTAATCGGTACGCGGCACACGGTGGATTTGCCCAGCCCTAATTTTTACTAAAACCAAACCGATAGGCTAAGTTATACCTGGTTGAAGAGTCCTAATTCAGGTTTCAGCTGGTAGCACCTCCACCGATGAACTCCATACGCCGCAACAGCTGTCTTCTTCGTTATTTTCTGCGTGTCCCTAAAAGTCGTTTCAGATCCTCTCAAATTATTCTTCGAGGCGCGGCCCCCTTCTTCTAAGTTATGAGGGGCGGCTGCAGCGGTGGGAAAGCAAGCTTAGGAGGGTTTCGAAGGAAGCGAAACCCTCTTTATCACACATATTTTCGTATTTGTAAAAAGACCCCTCGGTATTTTTGTATTTCTCCCATGGCCCTTATTTCTAACTCCTACAGATTCGGTTTCGGTTACCCTCGTCGTCAACAAATTGACGTGTGGCCCAACTACAGACGGGCTATTATAAAGCCCAATTGAGCTCAAATTGAGCTAATTAGTAATTGGTATCCATAAATAAATAAAAATTGGCATGTTTACACTGATTAATCATGTTTTTTTTTTTTTTTTTTTTTAAGGTCTTTCTTTTTTGAGTGTTTTGTTTTGAGTTTTTCGTGTTTTTTTTTATGTTTTTGCCTTTTTTTAGTGTTTTTCGCTTTTTTTTTTTTCATTTTTCTTTTTTCGTGTTTTTGGAGGGTTTTTGTGTTTTTGGAGGTTATTCATGTGGTTTTTTTTTTTTTTAGTGTTTTCCGTGTTTTTGGAGTTTTTTCGTGTTTTTGGAGGTTATTCATGTTTTTTTAGTGTTTTCATGTTTTTTTTTTTTAGGGTTTTCAGCTTCTTCTTTTTGTATATAGGTTTGTAGAGTTTTCGTGTTTTTTTTTTTTTTTTTTAGTGCTTTTGGAGGGTTTTCATGTTTTTGTGCTAATGTTTTACTTGTCATTTTAGTGTTTTTCGTATTTTTTGAGTGCTTTTGGAGGTTTTTCGTTCTTTTTAGTGTTTTCGGGTTTTATTTTTTAGGTACTTGAACTTGAAAAGAAGCTTGAAGGGGTCACACAAGAGTTGGCTGTTGTTGAGTCAACTCTTGCTCTCAGGAACTCTGATTTGGCTTCATTACAAAATAATCTAAGGGAATTAGAGGAATTGAGAGAAATGAAAGAGGTTTGACACTTTTCATCTCATTCCTAATTCTTTATGTCTCATTTTCTACCTTAATTGCATCACAATATTTCAAGCCTTGATATGAATGTATTTTCAACCGAGTGCATTTTGCTTATTACTTTCTACTTGCATTTAGGACATCGATAGAAAGAATGAGCAAACTACTGCCATTTTGAAGATGCAAGGGGCTCAACTTGTTGAGTTGGAAGTGCTTTATAAGGAGGAACAAGTTTTAAGAAAGCGTTATTTTAATACTATTGAAGGTTGGCATTTTCTAAAACCTTCAAAATTAAGGGCATTTTCAACAGCATAAGATGTGTTGGTCTTTATTTTTGTTAGTCTTGAAGAATCTTTATAAATGACAAGAGCAAAATATTGTCCCTCTCATACATTTCAAATATGAAAGGCCAGATCATCGTTTTTTGTCGATTAAGACCTTTTAATGAGAAAGAGACTATTGAAAAATAAAGAGATGTATTCACAAGTCTTGATGAGTTTACAGTTGAACATCCATGGAAAGATGATAAAGCCAAGCAGCATATACATGATCATGTATTTGATGGCAGTGCTACCCAAGAAGGCGTGTTTGAGCCTTTGAGGATACAAGGGCAGGTTTGATTGAGTTTGAATACATGCAAAACCTCAAAAAAAAAACACGAAAGAAACACGAAAAACCTCTAAAAACACAAAAACCCTCCAAAAACACAAAAAACCTAAAACCTAAAAATAATAATAATAATAACGTAAAAACACTAAAAACAAAACACTAAACCCTAACATTAGGGTTTAAACCCTAAAACCACCAAAACCCCTAAAAAAATAAAAATAAAAAAACAGAAGGCGGACTATATGGAATGGGTAAAAAAGTAGGAAACTTGCTTATATAGAGAATCGGTAACCAAAAGCAAGAATTATTTTGAGAGAATTTTCAAAAACCATGATAGAATTACAGTGAAGAACTATGGATCAATGTTTAATTCTTCTTATCAAGAGTTTGCTGTTTCTTACAGTCCACCAAAAGGAGGAAGCTGGACTACATAAGGAATCGGTCACCAAAAGTAAGAAGATGGACTATATAGGGTTTTGAGGCATTAGCACCAAAGGGTGATATCATCTCCAAATGGTTAACTTTTTATCCCTAAATTTTATTTTTGAAACCATAAATAAGTTTTGAGGCATTAACAACTTAGGATGACTGAATCCTTAAAGGGTTGACCAAAAGCCAAAATGTGGACTATTAAAGTTTTTGAGGCATTATCACCAAAGGGTGATAGCATCCCTGGCCATCTATAGTTAAATGATTGCATAATGGCACATAACTCAAGGAAGCACCGACACAGTTAACTGTAGATGGGCTGCTCGTGGTGTTGAAGAATCTTGGATCAGGAGTTGTGCAAGACTTTTTGCCAAGATCATTAGTGCCTCTTGTATACAATTTGTATACAGAAGAGAAGAGTGTTGGTTTTTTTTTTTTTTTTAAGGTGTAAGAAATTGGGTGGACAATTATTTTTTTGAGTCCGAGCTCTTTAGAGAATGAGTCAAGTCTGAAACTTGTGCCAGTTAAGACAGTTACCAATTACTAGGCACTATAGGCTTGTAAAGACTTTAAACTCAAAATCACGTAAGATCATTAAGCTCACTTGAATGCAATCAATGGTCATTACATTTAGTTGAAAGAATAGTGTTAATAATAGGTTCATTAGCAACAATAATTGTAATATTATTAGTAATAATAAATATAAATCAATTTTTTTTTTTTTTTTACATGTCCACACAAGAGGGGGAGAGGAATTCGAACTAATGACATTCGCTTCATTAGGCGTGGTCCCAACTGATTGAACTACCTCTTGAGAATAAATATAAATCAAATTGTAATAATAATGGTTGTTCCAATTAAGATAATATTTATAGTATCAACAATAATAATATTAATGAGTTCATCAGTGAACTAATGTCACATTCAACAGTAATAACGTTGTATATTCAATACAAATCAGAGATACATGATGTGCATTTAATGGATGTGTATTACTAGTCCAACAATAATAGTAACTGAATGTCCATTAGTAATAGTGAATGCGTGTTGCACATTCAGAAGTAATGACAAGTCCAATAATAGTAATAATAATAATAATAATAGTTGTGATTTTATTAGCAAGGATAATCATAACTTTATAGCAATGATAACAACTTAAGAGTAATGATAGTAACAATTTCATCAACAACAATAAATAGTAACTTTTACCAATATCAATAAAGAAAAAAATTTGATCGATAACATATCAATATAACTATAGTGTTTTGATGGAACACTATAGTTATATTGATATGTTATCGATCAAATTTTTTTCTTTATTGATATTGGTAAATGTTTCTGTCTGATTTTTTCATGATTAATGAGAATTTATGATATTTCTTCAAATATATATATATATATATATATATATATATAGTGTTAACAATGAGAAAATAACTGCAACATTAATCTAAATAGTCACATGAAATGGAGAAAAATTGAGTGATTAAGGAAGAGATGATATGACTGTATGATATTGCATCATTGACATTGAGTGGCATAAACTTAAATCGATAATAGTTGAGCCTTTAATAAATCATGGGCCATGTATGATAGAAAAAATTAGGTGGTGTTTTATGGTTGAATGAGCTTTCCATTACTTCCATGAACCTTCGTTTAAGGTGTTGTTTTCTAGATGTTTCATAAGAGAAGAAAATATCTATGAATAATATGAGTAAGACGAGTTTTTTTTTGGTTTAAAAAAAGCTTGCTATGAGTTTCTTACTGATGAAGAGTAAAATACAATAGTAGGGTCGTGCTAAGTATAGATTATATAAGAAAGATAAAGAGAAGAAAAAGAGTATATATATAAAAAGCATTAATTAAAAGGTTAAATTTAGTTTTCTTTTTATCAATGTCAAGCTATTAAGTAAGTCGTGATTTAAAGGTATTATATATATATATTATCAATTTACACGATGAGTGAAAGGTAGAAAGAAACAAAAAAGAGAGAAAAAAAAGAAAAAAAAAGAAAAGAAAAGAAAGCAAAGGCACGGGGTTAACATGTGAGTGTGTCCGCAATGTAGCAGTCCTCATCGGTCTCAGATAGCAGAGCACGTGAGGGCGTCCTCATAATATCACTTCTCGAATCATCAAATGGCCCATAGCTCAAAAGAAGTCGCTGTGCGCCTGTGTCTCCGAAAGAGAGAGGAAAACGGTTATGGCGTGAGGAGCAGTGCCAGCTGGAAACGGTTGGCTAGAAGCTGGACGTGAAGCAACACGTGTACCCCATCTGAACGTGGACACCTGGACACTGCAATTACTCCTCCTGTCACCCACTCGTTTCTTTTGTCAGTTGGGAGTGGCAAGAGGAGTAGCATAACATAACCCACCCCTCCAATCAGTCCCTTCGCAACCGATTTTGAGAAAATGACGGCTCTTCCTTTTATTTACACTTTTACCACGGCGCCGGACGCACAAGCACAACCCTCTGCCTGTGGGAATGGGTCCCACCTTTGGAATAGAATAATAATCCAGTGCGTTTCAGGATGTGGACCATCTGCGTGCATCCAAGCGAAAGCATTGTATAAACGGTGTCTGTATAAATTGCATTGCTCGCTGCTGCTTTTTTCAGTTTTTGGACAAAAGGGTAAAGGGAGGTAGGGGCAGTTGATGGTAATTCAGGGGGTAGAGTAAGGGTATGTATGACCAAGCGCAGAAAACCCGGCGCAAGACAAAAGTTGGGGGGTGGGGGGGTGTAAGAGCAGATCTCGCTGACTCGCTGATAACCGATCAGTCATTATCGATTTCACGGTATTTCGATCAACTGATCGCATTTTTCAGCACATTATTATTGGAATTTTTCCAAAAAATTTCAAATTTGTATACTTATAAAAAGAAACAAGAATCCGCCAAAGGGAATCGAGCGAGTACAAGGAAGATTGAGAGAATTAATGGAAATAGCTGGATTGCTCAGACGACGGATGAAGGCTCTGGATTTCCGTTCAGGTGAAGAAGCCCCTACCCAATTGCCTCTCTTTCTCCAAATTACATAGCCGCCCCCTCTCCGTTCGTCGTACGGAGGTAACAATTTGTTTTCCCCTCTCTCTCTTTCTTTCACAGAAAGTGTTACTCCTGTAATATAAGGAATTTTGAATGCTTTACTTGGCTTTGAAGTTGGAATGGTTGTTTCATTGATTAAGCGGAGTAATTATTTGTTTATTAGCTTAGAGTAGTTACCGGTGGATGCTTCTTCGATTTTGATTTTTTGGATTGCAGACAAGGAGCATAAGGAGTATTGGAATTTGAAGAAAAAAGAAATCCGGGATTTGAACGGAGGAGGAGAAATGGAATCGCCAGTGGACGTGGTGGTGGAGGAGATTATGGGAATTCATAGATCGTTGCCGGCCAGACCGGGAATTGACGAGGTGGAGGCGGCTAAGGCCTTGATCAAGAACGTGGAGAAAGAGGACCAAGCGAGACTCGATGCCATTGCGAGGCATACCAAGAGCCCTGATGTACCGGAGGAGCTCTTCATGGTGTTGCAAGAGATGCGCAAGAACTTGTTGTTTTTCCAAAGCAAAGAGCAGAAGCGGGAAGCTTTGAGACTGCTCGACCTCGACAACCTCCACTCCCTGTTCGATGAATTTATTCAGAGAGCTTCCAAATGTCTGCCTTCCACGACTTCAGGCTCAGGACGCCGTTTCTCTAATGAGCCCAAATTTCCTGCGCCTACTTCTACTTCTACTTCTACTTCGACGTCGACCTCGTACTACTCCGAGAAAGAACCCGTAAAGACTTCTGAATTGTTCACCAGAGATGACAGCTATGTCACCAAGGCCAAGTCAACGCTCTACGCGGATGGCCTTGGGATTGGGATTGGGATTGGCCACAGTGTTTCGTCCACAGCCCAGATATTGGATCCTTCTCTAAAACCTCCTACCACTTCTTCAGGCAAGTCTTCTCTGCATTTTGATCTTGTTCCTCTTCTTTTTCATTTTCGGGTTTTCTTTTTTAACCTGCTACCCTAAAACAACTGTTACTCTTTTTTGTAACTGGTTTAGGTATATAACTGAGTATCTTAAGGTTTGGCTGAGATTCGGATTAAATTGTTCTGAGGAGTGTAATAACTAATAAGATTGAAGCAAGAGTTTTATAAGATTATCTATTTACAAAATATAATTGTGGTTTTTGTAGGTCAAGATGGAGAAAAATTGAGTTTGATAAAGCTTGCTAGTTTAATTGAAGTGTCTGCAAAGAAAGGCACTCGAGATCTCAATCTTCAGAACAAGTTGATGGATCAAATTGAATGGCTGCCTGACTCAATAGGAAAGTTGTCGGGTTTGATCACCCTAGATTTATCTGAGAATCGGATTGTGGCCCTACCAGACACCATAGGAGGCCTTTCATCCTTGACAAAGTTGGATTTGCATTCGAACAAGATCTCTGAACTCCCAGATTCTGTAGGAGACCTCCTTAGCCTGATCCATTTGGACCTTAGTGGAAACCAGTTATCATCTCTGCCTGCTACCTTTGGCAGATTGGTCCGTCTTCAGGAGCTTGATTTGAGCTCAAATGGGCTCTCTTTGCTTCCTGAGTCGATAGGATCACTTGTTAGCCTGAAGAAATTGAGTGTTGACACGAATGATATTGAAGAAATTCCGCATACCATTGACCGGTGTACTTCACTAAAAGAACTTCATGCAGATTATAACCGACTTAAAGCTCTTCCAGAAGCTGTAGGGAAGATTGAGACCCTTGAGGTTTTGTCAGTCCGTTACAATAATATCAAACAATTACCAACGACAATGTCATCTCTATCAAGCCTGAGGGAGCTTGATGTCAATTTTAACGAGCTCGAATCAGTGCCTGAGAGCCTGTGTTTTGCAACCACACTTGTGAAGATGAATATAGGAAACAATTTTGCGGACCTGAAATCTCTACCAAGGTCTATTGGGAACCTTGAGATGCTTCAAGAGTTGGATATTAGCAATAACCAGATACGGATGCTTCCAGATTCCTTTAGGATGCTCACAAATTTACGTGTACTACGCGTGGAAGGAAATCCTCTGGAAGTTCCACCAAGAGACGTAGTTGAAATGGGTGCACAGGTAAGTTGTGTCTATTGCTTACGTTATTAGGGTTAGAGAGTAGCTCTTGCTTCTACCCGAAAGCTCATTAATGGGTTATTACTGCATCAGGCTGTTGTTCAATACATGGCTGACCTTTTTGAGAAAAGGAAAAAAGTGGATGTTAGACCACCATCGGTTAAGCAGAAAAAAAGCTGGGCTCAGATCTGCTTCTTTTCCAGGTCTAACAAAAGGAAGCGCAATGGTGCAGATTATGTGAAAGCCTGATTGATTACAGCATTGCTGACTAGAAATGTGACATCATCTTTCTGTTGGTAAGCTAGCTGTTGACTTACTTTCTGACCAATTTCTGTGTTTTGACCTTATAAATAGAGTTGAGAGGATATATTTATCATTTACAGTAGATTAAGACCATGGTTTAGGCTCTTTTACCCTACCGAGCTAGTGTTACCATATGCACTCAGGACAGGAGTAGAGCATAAGTAATCAAAATAGATGGTAACTGCTAGGGTTGATGCTCTCAAATATGTGACATTCCTTGCTGCTGAATGTTTTCATCATTATTTTAATTGCAGGGATATTTGCCATTGGTGGGTCGACGAGAGCGGAGATCTCGCTGCAATGACTATGCATCTGGTGTGCGTGGCTTTGACTTTTATATCTCAAAATGTAGATTTCTTTTCATCTCCCACCCTTCCCACCTTTTTTTTTTTTTTTTTTTTCCATGATTTTATTCTCTAGTCTGTTCTTCTCTATTGTACTGTTACTATTTCTGTTACCATCGAGCATGTACAATTTAGGCGGAAAAAAGCTTGGGAAGATGGGGGAGATAATGTTGTAATCTGTTTTTCTCTTCCATTGTTGATGAAATTTGAGTTTTAACATTTCTAGCACTTCCAGCAGAACTCGTCAGAATATATTTCTTTGTGTATTTCATTCATTAGCATATGATGCTAATGTTGTCGAACATTGTATTTTACTGGGCCTCTGGTCAAGGCCTTCGTCTATCCTTACAGTGAAGGAAGTTGTCCCAATCTGCTTGTGACTTTCACAGTCAGGATATCTACAGCGGCAGCACAAAATCCTCAATGATGTCTTGGAGCCTGGCCTGTAAAAATTGACAAAATTTTTGTAATCAGCTATGCTACTACACCAGCAAGTTTGACCCACTTCTCGCCAAAACCATAGTCATTTGCAAAGCCGAAGCACGTGTGTGATTGGAAAAGGATCTATGTGCAAGTCAAGTTTTCAATTTCAATTTTTTTTTTCTCTCTCTCTCTCTCTCTCTCTCTTCCCCAACGCCTAGAAGGCTAGAAGTCATAAAAGTTCTGTATTGTTGGCTTACTCTTAGTACTTCGCTAGACATTATCATCTTCTTTAAGGTGCGATCAAGTGTATACCATTACAGTTTCATCGTAAGACTTTGAATATTTGCAACTTGAAAAGCAAAGGCAAACCGTGCATGTTTAAAATATGCAAAACAGTAGAGTGTGTTATGTTTATGGTATGCAAATCCTTATACAAGGTTCGAGTGATATTTATAATCTGCATACAGTATTCTAGTTTTGACCGATTAAATCGTAGGACTTGATTTCGTAAATCCTAATTTGCCGGATAATATTTTCCATATGCATCATAGAGCTGTCAATTTTTTATGCAATTCCTAAAGCAAAATTAATGCGTTAGGGTTGAGGGGTTTGCTTAATTAAAAAAAAAAACAAAGAGTTGGATTAGGGTTGAGTTATATAATGTTATTATACTCGTGTTTTGACCCTACCTAAATTCGACACGTGACATAAAGGTTAACAAACTTTTTTACACTACTTGCAAACCCGACACGAAATTAACAAGTTAGGGTTGAGGAGTCCGACTCGTTTAATTAGATAGACCGAATTAGAGTTGACCTATATAATTTGATACCATTGCTTCAGCACAAACCGAACTTGACACATAAACACAAATCGTCACCACTGCCAATAAACAATGAGAAGGTAATTCAGTTGGCGATCTCTCTCCATCCCCTTCTTTACTGCTGGGCCAAAGGCCGAAGAGGTTGAAAACCTATTATGAGTTTTTCGGAAGGGACGTATAAAAGCAAATACTTATTTGCGGCAGTGAAAAACTAGGAATCCTCAATAAATTCAAGTGGTTGGCATTTGTCTAACTGCTTGAAGAGGTATTGCCAAATGCCAATTATCTAAAATGGGAATCTTGCAACCAACCTCGCCGATCACTTGTCACATCATTGGAAGAGTTACAAATATCTGAATTGGAACCATGTAACTGATTGGTTCGAAAATAAAAGGCGTATATGAATTTAAATAATTGCACATTCAGGTGTCTTTTATATCATTCTCCTATATATAAAGATGCTTATTTATTTGTACATGTAGCATCTCTAAATTAATGAAGGTTCCCGCAGACCATAGAGAGGTAGTGGCCTAAACACATTAAGTACTAATAATAATAATAATTACTACATAATATTGTATTAAGTTGGCTTTTCTTCATTTGAAAAGTTAATTATCTGTTTCCAAAAGATATCATATATTTTTCAATACAGCTGGCTAGCTATTCTTAAAATTAAAATCATTGGTTAAAAGCTATAAAACTTAATGAATTGGATAATAGTTAGATCGAACCTAAACCTAAAAGTCCCTTATAAGCTTCTTCAAGCAACCTCTTCTATCAAGTCAAACAGTACTGCCTATTACAACGCACACAGTTTCTTTATTTTTTATTTATTTATTCTTACATGTATAATTTTTTTTATGTTATATATATATATATATATATTTTATTCAATCGAAACAGTATTTTTATTTTTTATGTTAACTATACGTGTAGATTTTTTTCTCTCTCTTTAGGGCCAGGGGAATAGTTAGTTGGAGGATGTTAATGGGTTGAAAATACTGGTAGATCCAATCTTGATGGTAATTTGAATTTTGGAATTTCTTGGCTTTATGAATTGATGATAAAAGGTTTTGAAGAATTTCATGTATATATATATTTTTAATTATTTTTTATTAGTTATTACTTGGTGTGTGCTTTGGGTTGTGTATATGTTATCATAATTTTGTTCGTAAAATTGTTGTGACCGTTGATGAGCTTCTTCTCATTGGTATGCAACGCAGTGATCTTCTTGAAATTCTTGTGGGAATGTCGTGAAAGAGAAAGGGAGAGGGAGAGAGAAAACACTTTCATGAATAAAAAAAAAAGGTTGAGCGAGAGAGTTTTTGGCTTTAAAGAATATTTAGGGAGAGCTGCTTGGGTACAATTAATATATAGCTTCATGATAATTCAGAGAATACGTTATTTAAATTTTTTAAATGTTATGTTAATATATTCACCATGTAGCAACATATATACTATTAAATCTATAAAATAGTTCTTCTTTATTACAATTGAAATGGAAAGAATCATATATCAAAAGTGAGTTGAGTAAGGAAATGTGGAAAAGTATGAAAATCGTATGATTATGATAATTGCATTTAAATCAAAGTTTTTGGTTCCTGATGCAACACATTTGGTACATGGAATGACCATTCCTTTAGGATTAAGAATAAGTATTACTAACAATACAATTATTTGGAATATAATTTAATTTAATTTTTTTTTTTTTTTTTTTGTGATAACACATGATGTTCTCACTAAAATTAAATCAAAATCCTTAAATACCCAAATATATATATATATATATATATATATATATATATATATATATATAATTAATATTCTATGGGTGCCCGGATACCCTAACAAAAACACCATGGATGGCGTGATCACCCCCAATGTTTTGTTAGGGTGGTTGGCCACCTCTCTCTCTCTCTCTCTCTCTCTCTATATATATATATTTTCATTTTTTGAAAACTCCATTATTTTCTTCTAATAATTACCATTCATCCATTTAAGAGAATAGCTATTTCCATGAATGGTGGTGCAACCAAACCAAACAAAAGAATGGTCCTTTTATAGGAATATCCATCCCATTTCATTTTAGATGTCTATTCTACAAATCAAACGTGTTCTAAGAAACCAAATGCTAACACAATCGTATGATGAAATGGTGGTTTGGTGGCTTCAGATATGTGATTTTGCAGGAGAAGAAAGAAGACCATCTATGGCTTGAAGCATAAACAGGAATGTCAATCATTCACCAAATTTATGAAATGTAGATCGGCATAAATGAAAGGGTGCCAGTCCAACCCATTTCAACAGCCTCCTAAACTGTAACCGAGCAGTATTAGCAATAATATACCAAATATGAAGAAGCAGCCTTGTATATAAATTTTACATTGCAGAAAAAGCTCTAGGTATCCGGCCAGATTGCAGATGTAGAATTTGGAACTCGTAAGTTGAACTACGAGTTCCCACCATCCTTCTAAGTTGAACTACATGATAGCTTTTAGCTTCCAAGTAGGTGATTTGTCTATAAAAATAAAATTGTTGCATCCAAAAGAAAACTGATGGCAAAGAATCAAAAGTTGCCATCACAAAAGTCCTATGGTACTGTCACTGTGTGTTGGATGTGAAGATTACATGATCTTAGGCTGCTGCTCCATCTACTCTGATGTCAGTTGTAACTTCTCCACTAGTTGGCCTGTATAATTTCATCGCAAAAACCATGTCATTAAACAGCAGTAAACAAAGAAGAAAGATTGGTTAAAAACTTCGAATTTTGACAATCTACATGGCAAAACGACTCGTGTCTGTACAAAATACCTCATGACTACCATCTACAACCCTTAGCGTGCCAGTTCAACCCTGAGATGCACAAATCCAGAACTACCTTATAAGTCATGAAACTATAGCTGGTCAGGAGCTCACCTCCTATGCTACTCTTTTCTAACATATTATGGCCAAATATGCCAGCACCCTTTTTTACAACACTGTTGGACACACACTAGGGTAGAACCAGTATTTTTTGAGTGGGGACTCTGAACCTAAGTAAATAAATAAACACATAGATAGAAAGAGTAGAAAGCTAAATCATCTAGTCATCTAGGAGTGAAAAAGTCATCATTGATGGAGCTATGGTATAAAAATTTTAAAACATTTTGGGGTTGCCAAAGACCCCCCCACCCCAACTTATAAGGTAGGTCCACCCCTGGACACACCTATGCCTCTAACAAGAGATATTTCCAACCATCAACTGCATCCAACACACCATAATTCCCTTCTTCTAACTGCATCCATGCTTTTTTCTTCCCCCAAACCAAAGAATATGGCCGATGCATGCCACCATGTCTGTGCATCAGGCACTTTCTTTGATAAGAACCTGAAATGTAAAATACTGGGAATATATACTTCAAATTTTTATCATTGCGGGAAGTTCACACCAGAGATAATCATGATTGCTGGCTTAAAAAGTGCAATGCTTGATGCCAATGCCTCAATCCCCTATCAAACATATAAACTCGTGCCTCAAAGGCACTCAAGTCATGATTGACAGACCTAAAGAACTATCAGAAACTTGGGCCTAAATTATACAACACATCATTCCAAGCACATAAAAAGGAAGATAGTTATAATTGGGGCCAAAGAGAGGGAGGAGGGGAGGGGTGCATAACACGTACTTACAGTCCACTTAGAACTTTGATGGCATCATAGAATAACCATTGCAAAGTGATTGCAGGTCCGACCAACATTATCCTAATAGGAAGACTTCTTGTAAACAAATTGAAAAGCCCAATTTTCTTCACCACCTGCTCATGTGAAATTGCAGATTAGACCTAATTCGGTTCCCTAATTATGTCAAAAAAGTATCACCAACCAATAGTGTAAGCAAGTGACAATACCAGCATGAGGCTATCAGCTTTTTTGTTATAAAGAGAAGCAACAATGTTGTCAGCAGGATTGGAAATGAAGCTACCAATGGATCCGGCAGCATAGCCAGCCAAACATGTTACTCCAAGCTGTTGAATTTTTGAGCAATCCTGCTTTCTTTTCTGAACAACCTTTCGATAAAGAAAATCAACAGAATGCTCGAAGGTCGAGAACATTACTATGGAGACTGCCCAAGAAAAATTTCAAAGGATGAGCATGTAAAAGGAACATGAACAAATTAATAAGTTACTAACTTATACTTTCAAACAACTTTTAAACTAATATAATGGTGGTGTTTATATCAGAGTGACTTTAATACGAGATTTGTACTTCTCAATATCAAGCATTATTTATTCAAATGTCTCGCAGCTCATACAAGATTTACCTATGTTGTTCCATTGAGCAATCTCATGGCCTGTGGTCCAACTAAAAGGAAATGAAGATTTGCAAGTTACTCTCAAAACCTACGTCTAGCAGAAAATTTCACAGTTCCAATCAAAAGATGATTCATTTAAATTAGTAGTGCAAACATTTAGCAGAATAGGAAAACAAATCTGCAGGAAATCAGGGAATCACATGGAAGATTTCGACCCCAAAGTGGCACAAGTCCCCTGTAAAATCTGCAATAGGATATCTATCAATAGAATAGAAACATGGCAGAAGCTAAAATACAAAATGGAAATTTATGTTACAAAAAAGCTTACCCAAGGAGGCCTTCTGATGCAAATAACTTGGGAAAGCCATCAAGCAAACCCTTAGCAAAAAGGGGCTGCGCTTGAACCCGTACTTTAACCGCTTCAAATGGGCAGAGAGCTATATTGGCAAATACTTCAGCAGATGCACTGCTAACAAAGAAAATGACACTTCTGTTGTGGTCTACCAAGATATTGGAGTAGAGACTCTTGAAGTATTCATATAGACCAAATCTACAGCCTCCTTGAACACCATATCCAAAGAACTTGCCAGCCCAACCTCTCCACAGGGCAGAAGGGCCTTGTTCCCTCAATAGGGTAGTGAAACATGAGTAAATGCTGTTATACTTGACTGGGTGCACCTATAAATACCTCTAAATCCATTAAGCGTCCAAGCAATGTATAAATAATATTTTTCCTAGAGAGAGTCACCAACAGAGCTCATGGGACATCCCCATTTTTAATTTTTTTGTAAGTAAGACATCCCCATTTTTAGACAAGAGAAAATCACATCAACAGGCAACAGAGACTATTTATATTACACAGTCAAAGTATCAATACGAATAATCACTAGGTGGGTGTTGTCGCTGACATAATACATAAGAAGTAAAATTTATTTGCACAAACAAATAAACATTCAATTTTTATTAGCAGAGATGGACTCTTAAGAACGCATATATTGTTGAAGCATCAGCAAACAAGAATCAAATATCATAAAGGGAAGGGGAAAGAGCAAAAGCACACACATTCCTCCCCCTCCTAGAGAAATCAAGATAAAACTATAATTAAAAAAAAATAAAAAAATAAAAAAAGGTGAGGGAGAGAGAGAAACCTGCATGTTGACTTTCAAGACATCGAGAGGAGTGATAGCGAGATGGGTAGTGCCGGCACTGAGCATTCCTCCGACGGCGCAAAGCCCGAAATACCCATATGGTTTTAGTTCCTCGCTTACTCTTCTTCCTTCAACCCCTCCCATCCTGTTTAAGTTTCTCTCTTTCTCTCTCTCTCTCTCAATGTCTATATATTTCTTCTGCTACTACTCTTAGCGACTGCAGACCCCTCTCACTCTCTTTCTCCCTGACCCTGAGAAACACAAAGCCCCCATTTTTTAGTATTTCACTGGCTCACTGCGTTAAGAGAAAATTCCTGCATCCGTGTCTTTTTGCACACACAAAAGCTATATTTTGTTCAGTCCTATGATAGATCTCCCCCTCCCTTCCTCTGCTAATAGGATACTATGTTTGTTATGACAGACAGATCACTTGGGAGACCGCAGTTCCAAAAACGCAGGAGGCCACGTTTGGCATTAGCTATCAAGGTCAAGAAAACAAAACACGGCGTCGTGTTATAAAGCATGAATCATGATCAAATTAATTTTTGGCATGAACTTGGACTTAAACCTAGGCCTCATTATTATTATTTTATTTTTTATTTTTTATTTTTTTCCCTTGACTTAGTTAACAAGAAACTACTGAAGGATCTGATTTAGGTGCGGTAGAAGAAGATCTTCTGTTAAAAAAAAGAAAAAAAGAAGAAAAAAAAATCAACGGTCCAAATTTAATCATGATCTCTCTTTCTCGTGAAAAACCAATTGAAGGTATGAATCTTTCCTCTTCTATATCTTTACCTTCAACGCATAAGGAGGGCATACAGAAAAATAAAAGGAATAGATATTAAATAATGTTGGATTAGGGTAAAGTTGTTTTCCGACAAGGATTTTTGCAATTAAAAAAAAAAAAATCAGAAATAAGTGATCTTTGTGCTTTGATCAATTCTTCGAATAAATTGATTTGTTTGAATCTGTTTTCCATGACAAAAAAGGAGTTATGATTAAATTTGGATTGTTTGAATTCAATACTGATCTTAGATGTCATGTTAGAGAGCAAGTACTTGGGAGTGCGAACGTGTACATATATATTTTTTTTTAAAAAAAAAGAAGTCTGCAACTCCATGGGTCTGTGGAATTTAGATTTGAGAAATGTTATATGCACTTTCAAGTTCATGCTTCCAATTGTATATTCTATGGCATGACAGTAAAAATCACAATTGAATTTAAAATCTAAGGGTGATTCATTCAAATCTAATAATTTAATTCACTACCTACCATGTCAAAAAAAATGTAAACTTGAAAATATAAACGGAAGAGTGCATGTACCATTTCTTGCTCCACTGGGTTTCAGCTTTTTGCTTGTTGAGCTTGGATCTGACAAGAGCCCATATGAGCTTGACCCATATTTGATTCTGCCATATTTATTATTAGTACAGTATATTATATGGGTTTAGGTTAGATTCGTTGGATGTAGGAACATTAATCGTGGATATTAACCATAAGCAAGTCTTCCAAAGACAATCTTATATTAGCTAATATTCCTAATCAACGTTGCTTAAATCCTAACTGCCTTCTCTCTAGAATTTTCCTCTCTCTCTCTTCATCTAAACAATACTAAAAAGAACTTCAAAAGGAGGGAAGATTTAGATCTAGATCTTCCCTTCTCCCCTTTCATGGTAGTAGTGCTCAGCATCTTCTCTGTAGGCTCCACCGGTCTCCGTTTCTGACGGGTTGCTTTAGATCTAATTTGTAGATCTAGATTTAGTCTTTTCAACCTTAGATCTGATCATTTTCTTCAACGAAGGCGTATCTTTCGAAAGAATGTTTACGATGTTGTGCTTCTTTACTGCTGCTTGAGGGGGTTTTTGTTTTTGTTTTTTGTTGTTGTTGTTGTTTTTATTTTATGGTCCTAGCCGTTGGGCTGAGGACGTGAATAATGCTTCTGGTTTTCGGGTCGAGAGAGGAATGATTTAGGTGTGAGTATTTTGCTCATACCTAGGAAATGGCTTCCCGTGCTCCCGAAAGGAGTATGCTTTAGCAAATCTGTTCTTTTATCTGAAGATCGAGCTGAAATAGTGGATGTTTGACGACATAGACATGTTCATTGGAAGATCTGTTATGTTTTTGAATTTTTGACGTGTAATCTTTTAACTTCGGCTATGATCTTGCAAAATTGTATATTCTGTGATTGTAAGAGATTTTATGCTCTTAACCACTATTAATGAAATCAGATTGATTTTCCCTCAAAAAAAAAAAAAAAAAAAAAAACAACGTTGCTTACTTCCACTTGTTTTGGCGTAAAATATTTTTTGAATATATATTTTGTAATTACAATATTATAGATGAAACAAAGCAACAATAAACAAAATATTGATCAAACTAAAGAAGATAATTTATCATTTGCCCAAATAAGTATTGGGGGTAATTTTTTTCTTCCACTTTTGCCCTCACTTCAGACCGAGAAAATGATGCTTATACCCTCCTAAACCCTAATCCAACACATGAAAGCAATTTAAAATGAGGGCAAAAGTGGAAGAAAAAAAATTTAAAATAGCACATGACTTGCATATGACCATTGACTGTCAATTTTAACCCATTTGACTGACGGAATGAGATTTTTTGTCATAAAATGGTAGTTTGATGGGGTAGTTCATGTGGGGAAAGTGCTAAAACACTGTAGTTCATGGAGACAAAAGATAATTACCCCTAAGTATTGAGTTGCAAGAACACCCTTTAAGAGAAGTGAGCCTTACAAGACCCTCTCACAATTATGTGCCTAAATTGCAAACAATATGAACAGTAGAGACAAGAAACCACATATAAGCCAAGGGATTATGGCCCCCTATATATATATGTGTGTGTAATTTTAGGCTTTTATTCAAATAAAAAAAAAAAAAATTCAACTGAAGGTCTTTTAAAAAGAGAGAGCGAGAGAAAGAGAGAGATTGGCAATAAAAAGTGAGTGAAGACATATATATAGAATAGATGCATAATAATATATGAGTAGATGAGGGAGAAGAGTGAAAGTAAGTAAAAAGCTTTATTGGTAAGAAGGGGGTGCAGAAGATGAGGTTGAGCGGAAGTGGTTGGACGTGGAAGCTGAATGTAGATTTTGTTTGGCTCTGGACTTTTCAAGGCGAAGAAAGTATTTCTGGGCATGACTTGCAACTTGTGATGGGCGCTTTGACTCCACAAAATGCCTTGAAATGCTCTTCCAATCTCCCTTACCGAACCTCTTTAAACCTCTTTCAAACAACCTATTCAAGTCATGCCACTTATAAATTCATTAGATTAATTTCTTTTTTAATTACCAAATAAAATAAATTAAAATTATAAGACACTATTTATTAATTAACAAAGATTATAGATATTAGAGTTGTAATAAGAATAAGTGGGTCATAATCATATATATATATATATATATATCACTAAATGGAGGGAAATAAAATAATTAACAACCATTTTTTTAAAAATAAAAAATAAAAATTATTTGACCACCACTAATTAATTTCATGCATCATCATCTTAATTAATTAATCACAACATTAATTAATTCTCCTGCATGTGCAACAGAAGCAACATTAATATATAACAGATTCACATTTTTAAATTCTCCTCATCAATCTGCCGCAAACATATATATATATATATATAGTTGTACAAATGTTTAGCTATTTATTGTTTTTGAAAGTTTTGTTATCCGATGATTCCGATCGATGCAAATTAATTAAAAGAAGAAGAAGAAGAAGAAGAAAGATATTAAAAAAAGATACATACTCATTTTCTTCCTTGGTCCAAGGCACCCCTCTTCTTCGTTTGGGTTTAGTACTAGTGTTGTAGTGGGGTAGTGGAATGGAACCAGCTTCAATCATCTCAATATCTCTAACCAACATTTGCCACTGAATCCTCACTTGGGCTTCAGTTTTCCGAGGGAGCCTTGCCGCTATTCTTTCAAAAGGGTTGTCACAATCAAAACCCAACTCCTCCGGTATTATCGCTCTCTCGAATATCTTTATCTCCTCAAAACTCCACTCCGTCTCCGTATCTGCTGCTGCTTGCTGTATATTTCGCAAAAATGGAGCTGCTTCCATTCTTCAAAACAGATCTATCAACAATACCCACATTAATTCATCTCAACTCTCTATCTCTCTCTCTTGCTACCGCTCTCTCTCTCTCTCTCTCTCTCTCTCTCTATATATATATATAAATGAGGTGGCAACCTTAACCCTTGGACCCAATAATAACAATAATATCAGATTTGGATTATCAATTATTGAATTACTTTAAATTTTGAACAGTTGAGCGAGAGAGGGTTTGATAAGGTTCACGATTTTTTTTTTTTTTTTTTTTTTTTTTAGCTTTGGTTTGAAAAAAATGTTTTGTTAGAATATATTTGAATGACTCTAAAGTTAGAGATTCGATTAAAATTAGATTAACTTAATTTAGGAATTTAATTATGATTTGATGATCCTAAATTAAGGAATTTGATTATAAAATTACATTTATATGCAAACTCTACAAATAGATCATTATGTATTGTAAACTATTCATTCAATAAAAGCATAATATAGTCCTTAGGGCTTTATCTGTAGACGTAGGACGTCATTGATCGATAAAATCTTTTGTGTCTCTTTTATTTTAATTCTGCTATTATTTTATTTTTCCATTTGATTATGAATTTCTTCATTGATATGGTTTCTATATTTAAAAAAATTGTGTTTTGAATTGTTTATTAATGATTTTGAGAAAAATGTACTGTTTTCTGTTGTTGTTGTTGTTTTTTTTTTAAAAGAAAAAAAAAAATTGTTTTCAATACTACTATTACCAGATCGACCAGGCTTAAATCCTGAGTATTAATAATTGTTGTTAAATTACTAATTAATTAAATATATCTTCAAGTCAACTATATTTATAAGGTCCACACAGAAAATGGTAAGAAAGCATGTCAACCATATGTACCGTACCAGCTTTGGTCGTTGGAGTTTTTTGTGACATCGATCATGTACATTTCTTGTGTACGTCACCTTATAGATGGGGCATATAAATCTTTAGAGGTTGTAATTAATTTAGAAAATTCGTGTATTTAATTCACGTATTACACCCTTGTAATTAAGCAATAGAAGAAAATGAATGATCAACAAGTACTAATTGGATTCGATCAAAACGACAAATTAAGCAAGAGATGAGGAAAAACATAAGAGTGATTAATTAAGAAACTGCATCGATCATATTAATTAATTTTCATGTATTTCTTTCTCTCTCTTTTAGCGTTCCTTTCTTTAGTCCTTAATTGAAATAAATTATAGGCCGGACCAAATCTTTATATATGGATCAATTTCCTATATATTTTAATTGAAGTTTTTATATTTATATTTCTCTTCTTTTTTACGTACATTGTAAATTGTAATGAACTGGATGGATTGGGGTGTTTGCATTAATGCATGTTGCCCTCCCTCAGTCCCTCCTATATATTTTAGATTTTATTTTCTCTACATTTTATAGTTACATATATTGCTAAAAAAAGCAACAAAAACAAAGCATGCGCGTTAACGTTCCTCGATCGGCTGTATGCCACTGCATTCGGTCTTCCGTTGGAACTGCTGGTAAATGCTAATACGTACGATGACTTCTATCTCTATCCTGTCATATTGATAATTGAGCTTTCACAAAGTTTTATCTCCATATATCATATACACATTAATATATGAAAATGAGCCAAGTTGTGCTTGTAGCGATTGCTGCTGCAATAGGGAACCTGTTGCAAGGATGGGACAATTCAACCATTGCAGGTATCTGTCATCATTTACGTACGTAAGTTTGATATCTGTCTCAGATGAGATGCCCTCGATCTGGTTTCAAATTTCTGAATCTTAAATTTGTTCTCAATCTCATCATGATTGAGATTGACCGATCAGAACCTGGAATTCGAACACAGAATTCAGAGGATCAACTGCGCGCTGATTGGCTTCTGAATTATGGATATTCTATGTTATACATTGCATGTCTTATTAGGATCGATGCAAGATAGCATTTAATGGATGAGTTGTAAAAAAAAAAAAAAAAAAACATGTTGGTCATCTCTCATCTTCTGCAGGAGCTATTCTTTACATCAAGGAGGAGTATAATTTGGAAACCGAACCTACAACTGAAGGCCTAATTTAGCCATGTCTGTTGTCGGAGGCACTGTAATTACAACATTTTCTGGGCCGGTGTCTGATCGGCTTGGACGGCGTCCTATGCTGATAATCTCTTCAGTTATGTATTTTATCAGTGGTCTCATAATGCTGTGGTCTCCCAGTGTCCCTGTTCTTCTTTTCGCGAGGCTATTAGATGGCTTCGCAGTCGGTCTTGCGGTTACTCTTGTTCCACTTTACATATCTGAGACAGCTCCACCTGAAATTCGGGGACAATTGAATACCATTCCTCAGCTCACTGGTTCTGCTGGAATGTTCTTGTCTTACTGCATGCTGTTTGGAATGTCGCTCTTGGACTCACCAAGCTGGAGATTGATGCTTGGTATTCTTTGTATTCCCTCCCTGCTTTTTTTCGCTTCAACGATATTTTACCTGCCAGGCTGCCTGAATCTCCACGGTGGCTTGCTAGTAAAGGGCGGATGATTGAGGCTGAGCAGGTGTTGCAAAGACTACTCGGCAGGGAAGACGTGACAGGTGAGTTAGCTCTGCTGGTTGAAGGCCTTGGCGTTGGGGCTGAAGCATCTATACAAGACTACATAATTAACCCCGCTAATGAGCTAACTGGTAACCACGACACAGCTGCAGGGGAGGATGAGATAAAGTTGTATGGTTCTGGCCCTTCTGGAGAGGGTCTCTCGTGGGTTGCCAAACCTGTGAATGGACAGAGTCCTCTTGGTAATGGAAGCATTGCTCTTGTGGATCCTCTTGTGTCTCTCTTTGGTAGTGTCCATGAGAGACTCCCTGAGACAGCTGGAAGTATGCGCAGCCTGATTTTTTCAAACATGGGCAGCACTCCCAACTTAGGAGAGCATGATGCTAAAAATGAAGAACAATGGGATGTTGAGAGACAAAGGGATGATGATTATCAGGGCTACACATCTGATGCCAATTTAAATAGCCCGTTGCTCTCACGTCAAACCACCACCGATATGGATAAGGACATGATATCTCATGGTAGCCATTTAAGCGCCAATGCTGGTGAAGCAGTCAGTCATGCAGATATTGGTGGGGATTGGCAACTGGTGTGGAAATGGTCTGAGAAAGTGGGTGAAGATGGGAAAAAGGAAGGAGGATTTCAAAGAATTTATTTGCACCAGGAGGCTGCCATTGGGTCTCGGCATGGGTCCCTATTGTCAGTTCCTAGTGCTGCAATGCCTGAAGAAGGTGAATTTTTTCAGGCCGCTGCTTTGGTTAGTCAGCCAGCTCTTTTTTCCAATGCTTTAATCAGCCGACATTCAATTGGACCAGCAATGGATCAAGCACCGAAAACTGTTGTTAAAGGGCCAAGTAATTGGAGTTATCTTCTAGAACCAGGAGTTAAGCGTGCATTGTTTGTTGGGGTAGGACTCCAAATGCTTCAGCAGGTAAAAAGTTGGTATATGTAGCAGTACTGGTAATCCAATAATCCATGATGCCACTTCTCTTTTCAATTCAAATCTATATGTGGCTCAAGGTTGACTGGGTCCGGTTCCAAATTATCCATCTAAAGTAACTAAAATTGTCTCCTTTTTTTTATCATGAATTCATTAATGTTCATTCCCATTGCATCCTGAAATTTAATTTCTGTTCCCAGTTCCAATTTCAAGGTATATTAATAGACAGGCCAGGTATCTTGAAATGGAGTCCATGCTTCTTCTTTACTTCATATGTTTATTCCTAACATTTTTTTTCTTTTTGTGTTGTCTTGGCAGATTTCTGGTATAAATGCGCTTCTCTACTATGGTCCTCAGATCCTTGAGCAAGCAGGTGTTGGAGTTCTTCTATCAAATATGGGGATAGGTTCCTCCTCTGCATCTCTCCTGATAAGTTCTCTAACAACATTCTTGATGCTTCCTTGTATAGGTCTTGCCATGAGGCTAATGGATATAGCTGGCAGAAGGTAATCACAAGAACAAGTGATTTTGAAATGGAAGTCTAATTACATGCTATATATATATATATATATATTATATTAGTCTACATTATTTTGTTCTTGCAGATCGCTGCTGCTGTACACAATACCAATCCTAATAGTGTCACTCATTGCCATAGTGTTTAGCAGCATTGTCAACATGGGCTCTGTCGTTAACGCAACAATCACCACCATTGGTGCTGTGCTCTACACCTCCATCTTCGTCATGGCCTTCGGTGTAATTCCCAACATCCTTTGCTCAGAGATCTTCCCAACTCGTGTTCGAGGCCTTTGCATTGCTATCTGTGCTCTGACGTATTGGATTGGAAACATCATGGTCACCTACTCTACTCCTCTTATGCTCAAATCCATTGGCCTAGCGGGTGTCTTCAGTCTCTACGTTATTGGCTGCATCACTTCATGGATATTTGTCTACTTGAAGGTTCCTGAAACGAAGGGCATGCCTCTAGAAGTCATTTGTGAGTTCTTCGCTGTGGGTGCGAAGCAGCCTGCTGATGCTAAGGACAACTGACTTGATTGTCCAGGACTTTCTCTAACTATTGCTTCATTTTGATTCTCCTGGAAGGCTGGAATGTCAGCCGCCAAATTTTTTCTTAAAAGATTTGTTCTGTCTGTCTATCTGTCTGTGGGTGTGTATATAAATATTAAATATATAGGCAAAAACTTTCAACCAAATCATGAATCTGGCATTGAGATTGCCCTTTCTAATGCACACATAATCAACATTCTAATTTCTTATATGTTTTGCATTGTAGATATTGATAATTTGTAATGATTACAACCTTTGAAAACCCAGTTGCATAAGGGTAACAGAGATTAGTGAACCGCTTACATTTCATTTTCTTCACATACAAGTAAAAATCAGTCACTAGATAGGTGATGGAACTCAGTTTGGATGCCCAGAGATGCACCAACGTTGTCAAATTTTCAATCAAGGCTCTATTCGATTAGGAAAAAAAAAAAAGTCTCTATATATATATTTAGATGATTTGAACGATTTCAAATACAAATAAATTCTTATTGAATCTGTAGGACTCAATTGTAGTGATATATAAAAATAACATTTCTCACACAAAACACCAATATTAAATTATTAATCAAGTGATTATGTGAAAAATGTAGCATTGATTTTTATTACCGTAAATATTTTAATATTAATATATATTGAGATGCAAAATCACACGCTCTATTAAAAATTTATATAAAAATAAAAAATAAATAAATGTAAAAATCATATATTTTTAAAATGCATATGAATTTAATAAAAATAAAAAAAAATTTCCTTGAAAGAAAACTTGTCGAATAAAGATATTGATTTAAGACGACGAGAGTCGCCGTGACAGTCACGCGTCGCAGCGCTTCCCGTAGGTAGAAAAGCCGCCGAGCGAGAAAAGGAAAGCGAAAGACAAAGCTCAAAATGGGTGAAGAAGATGGGGTTTTGCAGAACCGCCCCGGCATCCTCATGGTCGGATCCTCCAACGTCGGCAAAAGGACCCTCCTCTCCCGTAATGTTCCGTTTCTTTTTCTCTTTATTACCTTCATAGATAATGGATCGGGTGCTCTGTATGTTGGATAGCCGGTCCAACTTGGTTGCTTTCTCTTTATTTTACTGCTTCTGCTCGATCTTTGATTGCTCTTCGATGCCTTTCTTAGTTTTCTTACAAAAAGCATATTGTTAAACGACTCAGAAAACCCCCCTATACAACGCAAGTGTTCAATTTTGTGCATAATCAAGTGCCTGATTTTGATGATTTTAAGAGCTTTTTGTCGATTGTAGGATTACTCTCTGTCGATTTTGAGGATGTTTCTGAGTCATCGTCCGAAGTGCTCGTCCATGGGTGCGATTCTGGGTTACTGAAGTTATTACTTTGTGCAATTTTTTTTTTTTTTTTTTTTTTTTGCCTTTTCATTTTGGGATTTCCAAAAGCGCACATTATGTTGCTGTAAACAGCTTTTTTTTTTTTTTTTTGACATGAGTGATGTTGGCTCATCTTCAGCTGGACCATCGACACAAAGTACTACACAGCTGAGGTCTCTGTAAGGATGGCTCATCTTCACGATGAATTCTCTATTGGGACACTGCCGTTGTTCAACCGCTTGGCTGCCTTGGTCATGGTTTTTGACATGAGTGATGTTGGCCTCTTCCCGTTTGACATCCTTGCAACTTGTTTTCTTTTTTGCAAATTGCAAATGCTTCAATAGGTGATGGGTTTGATTCAATATATGTTTCTTATCTTCCATTACATGCAGTTGTCATCTCTGGCTGCACTTAAGGATTGGGTAGCTTGCACTGACATCCGAAATTTTGAGATATTGTTATGCATTGGGAACAAGGTGGATCTCCTTCCGGGCCATCCAGTTCATGCTGAATACAGAAGACGCCTGCTCAGGCTTGGGGATGACTCCGCCGATCCTTATGACGAGTTTACTGGATACGGGATATCTGAATCTGAAGGAAGTAGTTTATTGGGGGATGAAGAACCATCATGGGAGATTAGGAGGTCGTGTTTGGAATGGTGCACTCAACACAACATTGAATTTATCGAAGCTTGCGCCTCCAATGCTGATTTTGACAAATGTAAGCACATTCTTTGCCTTGAGTTGCAATTGGCTAGCTGGTTTGCAATCATTTTGATTTCTGATGTTTCCCTTCACATGTTGCAATTACAATATATATACATAAGTGAGGTATATGAAATACCTTGCTGCTCAATTGGAAACATGACTTTTTTCTTTCAGAGTCACAACCGTTGTGACAAACTACTACCTTGCATTGTTGTTATTGTATTACTTTGTTATACTTAAAGCCGTTAATTTCATAGAACCTGTTATGTGAAAGAGGACCATTATTGTGATGTTACATGGACATCATCTTTTGTTAAAGATATTTTACTGATTGAGAGGTTTAAGGAGAACTGGATAGACTTTCATTTCATGTATATTTTTTAATTAGAGTAAGAGAGAACATGATGAAGTCTTTTTCTAGATAACGTGATGATTTTTCACAATATAAAGGGATGGAATTGGCTTAAATAATATTTGTAAGCTACAAATAATGTACAAAGATACTCTCACAACTATATATTTCTATGTGTATATATATGTCTATATAAGAATCCGTTCGCTCTGAATAAAGAAGCTGTTTTTGACAGGTTTATCGGTTGATGGTGATTCACAAGGAGTTGAACGTCTCTTTGGTGCTCTTTCTGCTCATATGTGGCCTGGAATGATCCTCAAATCTGGGGATAAGATAAATGAATCGTCGTTACCTGAAAAAGAAGGTGCTTTTTTTTTTTTTTTTTCAGAATAATAGTAGAGTTTACTTACTCGAAAAAAATTATGTTCAGGTTGAACTGTTACTCGCTAGTTACATGGCTAAATTTTTTCATCCCATCCTCTCTGTCCAGAGTTGTCTTCAGGAGAATCTGATTTTGAATTGGAGTATGAAATCCTCTCTGCGGGCTCAGCTGAACCATGGGAGGACACAGATAACGGATGGG
This sequence comes from Corylus avellana, assembly GCF_901000735.1. Classification (NCBI taxonomy): domain Eukaryota; kingdom Viridiplantae; phylum Streptophyta; class Magnoliopsida; order Fagales; family Betulaceae; genus Corylus; species Corylus avellana. The sequence goes on along the minus strand of NC_081542.1, from coordinate 519,524 downwards.
TTTCTGCAAGTGGTAGTACTTCAAGCTCAGATATGGCAGGGCTTGCTGCTCAGAATAGCTCTGTCAAGGAATGTGATCTAGAGAACTTAACCAGACCTGATGAAGAAAAGTTGCAGCCTTCGACATCGGTGGCCCCATTGCAGGATGAGAATGACCAGGGTGCGATACCTGATGAGAACGACCAGAGTGTGATACCTGATGCATCTGAGCAAGCTGCGGAGCTGGATGAGGATACACCTTTTGACGTTGAGGATTTGGAGCAGTTGATGTCTGAGATTGGGAACATGCGTGAAAGCTTGAGATTGATGCCTGATTTTCAGAGGAGGGAAATGGCAGCAAAGCTAGCTATGAAAATGGCTGCTATGTTTGGGGGTGGCAGTGATGATGATGAAGAAATTTGATCCATTTATGGGATTACCGCTCTGCTGGACTGTGTAATCACCTTGAAACATGATCGTCCCAGAATATCTTTCTTGGTGTCATCCATGAGCTGATATTGGGAAGGCCATGAGCAGTCTTTTTTTATATACAAAGCTCATCTTCTGGGTTGCTTTTTGCTCTAAGATGGTTAGTCAGGATCTGATATGCATGTGATGTGCTTAATCAGTTAGACCCCAACATTGAAAATGTTAAACATGCTTATTGTAATAAACTACATGAGTGGGACTTGGGAAGATTAACTAGATGTCTTTTAGAGGCATTTATATGAGAGTCCTGATGGAGGGTTATGTAATGATGGTTAAATGCTATCATATATATATATATATATACTGACAGTGATAAGAAATATTTGCCAAGTTTTAAATGTTAATTTAGATTGTCTGTAATGCCTCCGAATGACAGTAAACTTTGCCTAGTTTTACATGTTAAGTAGATTGCCTGTATTGCCTCTGCATTTGCTGAATTTTTGTGCATGGATTGCTTGAAAAAAAAAAAAAAAAAAAAAAGTAAAAAAATTGTGCCCTATAAAAAGACAATAAAGCATTTAAGGTGGGATAGAAGGACTTGTTTATTTAAAATTCTTGCCTGTGTTATCTTTCTTGTACTCTCTGATATGCACATCACGCGGAGAGAGTAGGTGCGATGCTATATTTTGATGTTCTCTTTATTTTGTATAAAAGAAAGGGTTGAGTAGCTAAAAGTTGACTCACTTTTTCCCTTCCAGTCAAGCAGAAAGGTAGTATGCAGGCGAAGACATCGGGTAAATGGTAGGGGAAAGTGGGCAAAGAAGCACGAAAAATAGGTCTTGAATGAGTCTGAGGCTGTTGACGTGGTTGCAGAGAGAGAGCGACATGAAAAACAAGTAAGTTGGAGTATGGAGGTAATATGTAGTGCCCTTTTTAATCATTTCTAGCAGGAAGATGGAATCATGGAAGAACCCACATCGGCTCTCTACTTTTCCTCCTGACCTGTTTGAGATATTTAGACAATCTCAGCTTATCTCTCGCTAGTTGCTACTTCCTGGAAAGATAACCTCGGATTTAATGGTGGGTGGACCCTCACCTGAACTAACAAAAAGTAGGAGATAATATTGCCCTCTCGAGGATAAAGCAAATCCAGCTCCAGCGGTCTCCAAATTCATCATTTAGGAGGGCGACTTTATTAGATCGGATAAATGCGGAAGGTATTCGCAAGTCTACCGCATCTCTTCCTTTTTCTTTTTCTGTTCTTCACCATCTCCCTTTACTTTATCTGTCTTTATCATGATTTTATTTTTGGACAAAAGTTCTGCTTGTTTTTCTTTGTTTGAAAAAGTTCCCATGTACTCTTATAATAACTCCAAGAAGCTTGAGTTTCAAGAAACATAAAGATTGATGCTTAGGGAAAAAAAAAGAAAACAATACATTATTTATTGATTTCTAGCAAATAGAATAGGCTTTGGTTGCCTTTTTCATCTCCGGTGTAATTAGCTACACAAATTGTGTGTGAACTCATCCCCATCACCCATCTCCTCCATATAGATATTAATATAGGTTAGGAATTAGGATTCCTAAATTTGTTTCCTTTACAAACAATGTGATGGGGCTCGTAGGCCATTGGCACCTTTTCTTTTTTCTTTTTTTCTTTTCTGACTTAATAATTCGCCCTTATTCATGATTATATTATTTATTTTGTTTTTGTTTCTGGGGTATATTCATGATTGTATTAGGTTTAAGAATAATCTTTAAAGGCTTAATTATAATTGCGTTTAATTGGATTCTTAGTGACAATCAAGTCATGTTGGCAGAGTTGTATTGGCTGATTGCTTGGTGGGATTCCTGATGATAAAAGTTACAAATGAGGGACCCCTTCACTAAGAAGCTCATACTAATTCAACTTTATCAAAAAGGCGACAAAAAAAAAAAAGATAGATGCTTTCTTCTTTTGTTAAAAATACCAGAGCTGTCTCTGCTTTCCTAATAAGAGTAATGCCTCCGTTTTTTTTTTTTTGTTTTTTTTACCTGTTCTCATAAGAGGGAGGGGGCGAAAAATTGGCCAAAAATTCAAACTAATGACCTCTACCTCTCAAGGACGAAATGTCTTTTTTTCTTTTTTTTTTTTAATCCAATCCATCACCCAGCCTGTACTACTTCTTCGCTGTCCGCTGAACATGGAGATTGGAGGCCTTGAATACATTACAAATCCAATTAGCGGGTCCAAGATTCTCAAAATAGGGAGAATATCATTTCATGAATCCAGATTGCATTTTACGGTTAGAGGATGTCAAGGATAGATTAGATTAGATTAGATTAGATAAGATAAGATTGCTTTTTTAAATGATGCAGATTTTTGTTTAATAAATTTCCTCTCTTTTTGTCCGTTTAAAACCCATTCAAATACCAGGATTACCAATACAAAAACCTCCGCAGAACAAAACAAAAAGGAGCACATTTTAGATTGGCATGGTCCTGACATGAGACACCATAATAATACCCAGTTGCTCAAAGCCAAAGGAAAATCAAAAAAGTGAGCACACAGATTTTGGGCAGCAACAAATACTGCGGAATTATCCTTCTCATATTTCTCGCAATTAACTTGAGGAAATGAAAAAGGAAAAAAGAAAAAAGAAAGAAAAATTCTAAACATGGTTGAAGAATTATTGGTCTCTATATACATGATGGCGATGACCAACTAGTGTAGTGTGTTCTAAGGCAAGAAAGTAGGAGTATTATCAGCGTTAGAATTGATGGTAATGGCGGTGAAATCTTGTCTGGCCCTCGACTCGGCCTGCGGCGGAGTTTGAGCAGGGGGAAACTGACCGCACTTCTGGCACCTAGACACCGCCAGGATCTGCCGACAAGAGGGGCACGAGGAGTGGGAACCGAGCCACGTGTCGATGCAAGAGACATGGAAGGCGTGACCGCACTGCGGCAACACCCTGAGCTCGTCCCCATCCGCGAACTCTCCCAAACATATGGCGCACTCGGCGGCTGCCCCCAACTTTGGGTTCTTGGCGTTGTCCGACTCGGACGAGTCGTAGGTGAACTTTGGGAGAGACTGGAGCACCTTCTTCTTGAGGCCCTTGTTGGCTAGAGCCCGCGCCGGAGAACGGGTCGCGGCGCTTCCGGAGCCGCGGCGGAGCCAGGCGCAGCGGGCCACCGCGATTAACCCCACGACGCATATGAGGGCGCATAGCAGGGCGGCCAGTATGACAACGAAATCGGACTCCACTGTGACCGCCTCAGGAGGAGGAGCCGCCGCGGACGCGTCGAGCGTAGATGTGTTGGTGGTTGCGGGAGTAGTTTGAGTTAGAGAGGGAGTCATTGTGGCTCATACGGTTTGAGCGTGTCTGTGTGTCAAGTGTTTGAGTGTGGGTGAGGATTGTGGGTTTGGAAGAAAAGAGTAAATGAATATATACGTAGAAAGAGGGTGGATCAGGATGTGGGTGATGGTACTGTGTCCTGCTGTGGGTGGGTGAGTGGGTGAGTTAGGTGGTTTCAGTTCGCCTCATGTAAGAACTCAAAGTGAAAAAAATCTCTCACAAGAGATAAGAAGATACTCGATCAGCATACACACGCTGAAAGAGAGAGAAGAGGTAGGCCAATTCGTACTCGCTGGGTCTGGGTAGAGAGCGACGCGCTCTTTATAGAAGAGGACAAATAACACAACAAATTTGCCTACACCCTGCCTGAACCTGCTGCTATGTTTTTTTTTTTTTTTTTTGTTAATTACTTTCTTCATGCGCCATACAAATACAGAGTATAGATTCATATTTTTGGTATAATACTGTTTACTTACTTGTATCTGATGTTTCTGGTTTTTTTTTTTTTTTTTTTTTTTTTCTTTCTGTACTTAATTATTATAGGAGGTCCCTCTTGCACCGCTGATTAATTACACCATCTTCTCATGGCATTGTGTAGTTTTGATTGAAGTTCAGAAATTTGAAAAAGGCATGGTGCGTACTGTTTAGTGTAGAATGAAGATAAATATAAAGAAATTGTGAGCAATTGTCATTGTTTAAAACGACAGTTTCTTATCTTAAAGCAGGACAGGTCTGATGGGGGAGTTAATGAGGTTCATGTGGTTACATCTGAGAGCGGGCAATGAGGTGGCCCAGTTGTTAGTTGTCATTGATGATGTTTTGTTTTGTCTTTGGGGGAAGGGATCCCCCATTCCCCCTTCCTTTCTTTCTTCTCTCCTCGATCTCTACATTCAATCCTTATCCATTTAATTTATTAACTCAAAAAAATTCTCTATTGTCTTCCTTTTTTTTCTTTTTTCTTTTTTTTTTTAAAAAAAAAACACAACAAGAACATCAACAAAGAGTCAATGAGGAGGTTTGAGAAAAGTTTGATAAATAAATAAAGAAAAGAGATATGAATTTAGCCGTTCCCCTTGGCTAAATTCAGGCCATCTTATTTTTCGACACCATGATGATATTTGAGGCAAAATATCATGAAAATGTCCCAAGTACATCATCTCCAGACTCCAACCTGGATTGGCAGGTTACGTCTTTACGAAGCTTTTTTCCACTCACCCAGTGGCAGTGAGTGAGTGAGTGAGCCTTATTCAACATGTGCAACTGTCTGGCAGGTAGCTTAGGAGTTGGGGCCCTTACTCCTTTTGGGCACCTGTCAATCACTACCTTTATATCCAACTTCGAATAGCAATGACCCACCTGGATCGGAGTGGATTGGATTGTAGTAATTGTGAGCTTCCCTCCTAATGAAGTTCATTGTTTAGACAATTGACAGAGACGTGAAACCTATTGGGAGCCTCTCTCAATTGTCTATCTGATCAGGATTAACTGCAATCCCCGACCCAGATTTAAGTCTACCCGATTGCAATTCACCTGCAGCCCGAAATCTGTTTGGAAACGTGACTCCCATCCCATCAAAAGCCTCTTTCAATTGTGTGTCCAAGTCAATTGCATAATACCAAACACCTTTCGCTTGGTTTTGGTTTTGACTTTTGAGTGCCAGACCTATTTACTGGGTAAATAGAAAATGTCTTGACCTAGCCTTCCGTCCAATCTCGTCAACCTTTCCTAGTGAACAATACCAAGAGAAAATGCTCGACACAGCAAAACTGAACTAGCCAAACAAGTGATGTAAGGAGGAAGGAGAAGATTTGGCATTCTTTAACTATTAAGATAAATTAGAACAAAGTCAACTGTGTTTTAATTGCTACTAAATTTATGAACAAGCCTGTAAATGTACAAAAATGCTTCCTCTATTTAGCTGGCTGGATTCCAATAACTATAATTTTTTTTTTTTTTTTCACAATACATGTAACAAAATATTGATATTAATTTTGGATAGTAACTGTCAATGCAGGCATCACGGTTCTTTTAGTGGTGCAGGCTTAACGAATGAGAAGTCATCTTCATTTCTGGTTTCTTCTTCATAGTGGGGTTCATTGATCTCAGTTTGTTGCTCATCATCATCTACTCTTATAATCAAATTGGTTGTAGATGAGCTGGGAGACACAGAATCACCTTCAAAATCAGAGGTCTCATTGTCTTCATAGGCGAACGCGCGGGTCGAGTGACCGGTAGTTTTGAAGCGGTGCAATGTGTGTCCGGAGGAGTGCACCGTTGATAGGGCAGGGCTTCCACCAAGTGTTATAGCAGGGGATTTTCCTCCCCGGCCCCCACGTTTCTTTTTAACAGCCATGTGCCACTTCTTAAGGGCCTTGGATGTTTGTTCGTCAAAAATGGATTTCTTCATGGATGAACCCATCTGCAGTCACCACCAAGAAAATTATCACGCAGTTCAATCATATCTTACAGAATGGAGCTCTCTTTAAAATATCATGTTGACTGTGAGGCTTATGTGTCTCGTGTTTTAGAATGGAGCTCTCTTGTTAGATGCGAGTGCTTTTACATTGTTACAAATCTAAGTACCAGTAAATACTTAGAAGGTTGATGCAGCTGAAAGCATGAGTGGGATAATATAAACTGCTTGAGAATTTGAAGTTTTTATCTGAAACCAGTGTTAGTTTATAACCATTCCCCCAACATTGTCGTTAATGTTGTCTAAGCGTTCTACAGATTACATTAGTCTCACAGAATTAGTGAAGATACCTGAGTAACAAGGGCATATAGCGGAAGTGTGACGTAGCTGCAGACGCATAGGACGGCAACCCTGTGAAATGTACGAAAAGTTCAACCCATCAATCCAAGGTAAAGTAAAGATTCACCACATCAATTCAAGGTAATGCTCTTGGCTTTCTTATTGATTTATAATGTTGATGTGTTTAGTTATTTACTTTCTTGACGTGCAGCCATTTGATCAGGCTTTATGTGAAATGTGTTTACAACCTAATGCTTCTTTCAGCTAAGCAAATACACTTCTATAGCAAAGCAAGAAGATCCATTTCTCATGTGGCTATTTCCATTGCAAGGGAAAAAGATTATTTAAAGGCCTACCCTATACAAAGTTTTATAATAGCAAGCTTCAAATTGTTATGGAAGCAAGAAGTCAGCCCAAACGAGTACTGCACAGAAAGAAATTTGCAATTCCAAACTATAATATTAGCAATGGAGTACATAGATAATAGAAAAGAGAAATAAATGAATAAAAGAAAAAGAAAGAACAATCAATAGCAGTTAGCAAAGTTAAGTGAAGAACGCTTCATTACCCATATCCACAAGAAATATGTTATTTGAAATGCATTCTGCATGTAACAGAAAAGCTTATCAGAATAGTTACATGCACGAAAGACAATTTAGAAGACAAAACCACAAAAACATAAAACCATAAAAATTGCTAATTGTACGGGGTTTGATTGAGAATTTGATATGAGAAAAAGGTACTAGCATTAGAACCTTTGTTAAACAGTCATTACTAAAAAGCCCTAAAATCATGGATCAAAATTTGATAAAGATTAAGATGATAATTTGCTGTCTCTTCACCAAAAGACATAGTTTGTGTTTAGAAAGCATAAGATCTAATATATCCATATTAAAAATCATCAAATCCAGCTACAGGCAATTTTATTTTTAGTCATTACAATCTCAATTGATTGATCTCTCAACTAGATAAATTTAATGACCGAATATTTCCTCTTTAATGGTCTTAACATTTATTATGAGATCCGGTTGAGTAACATTGACACTAATCAGGTCACTCTAACCACAAGAACAACTAAGATATCTTTACAGTAAAACTTCTATACTATAACCGAAACCTCATGTGCTGCAAACCAGAATTTCCTCTACTTTCAACAAGTGTACAAAAAACAATGTTCTACTCCAACAAATGTAGGGTACCCATTTTATCAAAGTGGTACACACTTTTACATCTAGAATCTGCAATAAAGGTGGCTATTGAGTACCTGAAACAGAGCAAAATGGATAAGATGAAGAACTAATTGAGGCCAACCAAACCAAAAGTATTTGTCTGAGCCTTGTACAAGTGGAATCCCTTGGACCACTGCATGCCTTTCTGAGATTTCAAGAGCCATCTTCGTCAAAATGGCTTGAAGTTCTGTTCCAACAGCCAAGATTATCTGCAATCAATTACAAGGTCAGAATTGTTCATTTTCCAACAATTTGGAAATCTTGCTGCCACAGAAAAAGATTTCTCACAATCACAGGAATTAAGGACGCCCAAAACAATGCCTGCCATCCTGAAAATGACATTTTTTGACAAAGTTAATAAACCTTTACTTGAACGTGCAGAATTTACTCCAAAAGGAATTTCCAAGAAAACAAGTTCCTTACCATTAACATTCAATAGCAAAAAAACCACGAATGATGCCCATAGCACAGGACTGCCAACAACATCAAGAAAAAAAAAGTCAGTAAACTCATATACTCCAAATTGATTATAGGGGATTGGCTACTGAAGCTGCAGTTGTAATGAAATGAAAAAAGATATTAAATCGAGTGACTGTTACCTTACTCCAACGACGATCTTGAAGTCATCCTCTAATGATCTTTTGATATACTTTTGGAAGTTAAATTTACTTCCAGGAGCTAGGTGGACCTATACATGTAGTAATGTCATAAAATGGTGACATGTTTGAGTAGGACTACAAAATTATGAAACAGAGACTCACAGTGATGAACCCATTGCGCACGGTTAAGTAGTCAGACTTACTAACAGACCTAAAAAATTGTCGAAAGAAGCATCCCTGCAAAAGATAAATACTTTAAGTTCAGTGTCAATCTAAATGGATAAAACATGACAATAACTATAAAATTTTAAGCATCCTACAGTGTAATCTAAGCAGTTACAAGCTTCTTTGCGATTCTAGTGTAACTACAACTATTGCAGTCGCAATTGAAAAGTTTCATTCCTCGTTATCACGTCATTTATACTTCCAGCTTATAGCATAATAATGCAAATAACAAAACAAAAATCAAGATGTGCAAATTAGTGAAGACATAATTCTTACAACATAAAAGAATAATGGGATCCTTGTCCAGAAACTGGTGTGTGCTCTAACAAATGATGTCTCATGAGTGAGCCTGAATCTTGAAGGATCTGCACATAAAAAGACATTAAAGTTTAACTTCCAAAAGGCACATACATCAACTATTGAGAGTTGAAATAGGGAGTGTCATGTTCAAGAGCAAGGAACTGCAACTTTCAAGCTATAACATAAAAAGACAAGCTTTCTCTACATCATTGGTTGGCATACCATAGGAAAACTCATAGTCATGGGATGCGGTCTCCTGCTCCCACTCCTTCCAGCCTCGAATCTGTGCGAAGAAAATTTGAAAAATGCATTACATATAATTGAATGTGTGGTTAATCCAGTATTCAATATGGGTCATGTCCACTATAAGTTCATTATGGAGGCCCAAGTGTGTAAAAGGTATATCATATCTTCAGATGGCATAAAGAACTCTTTTGGGCAAATTTGTGCATTTAAGTCTTGCTCTCACGATTTACTATTAGTGGAGCCAGAAACCATATATCCAATAATCAGAAGGTGATCCACTTCACGTAATTCCAAGCCACTATATCAGACATTGTTGGTTTTAGTTTAAAATAATTATAGATGAATGAGACCATAGCTATACTAATTGATCTTGTTAGTGGCATTCTTTTCATAGGTTTTACTTTGGAAGAAGTTTCCACTTCATCACCAAAATTTGTGTGTTTGATTTATTTTGTGCTTTGATTAATATTAGTGACATTATGTATGGTAATTAATTTTTAAATTGTTGATGTTTGTTGTGATTGGTTGAGAACACCTATTCACCCCTGTAGGTGTTCTTTTGGGTCTTTGGGCGTATTTCATTAGTAACTGCCCAGAGATAAAAATCAATTAACTAGAGATTATAGCATTCTTGAGAAGCCTTAGATTAATCTTCCATCCAAAAGCTAATGCAACAACAGAAAACAAATGATTTTCCTGTCACAGATTGATTTCCAATGAATTGAGAGGCATCAGAAGGTGAGAACTAACACTATCCCCAAAGCTTTCAAGTATCAGTATACAGACGGTATAACATTGGAAGTATAAAAAACAAAAACAAAAACAAAAGTAAAAAATAAAAAGCTCCCTTACCTTTAGTCTGCCAAGCATCATTGTGATAAAACTATACAGCACATGAAAGACTGCTAGGAAAAATATGAGGATGTGCAACTGATGCAATCCATTGACAGATATAAGTGGTGCATAACCCTGTTGACAAAAATATAATTAGGGAGTTGGACTAGATTGAATGCTGTTTGCTCATGTGGTGACTGAAGGCATTTTTTTAGGAGAAGATAAAAGTATATGTGCATGTATGTATGAATTTATGAATGAGGGGAGTTGGGTTAGCAAGGATGCATACAAGAGTAATAGCATCACAAACTCAGTGGCTTCAGGATTACTAATAAAGTAAAAGAAATTTTAGAAATTTCCTTTGAAAGAATCAGTATGCACAATTCCAACATATTTGATCCAAGGATAGGTGTGAATTTTTATCCATAATTCTCCTCGAGACAATAAACAGTATTCTTTTTCTATGTTTGGCTTTAAAAATAGCTGAAATTCAAAATCCAAGAATAAGATGGGCAATAGATAGATACACTTGCCTCCTTACAACTGGGAGCGTAGCTACCAGCCGCTAAAAATCTACGGTCATACCATAATAGTCTGCGACGACTTTCTGTAGTTGAGTCATCACCACTAGAAGAACATGGCAACATATTGTTTACAACCTTTACAGGAAGACATATTCTGGAAATGTAACTCTGCCCAAAGGTCAGGAGTAGTGAGATGAAACCTAGAACCATCAGCTCTGCAGTAATTGCAATGGAGGTTATATATATATATATGTCATTAACAAAATGTGGTTCCCACAAAAACACCTCAAAACAGAAAACAACAAGAATTAAAGAAAAAAAATCCAACCAAAGTTCCATGAGATCAAAATTTACGAGTAATCATGAACTATGTGTTTACCCGCTTTAACCTTCTCTAGAGCTTCAAATAAAGCTTTCTTCTGCCTTTCTGTCAGCCACTGAATTGAGATTTTAAAAGCATTAAGAACAGGGTTAATCCGAAGAACCAAAATAGAGCAACATCATGAACTCAACAAACAATTCTTTTTTTTTTTCTTTTTTCTTTTTTTTTTGTAATTTTATTTTATGTACAAACTATTATTCTTAAGTCTAAACTAAGTAGACTAACTGTAATACCACGGTTTTATATTGAGAATACAAGTAGTTCATATAGAGTACTTACTTAATAGGTGAAATTAAGCTTTACAAAAGTTTCAAATTGACTAGCTGTACCATCACAATCCCATTTTGGGAAGATGACACCTCAAATTCTCAAAACTTAGTGCGGGCCATTACACTAACACCTCAAAACTTCCCTTTCTTTTAGTGGTGTTTGGCTGTTTTTCTTAATGGCCTTTTTTGTTCTTGTCTTGTCGTCGAAATCACGGGTTTCAGTTTCCTAGAAGCCACCTACACAGCTACACCTACAGACAGGAAATTGCCCAAAAACTTTTCTCTGCTTTTTTTTTTTTTATTTTATTATTATTTAAAAAAAAAATGCCAAATTTCTGGATTTTCAGTTCTTGTATATTACTCGACTTAAACAAATTTTGGAAAAGATGGAGCACTTGACATGGTAGTTCAAGCTGATTACAGGGGAGAGCATCCCCCGTAATCTCCTTTTTCGTTGTGGTCATCTCAGTTGCCATTAACGGGGATATGAATCGAAGCAGAGGAAAGTTGCAGAGTCGAGATCTGAGGGGGGGTTGGCAAATTTCACTTGGTTTCTTTTGTTAGGCAGAGATAGTAACTAGCTAGGAATTGTCTATAGCTGCTACAGTAAAAGAATTGAAGACACCCTCATCGAAACAGAGAAAATATCATTTGGCCACCCACCAGAATTAGTGGGATAATCTAAAACCAACCAACAAAAAAAATGGTAGAAATTGGAGTTTAAAAGATAAAATTTTGAGAAGCCTCCTTAATTTGCAGCAAAACAGTTAAAGAGCATAAGGCAGTGGAACATAAAAAAAAAGAAAAAAAAAAAGAAGTTACTCACAACTCAGAAGCAATTAAAGCTGATATTAAACCACATACCGCTCCAAGCTTGTGAAGGACCTTTTCCAATGCGATGGAAATGATGATGATCACAGCACAGACACCAGCAACAGCCCATGTGGGCGTCTTGTCCAGCTCTCTCGTCTGCGCGCCAGAGCTCTCTGTTGCTGCCATAGCTCTACCTCCTACCAGAACCCACACACACAAACATGCATAGCACCAAGCCCAAGCCAAAGCCACCATCTTTCTTCTTTCTTTATTTCTCGAGGAGCCACATACACACGGCGGAGAGATAAAAGAGAGAGAGAGAGATTAACAAAACTAAATAAAAACCGATGCTTGTCTTGAATAAAGATTAAAGACCATGCATTTATTGGTTCTGCCTTTGGACTCAGAAAGAGCGTGTAATAGGCAGTAGCCCCTGGTTGGTGACTGCTGTGAAGTAGTCGCACCCACACCCAGTTGAACGTACGAGAAAGAAACAAACAACATCCCTCATTCCATTGTCGTCGGTTTTTGAAGCGTTTCTGGTTTGGTAAATGGTAAGCAGCTCAAACCCGACAGTACGCGGTTTGTGGTGGTAACGTACGAGCAGTGTGAAAAGAAAAGAAAATCAAAGAGGAAATAGTTTGCACTACTGTACGGCTACGGCTCATCCAAAAACCACGCGTCTACGATCTGCCATTGATCAAAGGAAAGACGGAACTTGTGTAGTTGTTGGCGTTGGATGAGGGTCAAAAAGTTTTTGTCGGACATGAATTGAACCTGTTAGATATACTGTGATCACTGATTAATACTGTATGTGTTTTGAATTGGTTTGTTTGTTTCTTTTTTAAGAACGAAAGTGCTCTCATATGAAGTTGACAATTATTTCTATGCTTTTATGTTTAATTTGTTTTTGTTAATATTTTTATTTTGAGAAGAAAAATTAAATATTTTAACAAAGAGAACAATAATATTTTAGCAAACTCCCAACTTTAATTACATGAAAATGCTCTTACGACTAGGACTAGTTGGTAGGGAAGTCTTCTTGTCGATGCTTTAAATTTAACGTGTTAAAAAATATCTCTTACGCTTATATATATATATATATATTGATTATAGTAATATATATTATTTGCTCTTATAATTAGTCTTAATATGGAAATTAACTTGCAAGTGAAGATACTAGCAATATTGATTTACATAACATATGAGCCTACCTACAATATTCTCACTAAAAGGAAATTTTTTAAATTACAACAATTTTTATTTTCTCTTTTCGATCTAAACAACTGAGACACCAAATATTATTAAAAAAATAAAATAAAAAAACATAAAAATAATTTTTGCGTCATATCAAAAAACTAAAAACATAAAACACAACCCATTAATCTCTCATTCAAATATGACTCGTGTTGCTTGTAAATTTGTAATTGTAATGCACTCTACCGTATTTAAGCTATGATATAAACTCGTCATGGATTGACTTGTCTCTATTTTAACTATAAAATTAAATAAAATAATAATAATAATAATCTTTATTCGTCTACCTTGTCTTTCTCATCACCATTATTGTCCCTATTTTAACTAAAAATATTTTCTTAAATGTCAGTGGAGTTTTATTAGTTTATTTTACGTTTAGTTTATGAATTTTTTAGATAAAAGACAAAAAAAAAATCTGATTGCGTGGATGTTGTAAAGGGAAAGCAGCGGTTGTTTGGATTAATACTTTCAACTTTGATATCTCGCGTGATCCCAAACCCGGCCTCTCCAGGATCCGTTAATCCCAACTTCATATTATGTAATCCTAATCCTAATCCCAATAAACAAATATTACTACTTTAATTAATCTACCCCATTATGTTAAGAGCCTATATATTGGAATAGAATCTTCTCTAGCCCATAATAGACTGGAGAATATCAAGTTCATGGCTGTAATTTCTTTTTAAAAATTCTACTGCCATAAATATGATACATATCCCACTACAAAAAAAAATAATATTTTAGATTAAAAAAATAATAAATAAATTAATAAAAAAAAAAAAAGAGTGGTTAGTCATCCCATCTTGGCCAGAGGGTGTGGCCGAACCACCTCATTTTAGCTAAGGGTGGCTCTAGCCACCCCAATGGCTAGCCTAGGGTGGGTGAACCACCCCATGGCACTTGGAGATGGTCCGACCACCCCCTAAACCCAAACTAATATATATATATATCGTTTGGCCCTTGAGGGTGGTCTGCCCTTGAGGGTGGCTAGACCACCCTAAGGGCCAAACGAATTTTTTTTTTTTTTTTTAGATCTAGCACTTGAGGGTGGCCGGACCACCCTAACATGGGGTGGCTTCAGCCACTTTCAGAATGATTTTTTTTTTTTTTTTTAAGATCTGGCCCTTGGGAGTGGCCGGACCACCTCCAACCACCCCTTAATTTTTTATAATTTTTTTCTTATATATATATATAGGACAAATGTCCTATTTATGGCATTATGATCTATTTAAAGAGATTCTGACCATTAACTGAATATTCTCTAGTTCAAAATAGACGAGAGAAGATCTGTTCCCTATTTATTGGCTATTACCTAAGAGTAAATGAAGAGATAATAGATATGGAGTGGAAGGTTGTGTGCTGGAGTAATGATTTTTAGTATACCGGCATGCTTGAACATTAAGCACGACAATGTTAAAATATTATAAAATATTATAAAAATAATATTTGAACAGTTAAAAAATATAAAAAGATATTTAATACTTATATGCTTATTATTCAAGCACGCGGATGCGCTAAAAATTACTACCCTATATGCTGAGTCTAATGAAGTGGTTCCTTAGGTCACCTACTTTAACAACCTCGAGGCTTCTTTTTTTTTTTTTTTTTTTAAATTACTTTATATAATTAGGAACGTCATTTAATTATTAGAGTTTTATTTGACCCAGTGGAATCATATTGGAACAAAACAAACATGGGGATTGAATGCGATGACGTGTAACGAGTACACATTACTCTTTATGTGAAAGGGCATTTTAATTTTACTCTGTTTGGACAAGAGCTTAGTCATGCGTTCAGACCCCCAAGCGTTATCTCACATGAATTGCTTATTATATATACCCATTATTCTATGCAATGGATTGGACAACTTTATTGTACATAGTCTTAATGTTCAAACTCAATTCCTTTTAATTTTTTTTTTGGAACACAAGTGGAACTCAAATTTATTACCAAGCTAGATAATATGGTCGAAGCTAGTTCATTTATTTTCGAACAATCTTGATTTTGTTCATAAACTATTCAATTAACTTATTCATTCTAAATGTAAATGTCATTTTATAAATTTATACTAATTACTAGTTAATTAATATTTTTTAATAATTAAATAAATTTAAGTTATATCTATTATATTATAAAGATAATTTTTTTTTTTAATCTTTTTAAATACTTAAACCTGTTTTTATTACAAAGTTAACAACAATAAGAATTAAAGCTATACGTATTTATGAATTTGGTTGATATAATAATAGAGTCTAATTTTATATTTCCAGTCAACTCATTTATTAAATGAATAGAAACTCTTGGAAACTGCATCGGAGCTTATTAATGACGTTTGAAGCTCGAAATCCTGGGGGGCCAGTCATGTCGGTTCAAAGTTGGGAATATTATCATATTGGGTGTGTTGCCGATAGCCCTGAAATGGTATTATTGGCCTCTCTCAATCAAAAAAAAAAAAAAAAAAATTTCACCTCAAAATTAATTTTAATATTTCTACTTTTTATACCACATCAATCATTTTTATTATTATTATTTAAATTAAAAAATTACTATAAAACAAATTTTTTACATTTTTTCATATAAAATATATATATATTTTTTTCACTTTTTTCCATAAAATATTTTTACTAAAACTAATTAAACACTTATTCCTAAAAAAAGGCTACAGTACCGGCCCTAGAACATTACCGTTCTAGGGCTATTGACAAACAGGGCCATTATGTGCCAATTGATCCGTGGATCCCTTCACCGTCCTAAATTTCAAGTGGACAAAATAAAAAAAAAATTCACGAAATTAGGATTTTTTGGCTTAAATGAATCGAATAATATTTAATTAGTTATAATAAAAAATTATTTTTATCTTTTAAAAATGTAAAAAGATAAAAATACCTTTCACTATAACTAACTAAATATTCACGAATTAATTTGAATGGAAATAATCTTGTTTGCAACTTCACACTTTATAATTTCATGTTATTTCACCGGAAAAATCATTAAAAATTTAATTATATACAATTTTGGCAACAATTGTACGTTCAACCACGTCTATTCACATTGTCAAACTTCAAAAAAAAAAAAAAAAAAAAAACACGTGTAATGATAGGACTTGTAACGCTTTTGTGACCTTCAATCGCGCAATAGATATTTCTTGTGGTCAAAATAATACAGAAAAAACAAATAGTATTGCAGAAACGTCGACATCAGGCGTGTCCATCTCCGTCATGGCAGCCTGGAAGGGCGCTGAAGAATGATACCGCCTTTCTTAATTAGCGGGGAGAAATATTCTTAATTAGAGCATAGCAAGAAGCAACTTTCATCAACTTTTATGTTATATAATTATGGTAATGTGATAATTAAAATTAAAACAACACTAAAAAAAAAAAAAACAGGAATAACGTACGCCTTCTAGCATTTTTCTTTTTAAAATTATTATTGTCCAAATTAATATCGTTTGGATTTCGATATTCTCAGAAAGTTCAACATATTGTGGATTGTTTTCGATGATAATCCTCTGAGTTTGATGTTTCCAAAAACCAGGTCGTTTTCAACAATAATAAATTCTCTTAAAAGCAAATGACTTTCCAATAAATTCTATTTTGTGAATTTGAAAATAAGAGTAATTAAAACCAATAGCCAAACTTTGTCAGAGGAATGATAGGGACCCAACTTTTTTGCCCAACAAAAGTCTAACTTTTGCCTTATTTATTTTTAAAAAATAAAATAAAATAAAAAATGAAAAAAATGTTTGCAGCAACCCTATCTATTTTTTGTTTTTCTTTTATTTGGTATTTTTTAAAAAATGAAAATTGGTATTTTTTTTCATAATAATGACATTTTCTTGAAAAAAATGACATTATTATGAAGAAAAATATTATTTTTCATTTTTAAAAAAATATTAAATAAAAGAAAGGCAAAAAATAGATAGGGTTGCTTCAGACATTTTTTCCATTTTTCATTTTGTTTTTTTTAGAAAAAAAATAAAATCTAAAAATTAGACTTTTATTGGACAAAAAAGTTGGGCCTTTAGCATTTCTCATAATATCATTCACCAACAGTTCAAATGATAAATGTTTTGCTTTTTTTGGGATAAATATTAATTCAGTGCAATATTTGGGCCTCATAAGTCATAGGAGGAGGACAAAAATTGAGATGTGACAACGTGCGCATCCCAAGGCCACCAAGCCCTGCTTTTTCCACCATAAACGTGCACATCTGTGGACTTACGTGCATGGGCCACACACCAATCAGACAGATTGGTCCAAGCTACCCACTACCCAATTGTCTATGAGCACTTGATTACCAATCTCACTCTGCATGTGTACAACATGTCGATGGTTTTTTTTTAAAAAAATATATATATGATTTTCTTAACCAAAACTAATATATATGCTTTCTGGAATCCCAATCACAAATATTGGTCAAAGTAATGTTTTCATATATATGACGTAGCTAGTAGCAGTGATTATGATTTTTGTTCTCTTATTTGATCAGTTTGTAAGATGATGAATATCATAGATAGGCTGATGATTAATTAATTAATTTGTTCAAGGCTTAACAAAAGAGAAATCTCCATTATTCCTTTCGGAATAGTTATGTCTTGTTGGTTCATTAAGATCGTCAGCAGAGAGGCGTGCAGGACCTTCAGTCTCAGAGAGTTCGGTTTCAGAGTGGTAAGCCCTCGGAGAGCTGACAACACTCTCAATGTCATGATGGTTGGTTTTATACTTGTGGAGCAAGTGTATAGGCGATGAGCCATGGCTTGGTGTATTCTCTCCACTCATGAACCCAGATGTTGAAACATCTCCCGCCCCTCCCGCCGCCTTCCTCATCTGCTTCCTCCTCTCCCTTGCAGCTTTTTGCCATTTCTGTAGAGCTTTTGCCGTTTGCTCTTCGAAGATTGCCTTCTTCATGTGAGATCCCATCTGCAGATTAATGCATGATTGGGCAACTTTATTTATTTATGTATATATATATTAATATTAATTACTCTTTCTTAATTTTTCTCTTTTAATTTTTTCAAATTTCTATATACATGTTGTCAAGTACTCACTTGAGTCACCAAGGCATAGAGGGGGAAGCCTGGGAATTGAAGGTGATATAGCTACACATGACTTGAAGAGCTACACCAAGGAAAACCCTTGCCAATACTTCTGCCAAATTTTCATGGAAGCACGAGTTCAACTTGAACTCATACTGCATGCAATCAATAATGGACCATCTTAATTAGTTAATTATAAATGATAATTTGACTTATTTTATTTTATAGAAATTTAATTACGTACCCATATCCACAGAAAGTAAGCAATTTGGAACGCGTTCTGTAAATTTGAAAATTAAGCAAAATATTTAATTAATTAGCTAGCTCGAAATTAATATGCATTATCCAATTAAGCTGCAACATATATTTAATTACTTTGCAGTTATTGACTCATCAGAAATGAATTATCTATATCTACCTATGTGATGTATTTACAGGTTAATTTAAAGGATTTTTTACCTGGAACAAGGTAAAATGTATCAAGAAAAGAATCCAATCAGGTCGATTGAACCAGAAATATTTGTTACTAGGCTCCACCACAGGGGCTCCTTTCACTACGGTTGTTCGATCTTGGATGTGCTGAGCCATTTCCATGATTATAATTTCAAGCTTCGTTCCAACTAGTAGAAGTATCTGTTTCACAAATTAATTAGTACAGTCCACTCAATCAAACTCATGTGATCGATCTGCTAGCTAGCTGTTCTAGTAATCCAATATTTTTGTAATGGTAAGAATTTCTTACTGCCAATGGTATGAATGACAATGCTGATAACATGTACCATCCTGTTCAAAGAAGTGCAGCTAGCATCATGGTTTTGTCAGTGAAAACGAAGTCATATATAAAAGCTAAAAATTATTAGTAAGAGGAGCTAGCTAGAGAGAAGTCATACATACCATAGACGTTTAAAAGCTGAAAAAGGATACAGCATATCCATAATGGTATGCTGTAGTATCAACATCCATCATTATTTATATTAGTACGTAGCACAAATTAACACACACACACACACATATATATATATATACAGGGGCGGAGGGAAGGGGGGTCGAGAGGGGTCAAATGCCCCCCCTCACACCCAAAAATTTCCCCCACTTTCCGTGAATCTTCCTGAATGCCTTTTTGCCCACCCTCAACACTCAACAGGGAATAAATTGCCCTGAGCCACTCATCAGTCATCAGATATTAGGGCAAATGACTCAAGTGTGAGGCGGCGACATCTTGATTTTTTTATTCTTACAGGGTTTCAGGTTTTAGGTTAGACAAGAGGTAGAAGACGATGTGAGATATATTTTACTACTTTACTAAACACACCGTTTCATTTTGGCTGTTAAGTTCCCGTTTTTACCTAAGCATGAGACTCGCAAGCTGTCAATGCACTGTTTTAAAAAGCTTGTGCAGTTGCTTTTTTTTTTTTTTTGTTTCTTTTTTTTTATCGCATCACTATGACTCTATGAGTCTGTGTCAATTTTGAAACTATTGTCAATTTCAATGCTATTTTTTACCCTAGAAAATTGCCAAACAGTAATTATATCTTTAAATTTGCTTAAAAATTCAGTCAATCGACAAATCAAAGTAACTAGCTTTTTTATTTACTAAGTGAAAAGAGTGTTTAAACTAGAACAAATTTTCACTTTGTCAATCTTTTTGACAATTTTTGTGTTTCTTTAAAATTATGAGATATGTAATTAAATTTTTATACTGATTTATTTACAAATGTACCATTTAAAAATAAAATCGTATATGCAAATTTTTATATCTAGATTACTTTTTAAAATTAATTCTTGATGAATATATATTTTCTGTCACATATTTTAATTGTATGAAATATATAATTATAGTTCTGGAGATCATGGAAAACAATAATGGTTCTCTTGAATAAATTAACGCTAGGTGTGAAAAAATAAAATATAAGTTACATTTATATGCTTTAAATAATAATTAAAATTTCTTGAATTGTTTATTTATTTCATTATTTATGTTCTTTAATATTTTTAATCAATTTTCTTAACTTTATTTTTTAATTTTGACCCCTCTGGACGAAAATTCTGGCTCCGCCACTGTATATATATATATATATACACACACAGACAGCAAGAGAGAGAGAGAGAGAGAGAGAGATCAACCTGATACCGACGACCACCTTAAAGTCATCTTCCATTGATCTTTTAATGTACTTAAGAAAGTCGAATTTGCTATTTGGTGCAAGATGGGCCTGCCAAGTTAACAGGAATTTTGTCGTGTTAGACGATGATTAATTAAAGATTGGAGGAA
Source organism: Corylus avellana (assembly GCF_901000735.1). Lineage (NCBI taxonomy): Eukaryota > Viridiplantae > Streptophyta > Magnoliopsida > Fagales > Betulaceae > Corylus > Corylus avellana. The sequence goes on along the minus strand of NC_081542.1, from coordinate 499,045 downwards.
AATTACTGGAGTCTAGATATCTGAGATTGGGTTGGCATTATTTTTCCTTTTACATATATAATGATGTATATATTATTCATTTCAACTGTAAAATAAATCATCGATCCTCGTGTCCTATACGAGAAAGGACACTTTCCTTTATAAATATTGTCATTATTTGTAAAGGTGTGGAGCCGGAGTCGATGAAATTTTTAATTTTAAATGAAAGATAGCTAGGATTCAAAATTAGAACATAAATTACCATTTTTTTTTTTTTAAAGCTTCAATTAATTAATAAAATGATATTATAAGATATGAAAAAGGAAGAGATCTGAGCTAGGTAGGCATATATATAGACAAAGAAAACGAGATGCATGCGCTTACGTACATTTATAAATCCGTGTCGCATAGTCAGATAGTCAACCTTGGTTATGGAACGAAAAAATTGCCTGAAAAATGCCACCTGAGAAAGCAAAGTGATAATTCATATATCTCAATTAAGGTTTTACAGCAAGCTTATTGTGATGAGTACCCACAAAAACATTTCTTTGTTTCAATGTGTATCATGAAAATTTCAGAAGAATTAATACGTTGATCTTACAATCCATCTGACGCCAGGTGTTGTTGATAAGCCGCTATGCCGCCGAACAAATGACGTTTGATGAGCAAGCCTAAATCTCGATGGATCTACAACAAATTAACCCAATCCACCATTTAATATATATATATATATAACTCTTACCTTTATTTTATGTTACTTTAAAATGAATAAGAAAGTGAAACTCCAAGTACTCCATAAAGAAAAATGTTTTCCTATGGATTTTAAAAGAAAATTTATTCAACTCAAATCAATTTATTAAATTGTTAGATTTGGATCTCCTATTATTAGGCTACTCCAATAACACATAAAAATTTACTGCCTATATATATATGAGAGGGGGTTGCAACTTGCAAGATCTACTTCTTTGGACACAAGGGTCTAGCTCACATCTTTTAGGTTACTTGGCATGGGCGAATGACGGGGCATCCTTTTAATTTCTTAGATTGTCTGAATTTTTGTGTATTAGGGCAACTTTTTTATTTTTTTTATTTTTAATTAGGGCAACCTAATAATGAAAATCTTCATCCTAAATTAGCGTGTAATTTTTAATAGACACATGATATCAATTTAATAAATTAATTAGAAGAATTTTCTACCATTCAATTGGAAAGGCCAGGAAAGCTTTATACGTCCAATATATGTAATAAGCTCATTACCGTTAGTAAATTGATATTCCAGAGATGTTGTCTCCCGCTCCCACGCGTTCCATTTCTTCATCTGTACTTACGTACAAGTCATTTAAACATTAGAATTAATATCATGTAGTTGAAATTGATTATTGCTCAACTTTTTAAAAGTCATGCGCATGCATGGAATTGAATTTTGATGTTGAAAAATGAGAGCAGGAGCATACTTTGGCTTTTGCCAGAACTATGGTTATAATGCTGTAGAGAACGTGGAAGACGGCAAGTACAAATATGAAGATGTGCAGTTGGTGCACCCCCGACTGTGAGATCAATGCTACCTTGTTCTAATTTCCATAAACAAAGCAATATACACATTAGACAGGACATCAAGTGAAGAAATCAAAGCAGATCACATGATTAATTTACTTTTACCAACATGATTGGAACAGTAATCATCTCCACCACCAGCTGGGGCGGCAAGGCCTCGGCGCCATGTTACATCATCTCCGACATACCACAATAACTTTCTCCTGTCATTGTCACCGTCATCTTCCTCCTGGGAGTCCACCTTCTTGCATGGAAACATGATGTTTGACGCTCCCTTAGGGATGCTTATCTTCGAGATGGGTTTTTGGCCCACCGTAATTAGCAGAGATATGAACCCCAGCAGCATCAACTCTACATTAAAAAAAAAGGAAAAAAAATCAAATCAATCATGATGTGTGTCGTGTCGCGTGTGTGTGTGTGTGTGTGTGAGAGAGAGAGATCTAGAGAGAGACCAGCTTTGATTTTCACTAAAGCCTCAGACATGGCCTTCTTGTGGTGCTTCTGAAACCACTGTCATAATATATTAAGAGGAAAGAAATTAAAGATAAGAACCAATATATATTATGATGATCATGACTTGTTCATTAATAAAGGTCTTACGTACCTTTTCAAGAGAATGGATCCCATGTTCAATAAGAACAGAAATGATCACGAAAACCGCACAAACAAGTGCAACAGCCCATGTAGCTGTCTCCTTCAATGTCCTCTCCCCTGCAGCAGCTGGAGCCATATGCCTTAATTTGCTAAGCAGCTAGCTAGCTCGATCCAGGCGAAGCAACTTTTATTGCAAAATATGATCGACGCTAAAGAATGCTTCAGAGGAGTGACAGGAGTCGTATATATACTTGACAAGAGACAAGAGGAAGCATGCATACTAGGACTAGACTACAAATATAAACAAATGGATGCCGGCGGTTGTACAGGCCAAGAACAATACGACGTCTGCAAAAAGCCATTAAAGTAGTTCTACAAAAGTGACATTTAATATATAGCAAACAATATTATTGGTACGTACGTATATATATAGTAGTGAGGGCGAAGCAATCTATTACCGGAGCTTGTCACCCTTTTATATTTGCTGAATAAATTAAACGTCGGATTCCCCTAAAATATGAAAAACAATAATATCTGGATATGATATATATATATATATATATAGCACCTTTTTTTCTTTTTTTTTTTTCTTGCTTTTTGCTGCCAACCAAATTAATAGGAATTAACATACACGCATGTGATTCAATTAATTAACAATGCATTCACTCCGCATTAATGAGACATTAATATAATTATTTGTATGATTTACGCTATGATAAATATAACTGTACGTGATGGTCTTTAATGTTCAGCTTATTAATTAAGTCCAACAAATTTTACCTTGTTAAGATAACAGGAACAAAAAAAATTGTCAATAATCTCCTATTTTTGGTTTATATATGTTCGTTGCGAGATATATATATAGTCTGCTCCCAAGAAAAAAAATAAAAAGATTTTTCGTATCGCTGCCACCGACCGATGATGTGTTCCAATCTAACATTATTAAGCCAGGCCGTGTAAGTGTAAAGCAGGATGAGCTCATCATCCTAAAATGTTGGGGAAAGTCCACGTAACCCCCTCAAACTACCACTCAATTGACAATGTCCCCCCCAAACTTTCAATTGCGACAATGTCCCCCTAAACTACAAAAAATTGTCAATATTCCCCCAATGACGAAATTACCCCTAGTAAAATATATAAAAAAAAAAAACTAAAACTAAAACTTCTAGAAAAAACCTAAAACTAACAAAAAAAAAATAAAAAATCCAAACTTGGCCAATTTTTTCTTTTTAAAAATCAATTTTATAAGAAAAAAATTAAAAAAAAAAATTTGATTTTTTTTTAAATAAAAATTGAAAATTTTCGTTTTTTTATTTTATTTTTGTTTTATAATTTTATTTAAATAAAAAATTTACGTTTAAAAAAATAAAATTTTTGCTTCATAAAATGATTTTTTTTTTGTTTTTTAAAAAAATAAAAATTTTTGTTTAAAAAAATTGTTTTTTTAAATTAAAATTTTTTGTTTTTTAAAAAAATCAATTTTTTTTTTAAAAAATTTATAGGGACATTTTTGTCTTATTGCTAGCCTTGGAGGGACATTGACAATGTTTTGGTAGTTTGGAAGAGACATTATCACAATTGAAAGTTTGGGGGGACATTATTAATTGGATAGTAGTTAGAGGAGGTTTTGTGGACTTTACCCTAAAATGTTCGAGTAGTTGGCTTTATAATTTATTCTCTTAATTAAATTGCTCGAATTTCAAAAAAATTTAAATAATGATCTAATTGTAATTGTAGTGATCAATCTTCGTTCATTCATGCGTAAAGCAATATTCTTAAGTGATTACTTTTTCTTTTTTATTTATTTATTAATTCTTTATTATATATTTTTGTTTTGTTTTTGCATGATGAAGAACTTTGTTTTGGCTACTTGTACGTTCGAATTGTGTGTACGTGGACATGTTTATAGCTGGGAGAATGTCGGGTTATGGGTACGTATATATGCACGCGTTTTTATGGCGTTTTCTGTTGATTCATGTTAATTAATTTCTTGTTGTTTTCTGCCTGCCCTATTTAAACTAATTAATTCCTCTATTAATTTGGGTAATTAGGAAGAAATATATGTTTGTCTTACATTCAGGTCTGCAGCCTGCAGGCATGCATCTAAGAAAGTATGTTGGGTATTACAATGAATTATTCTTGTCTTTAAAAGAGAAATGGAGTTAGAGCCTATATATATATATATATATATATATATATATATACATAGCTCGATCGGTCTTCGCAATTTCATTTTATAAGCCAGAGTTCTTAACAAAGATATTAATGTAGGTTTGGTATTTTTAAAGGTAAGGTTGGGACATGAGCGTCACCATAATATATATATATATATATATATATATGCACCCGATTCCGGTTTTTTGTTTTCAAATTTATTGGGGTATTTTTATCTTATTAAAAAATGTATAGGGGCATTTTTATATTTTTGCAAGCTTTGAGTGTAACATAATAACATTGACAATATTTTGATAGTTTATAAAAAAATTGTCATAATTGAAAGTTTAAGGAAACATTATCAATTGAGTTGTAGTTTACGCGGAGTATGTAGATTTTACCCTAAATATATTTATCCAATAACAAATGTTATAAGTTATAACAGTTACTAATCGTTAAACGAAGGAATTAATGTAATATTATAATTACATTGGACCAGGCCGAATCCCGGGCTGAGAATAGCCCATCCAATCTCAGCCCAAGCTATACCTTAGCCTATATTTGGGCTAATGCTCGGGAGCTCCATTATTTCCGGAATTCATCGGGAAATAATGGAACTCCATGACATAGTATTTACAAGCGTGCCATGAAGCACGACTTTTGCCGGATGAATTCCGGAATAATGGTGCTCCTTAGCACCACCCATTTGAGGTTCAATATTTTCTTTCTTTTACCACTAAAATCTGTCTTTTTTCTTTTCTTTTTTTTTTTGGTTGTTGTTGTTGCATTTATTGTTATACTTTATTTTCATTGGGCGTCGGCAAAAACGAGAATTCGATAACATCGAAGAAAGAGCGAAGTTGGAAGTGTGTATTCTCTTGTGGGATTGTCTTGATTGCTGAGAATTCCAAACGTGATGGCTGCTCTGCCCGGATCCTTCTCTCCAATCCAAAATCCTCAAACCCACTTCTTATCCGGTAATTTATCATCCATCTTTCTCTTCCTTTTATCAGTCTTTTCTGCTCATGTCTGTCAATTGAATTTCGCTGTTTTTTCTACGCTACGTGAAAATTACATCTTCTGGGTACCTTTGAAATTGTTATTCTGACTCACAGATCTCTGTGAAGCGTTTTCACATATGTGAATTATTACCTCATGTACTTGTGGGTTCTCAATTTCTTTCAATTATGTTAACTTAGGCCAAGAAAAATATTATGATCTTTTATGCAAGTAGCTTATTAATTAATTGCTAATGTTGTATTACACCCACAACCATATAGTAAGCTTATCTTCAAGTGCTGCGCTTACAGCTCCATGAGGATTTCAGTTCACCATAAGGCAGTTTGCAGTTTAAAGTTTTGATATTTGTCAACCATACACTGCATTGGCTTGTACTCTTACACTGTGTCTCGTATGCTCTCTGATTAAACATAGAGGTCGTAATATATAAATCGCTCGATTTTGTTTTTGTTTTTGTTTTTCACTTATGAATTGCGCGTACGAATTTAAATTGCTTCCCAGTGTAGCCATTTATGGCATGCTTATGAATGCTTTGTCTAATTAATGCCAAATATTTGAAGCCAGGTTCTTTGAAGCCTGACCGATGTCTTTTGAACATTAGCTCCAATGATCGGTCTTTAGGTCCCACTTTTCAGGGTAAAGCAAAACTCACTACTTATAAGAGGCGATTTACAGTCCGAGCAGGGTACGTGTATAATTGTGTCATAAGATTTGTTTGATTCATTGTAAAGTATAGGTATGTGTAGATTTAAGATTGTAGTTATATACTTATATGTTTATATGGATTAATGGATATACACATAAAATAGGTACTCTGGTCAAATCTTTTCAATACATGTATTGTATTGCATGCTTATTTTTTGCCTTCCAAGCGTTTTCAGATCTGTACACAAACAGTTGCAAACACATATAAGTTGGCTTTACACACTGTTAAAAGCTTTGGAACATTTGATCAATTGAGCAGCTCATGGGATTAAGCTTTTGCTCTTCCCCCTTTTTTTTCTCCCCCAATACATTGTTGTGCTTCTGTAGCCTCAAAGTCTTCTTTTTACTCCATAGGATGAATGCCCCTAACTCTCTTATAAATGATTTTACGAAATATGTTCACATCTTCTTTTGTAAGTTCCACAAAAAAAAGAGAGGAGAGTAGAACAGATAAACACACTGCACCTGTAACACAGGGAAAATTTACAATCAATGCAGTTAACAGTTAGTCCTCTCTTTCTATCTCTTGAGGCTTCTGTAATGATATCGTTTTTCTAAATTATGATCACTTGCTTTTTTGTACAAGTACAGTGGGGATGGTGGAAAACCAAGTAGTGCAAGTATCTTTGTGGGTGGCTTTGTACTGGGAGGCATAGTTGTTGGAGCATTAGGCTGCATATACGCACCCCAGGTATTGTTGGAGTATCTGGCTTTTTAACTGCATTGATTGTAACTTAAAAACTTGCTTGGTGTTGTTTGTCTGTGTTTACTTAGGATGTTAAATTTAGTGGAGTAGTGTATATGTTTGTTTTCTCACAATAACCATCTAATCTAATTTTGAGCTGTAGGATAAAAATATTTCATGTAAGTTTTAGTTTCCCAAGATAGATAAATATATAAGTCATTTGGTTCAATTGAGCAGCTATTTGATGCATCAGGTAGTACTTGGATGGGTCCTTCGCCAGCAGTTCATTTTTGGGCCATTTATATGGTTTAGATACTGCTCATCTAAGCAACAGTTCAGATGCTGCCACCCTCCCCTATCCAAAAAAAGAAAAAAAAAGATGCCAACTGATATATTTTGCTTTTCACAGATAAGCAAGGCACTAACTGGAACTGACAGAAAAGATCTGATGAGGAAGTTGCCAAAATTCATATATGATGAGGAAAAGGCTTTGGAGGTGAGAAGTTGTTCCTGCATTTGTAATCCTTAATAGTGCTCATTGCGTTTGTCCTCATGTTTGGTAAAGTGTTAGAATATTAAATTATAGAAAAGGACTACCCTTTTGGGTTGTGGTTACGAAGAAAATAAAAATTATGGTTGTCCCTCTTAGAATACTAGTTAAGCATCACAACAAGGGCAAGAGCCATAAACAGTACTACCCTTGTTTAGGCTTAAAATGCCATGATTATCATGTATAGGTGAGCCCTTATACTTTGTAGCTTTTATGAATGGAAACCTTCAAGAAGAGGAAAACACTACTTGTAATTTCATTGTCTTTTAACTCCGATCGATATTGTTTTAGTTCTGTCGCTTGTGACATTTACAATGCACTGATATTGTGGTTTGGTTGTGTGATTTTTGACGACAGAGGACCCGCAAAATTTTAACTGAGAAGATTGCACAGTTGAATTCTGCCATAGATGATGTATCTGCTCAGCTGCGTGCGGATGATGCCCCAAATGGAGCTGCAGTGAATTCTGATGAAGTTGAAGCTTCTATATAACATAATACTTGTCCAAATTGCAATATAAACAACTATCACGAGTTACATGTGATTACTACTGGAAAATAATTTTATACATATCTTTTAATCCTTTTAATTTTCTATTGGGTGGATGGATTCAGGTTGATTGTTGACGATTGTAGCAGCAAAACCATCACAATTGCTGGAACCTCTTTACTTTAGCATGGGCATCATAAATATTTTCTTTTCCTTCTATTTGTTTCTTCCTTTTTCTTTTTAGAAGGGAGAGGAGGTAGAAGGGGGAATCAGACAAATGGGATCCTATCAAATGTTCAGCATGTAGACGTGTATCTTTGCATCAGTGAGTTTTTGTATAATCTCGACTGGAAGGGAAACATTACACACTGCATGACTCGTGAATCGTAATTGCTGATGGAATAATGATATTTTGTTCACATAATTTATTTTTAGAAAATAAACATAATTAGTAATCAAATAGCCACTAGGGAGAATAATGGATTGAATCAAGCTGAAGGCGTTTGGGTGGTATTATATTTATGGGTGAATTTGAAAAAGAGATAAATGGAAGTGATTGGAAAATGGAAGAATAGAAGGTTCCTGACATAATGGAATTAGAATCCTCTACTATTCAAATGATAGTGGAGAGGTATTTTTGTCTCCTCAAAAAGTGAAAAGATAAAAATATTTTTTCACTATAACTACGTAGATATTCTCTAGTTCATTTAAATTGTAGAGAATAGAATCATGTTCCGACATTAATGAGGGAGATGTTAATTCCTTT
>NC_081542.1:484732-490449 GCF_901000735.1 Corylus avellana | reverse complement strand
TCCAAAATCTGCTGTATTTGTTTTATGGTATTTTTGTGCAATTTTTATGCTTTATATGAGGTGTTACCATATTATTAAAGGCTGTAAAACCATGTCTTACGCATCATCCGGATATAAGTTAAAATCAAAATTTTTATTTTTATATTATTATTTTAAAAGTAATGTAACTTTTAAAATTAATATTGAGTTTGCAATAAATTATTATTAAATTTTAATCTAATAATAATTGAATTAGAATATTTTAATTTCAAATGAACTAGATAATATTTGATAGTTATAGTACAGAGGCATTTTTTGTCATTTAAAAAGTGAAAAAACTCCTAAAAAAAAATTATTTATAGAATTAAAAGCTGAAAACGCGTTAAAGACCAATGTGAAAAGGAGAAAGGAAATAGGAATTGAAGAGAGAGAAAAGTCCTATTATTGAGTCTACTCTCCTCCTGGTCAACAAACCAAGTCAGCAAAATAAAGATCCACAGGCCGTAGGCAAAGGCAATGAATAGAGAAGAATTGTGTAGTCGTAGTTATACCTGTGAAAATATTTAAAAAAAGAAGTAGGTCGCACGTGAGACCCACCTGCCTTCACACAATGGACATCCCCAATAATAACGTATTCATTTTATAATCTTTTTTTATTTTTTTCTTTTTAGGTAAAAAAAATAAATATGTAAAATAATTACAAAACATTTAAAATTATTTTCACTTTCTTCTAATTTACTCCTTGTAATCTTTTTTAATTAAAAATAAAATAAAAAAGTATATGCATTCCATACGTGTCATGCAAAACGTCGACCTCATCCGTGTAATATCCACAAGAAATATTGATATTTCTTGCCACCCCATACGGCCACCCCATACGGGCCGTATGGGGTGGCCGAAACTACCCCCAACCCCTTGGGGGTGGTCCGGCCACCCCCAAATGCACCCGGTCCCCCTTTTTTTTTTTTTTTTTTTGGCCAAGGAGCCACCCCGATCGGTTCTCCGATTTTTTTCTTTTTTCTTTTTTTAATAATATTTTTCATTTTCTTTTTTTTTTTAAAAAAAAAAAAAAATTAGTTGGAATTATCGGTTGGGAAGTGAATAAAAAAAGAGTTGTTTTTTAAATTTAAGATGATTTTTTTGACTTGAAGACTGCAATTTGCTGTTGACATTGTAGCTGGAATAGTGTCGTTCCAGCTACAGTACCGGCCCTGGCTGGGGGCAAACGAAACCGTTGGGACCATGGTTCCCCCCACTTCCCCCCTCCCAAAAAAAATAAATTGATAGGTTCCGATCCCCCAACTCTTCTTTGCCGGTTGGTTCTTACTTCTTAGGTTAATTCTGAGGTTTTCTTTTGATTAATTTTTCTATTGTTTGGCTTGGAAATTTGGTTAAGAATATGAAAAGTTGATTTTTTTTTTTTATTATTTATTTTTTCCTTCATAGATTAGCCGTCGGCTTGGAAACTTAGAAATTCATGTTGCTACTTGGAAATTTATGTGTTTTTTGTTGTTGTTATTTTCTTTATATATGTATGTAAATCTTGGATCTTTTCTCTGTAAGAATTTATGGGTCTTGATTTGGTATGGCTGTATCAAAATTTTTGATGGGTTTTTATAACTAATGTCATTGAGAAATCTCTAGTTTCTCTTTGAGTTTTTGTTCCACCCATTGAACTTCAAGTTTGAAATCATAATGATTTAGGAAAATTTTGATTAGGTCCGAATTTGGGGGAATTTTAGTAAGAAGCTAAATTCTTAAAATTAACTAGGGGCTTTTGTGTGTAGTAAATTTCTATGCATGATTTAAGATCCGGGTTGTTAGATTGATAGGTTTAAAGCTCTAATTTCACTATTGTTTATAGTATGGACATAAACCCTAATTTGTATAGTATGAATTAAATTAGGGCTTTTAGTATGTGAACGATTGCTAATTGAATGTATTAATTACATTTAAAGCGTTAATTAACCCTAGACTTTTATGAGTTCAATGGAAATTGATGCCCATGGAGTTTAGGTTATAATATGTCATATTATAATCATATCGATTATTGTATGTGAACATGAATATTATAAATTTGGGGTAAGTTGCTAGATCAATGGAATAGGAAGAGAATAATAATTATAGGGTTAAGGTGTAATGTTTAACTTAGAGTGTATGTGATGATTATGTTATTCATGTGAGTTTGTTCATTGTTAACCTACACATATTTTTTCTTTATTTTCTAAAGACTCAAAATAATTATGTAAATTTATTTGTAGATGATGAAAAAGTCAAATACAATACTTGACTATTTCAAAAGAAAAAATGCACAAAGTTTATTGGAGTTTGATCCTGGATTGTGTGTCACTTATGAGAATATCATGTTAATCAACGAGGTGCAAAATAACTCAACACAAGTCGCACTTTTTGAGGTTAGTACTCTAAGTTCAATGCCTAATCTAAGTGGTCTTGTAATTTGGATATTATGGTTATTAAATATTAAGAATATTGTTTGTTAGAATTTAAATATTTAATCGGAGAGTATGACACAATTCTAAGCTTAATTCCTCATTTTATTTAAGTACCAGTGACTAGAAAAAGAAGAAAAAAAAAATAGAAAAAAGTACTAATTCATTACACATTGCCAAAAAAAAAAATAAAAAATCCAGATAACCACAAAAAAAAAATTGCTTTGGTCCCCTCCCATAAAACTTCCTGACTCCGTCCCCGACTCTCACTCTGCATGTGTACATGTTGGTGGTTTTTTTTTTTTTTAATATATATGATTTTCTTAACCAAAACTAATATGCTTTCTGGAATCCCAATCACAAATATTATTGGTCAAAGTAATGTTTTCATATATATGACGTAGCTAGTAGTGATGATGATTTTTGTTCTTATTTGATCAGTTTGTAAGATTATGAATATCATAGATAGGCTGATGATTAATTAATTAATTTGTTCAAGGCTTAACAAAAGAGAAATCTCCATTATTCCTTTCGGAATAGTTATGTCTTGTTGGTTCATAAAGATCGTCAGCAGAGAGGCGTGCAGGACCTTCAGTCTCTCAGAGTTTCAGAGTGGTAAGCCTTCGGAGAGCTGACAACACTTTCAATGTCATGATGATTGGTTTTATACTTGTGGAGCAAGTGTATAGGCGATGAGCCATGGCTTGGTGTATTCTCTCCACTCATGAACCCAGATGGTGAAACATCTCCCGCCCCTCCCGCCTTCCTCATCTGCTTCCTCCTCTCCCTTGCAGCTTTTTGCCATTTCTGTAAAGCTTTTGCCGTTTGCTCTTCCAAGATTGCCTTCTTCATATACCAATCTTTAACCATCGGATTTCAAGACAAAACCTACTTTTAACCAAAGTATTTTACTACGGTAGACTCTGCAAAGCAACATCAATTTGGATGTATTCATCTGACCACACTTTCTCCTTCACGTGAAAATTTGATCAGTATTTTATTTTATAGCCTTCATGTGCTTTTGGGTAAAAAGAAAAGCGTTGGTAAAATGCTCAGCTTTTTACTCAGCTTCCTATATATATTTTACTCGGATTCCACCCAAAACACAAACTCATTTTTCGGTTTTTACTACATGAAAAGAAGAACTTTCTTAAAATGGAAAGAAAGACATGTGGGAGGGTTCACTGCTGTGTGTTTTAAACGAGGGACAGAGGAGGGTGGGACTTGGAAGATTTTGTTTTCTCTGGTTGCTTTAATTTGTACGAGGAAAATTGACTCACACACCATATATGCAAACAAAAAGACTCACACACATTCTCTCCCTCCCAACCAATACAAGACTCACACGAAGAAGAAGAAGAAGGAGGGACCAAACGCAGCCATGAAAAGGAAACCACCTCGGAGTCGCAGCAACTCGGTAATGAAAAGCCATGAAAATCCTTCATCTATCATTGTTTTTGTCTCTCTCTCCCTTGTCTTCATTTTTGTACTTGTCAATGGCACCCCCGCTTTCATTGGGTGAGAAGTGGGCTTTTGCATTTCTTCTTCTTCTCTCTTTTCAAGAATGTGTTGTAGAGATTTTCTTTTTTCTTTTTCATTTTTTACTTTTATAATGTTATGGTTTTATATTTTGGAAAGCTTAATCTTTGTTTGGATAACCTGTTGTAGGTTTTGTTACGGAAGTTTCTCTTTTGCTCGTTGAAGTCCTCGTTTTTAGTTCTCAAGGCCTAAACTAACGAACTATGCCTTGATTCCCACTATGCTGGGCAATGGCGGAGTTGGGGTTTGTAGGGGCGGTATTAATAATTTTTTTTTTTAATGAGGAAATAAATAAAAAATAATAATAATTAGCTTTTGCATGTTTACATTCACTTTACCGTTACTAGTAAAATAGTTGCATAAGATATGGTTAAATTTTTTTTTTTCTGAAATTACATATACTTTGTATTTGATTTTTTTCGTAATAGCATAAACTAAACATTGAGTGGATTAGAGAAATTTCATTGGGTGGGTTTGATTTTTGGAGCTCAGTGGTTCTGTGTAATTGATCAACAATGTTAGGGTTTTGATTTTTTGGCAATGGAAGGTGAAGGAGTGATTTTGATTGTTGGAAATTTTTAGTGGGTGAATTTTCTGCAGGTTTTATAAAGCAAATGGGTTAACTAATTTTCTAACAGCCCATTCCGCTTAGCCCAATTATAATCAACTAACAAACTAACCAAACTCACCATTTTCTAACCTTCTATTTACTAAATTAGGCAGCTTCGCTTATAATGGATGCCAGATGCACTCCACAACTTTTCTAAGCCATTCTTTGTCTCACACGTGGCCTTGAACTGCGTGCTTGGTTTTCAACTCACGCTTAACGCTTCACTTCTCGAATCCTCTATTCATCTTCTCCCTTTCTTCTAAAATCTACCCGGTCAACTCAAGAAAAAAGAAAGGAAAGAAAAGTGGGTATTAGAGACTGAGAGACAGGTTTTGAGAAAGAGGGGAAGGAAATGGTGAGAGAAAAGTGAGAAAAAGAGGGGGAAAAAAAAAAAGCAAGAGTAGAGAACGAAAGAGAGAAGCTGAGATTACTCACAGAGTCAGTCATTGGACGTTGTTGGAGGTTTTTCTCTTTTCCTTGGTGATTGTCCGACTGTTGGGTTAGGAACTTAGGGTAAGTTTATTTATTTATTTTTCTTTTGTTTAGCGTATTGTCCGCCACTGATACTGGGTCCAAACTGTGAGCATTTTTGTAGAAAATCACTATACAAGGACACCTGATATTGTGCAGATTCTTCCATAGCAGGACACGCTGTTTCTAAGTACATACATCGCAGTTTTTCCTTGCTATTTTACCGTCAAAATTATTAACTTGTTTTTAAGTTATTTTTGATCATGTATCTTCTGTCTTCACTCTTCATTTAAGTTTCATTCTCAAATAATTTGAATTGAAATGTTCCTGCCTCTGCAATTGTATATGTTCATCCGATGATGTGTATTTTTGTTTGTCTGGGAGCATGAATACTAAGTTTATGTGGATCACCGAATTTTTGACAGTAGCACTGTCATTTGTGTTTACACCAAGTGATGGACAGATTAAAGGAACTAAATAATTTGATTGTATTTAATTAAATTTCATTAAATTTGTCATTGATTAGTAACTTTTATTTGGAATTCATATTGATACTCTTCCACCCTGCAGAATGAGCTTTGTGACATATGTGGTGATGTTGGTTTTGATGAAGTCCTAGCTACTTGCATTATATGCAATACAGCTCGTGAACATACGTATGATAATAC
>NC_081542.1:479885-484632 GCF_901000735.1 Corylus avellana | reverse complement strand
TTATTTTTCTGTGCACCCAACCATAACGAATATGATAGCATAATGATGAGGGAGCAGTAGAATACAAATTAAGATCGGATCAAAGAATTTTCAGTTGAAGGTCAGCATAGCCAACCCGTGCTTTGTGCCTTTCAAAGAGATCTTGCAGTGCTTCAACAAACTGACGGTGAGCTTCGATGACCTGAAACACAAAAAGAAGCAAGCCAACTGATGGAATTACACATTGCTTGCTCATTATGGGTTATGAGCTTGCCGAACTATAAGTAGGTAGAGCTTGAGTCGTTTGCAAGGCCCTGAGGATTCCATTTATAGGTGAACTACATATATAGTCATAAAAAAAATAATAGTGCAGCCTGAGCCAGTGTATCCATCACTTTTAAGCATAGGAGACAGCCCCTGAAGTCAATATGCATAACATATTAACATCAGAAGTCAAGAAAACACCACATGACAATGCAAATAAGTTCCCCTTCCATATACATTATGCTCAACATTTGAGCAGCATTCATACCTCTTCCATGGTGGGATGTGGATTCTTCTTGAGTTCAATTGGTCTACCCACCACCACATGCATTGGATGCCTAAAGGGTAAAGGAGATCTGCAAAAGAGAAAGAACCGCCTTTAGATGATCGCCAACTCTCTGCACATTTCCAGATGTTGCTACTGCAGACATATTCTCAAACAAATGCATGCAGAAGTGACAGGCCTAGAATTTCAATAAATAAATTGGATGAAGAAATAAAGGAGGACAGGGACGTGGATGAGCGTAATATAGTGCAGAAAGTAAAGATATGAATGGAACTATACACACCCCAAAATTCCCCAGAAGTATATTGGAGTGAACTTGATAGCTCTAGAAAATTGTAGGAAGAACTTCCCTCCAGGCTTCCACCACTTATAAACATGCGACTGTTGCACAATTGGGTAAAAGAGAGCAAATGAGAGGAATAAATTAGTTGTTTTGGGTAAAGCGGAAGACATCACTGTCAATATTTTGTGAGTTTCACATGGCCTCAGATCTCAACGTATGATCATGGACCAATAAAGCATAACCATTAAATGCACATCAAACGCAAAGCAGCTGCCACAATTAGAAAATCCTAAAACCTGGTAAGTTCACAGGTTCTAATACAAGGAAAAAGAAGGGGAAAATAAGTATCAAGAACCAATACCTGACCAAAGCAGAAAACTGGAACGAGAGAATGGCCCATTCCATGGCTATGCGAACAAATCCTCTTCTTGTCTTAAGGAAAGCAATCTACAAAGGAAAGACATTAGAAATCTCTCTTTATATGTGCATATGCATATGCGCTCACACACACGCGAGAGAGAAGGATTTCTATAGTCAAAATCAACACACATAATTTAAGCAATAATACAATGAGAAAAGAGCTTAATATTGCCCATTTGATTGTATAGCCAAGAATGTCAAATCTTTATGAAACTGTCGTGTTCAATTATTATCCAATATCTGCAAACAGACATGGATGAGTACATGGAAACTTTAAACAGACATAAACATACAGCATGAGGAAGAGTTAAAAGGTTAAACCTCAGAACCATGCTCCATAAGAAATGTCTCTTGCACTCCCCCTGGGACTATGATGCAGCTATAACCAGCTTCCAAGAGGGAGATGAAATTTTTCTTCGTCGCAGGTGCAAGACCCAACCATGTCCATATGTGCCTCAAAAAAGGTGTGTAGAACACCTAATCATTTTTCTCACACATGATGAGAGAGACTGAACATAGAGGCAGGCTCCATGAAATGTATACAACTTCAGGGTAAAAAGAATCTTACAGCGCTACTAGCAAGGACCTTTATCTTTGGGAGTGGCATGAAACCTGTAAGGTCAGCAAGTGAAACAACGCCAATTGGCAAAACTGAGTGTGGTTCATAACCAAAGACTGCATAAAACACAGATAGAGGTTAGTACTTTATCAAAACAAGGAGAAACAAAAGGCTATTTGGCTAATTATAGTGCTAAAGCACAACATAAAACTATTGCATCAATGGCTTACTAATTTAAATTCAGCAGGAAAATAGAAATGAGCTACCAACCGCTCTCTTGACTAATGGCTAACAAAGCAAGCAAAGAGTAACCACATCTCTCTCATAACTCTACCGAACAATGTGTCCACCCGAAATCCTATTGGCTGGTAACTGTTGGGGAGATTAAAACATAATATTATATGTTGGACACCACTCAATCCAAAAGCTTAAGCTTATGGATTCAGACCCAACTATATTATATTAAACACTCACACTTGTAACATCTTTTCAATGTAGGACTCAATCATTTTTCATTCACACGTGTCTACTCAACAATCTCCCCCTCGTGTGAGTCCATCACTACCTTTCTACACTCTCCCTTGAATGGAAGGTTTTTTATTAATCTTAAGGGTTGTCTCTCGGATCATTTGTGTGTTATGTGGGTTTGCCCGTGCCATGCACCTTTGCCTATGTTTCAGAGACTCGTTTGTGCCTGTACCATGAACTTTTGCCCCTTGCACCAGGTTCCCTCATTCATTCTCGCACCTTGCACCTTTGTCCATGCCTATACCACTCTACCATAGCGTACACCACCATATCCTTTGATACCCCTTGTTGGGGAGATTAACACCTAGGGAGGTCTTTTAGTTTGACCATAATATAGTATATTGTAACACTACTCAATTCAAAAGTTTAAGCTTATGAGTTTGAACCCAACTATGCTATATTAATCACTCACACTTGTGACATATTCCTAATGTGGAACTCAATATTTTTACACTTACACATGCATATTCAATAGTAATCCAATTATTAGTTTATTGTATCTTCTTCTTCTTTTTTCTTTTTTTTCCATGTCATGCATAAAATCAAGGGATTTCAACGTAACACCAAGAGGGTAAGAAATGGCTACATAGAAGACCATGCTCAAGCAACCTTTTTTACCTCCCACCTAAGTCATAACTCTACCTTATCCTGATCGAACAAGGTGTTCAACCAAAATCATATTGCCCGGCTTTCACATCTTAGAACACCCAAAATAATAACACAATAGAACATTGATATAATTATCACTTAATTAAAAAGCAAAGGAGAAAATAAAAAATTAATAACACGCCACTTAAAAATTAACAATTAAAATAAATTAATACAAAATTTCACTACCATTCAAATCGCTTTACATAGTATGCTCAACACATTGCTCGCATTTTACATTGTGCATAGTCAAATTACTTGAAGCTCAAATTGTTCACTTTATTTTGTACTCAAAGCAAATACCATTATAAAGCCCCAAGTGTTTAGGATCTGAATACCATTTTGTTCAAGACTAAACCTGGGTGTGCATGTGCCTGGTCTAGATAATTGGACCAATAAGTTGAATTGGATCCTTCATTCATTATCTTGTGTATAAAAGATGCTCCTTTGTGTGAGTACTTGAAGATTAAATGCTCGTACTGAAAGAAAAAATGGTTGCAATTGGTCAAAAAATTGAAACTTGTGGTTGTTGGCATAATGCAAAAACTTCATTAAGGCCATCTAATTCTGGAATTTTCTAATACACTACCAATGATTAACAGATGCCTTGCAAGACCTTCACAATTCACCTACCCTATATAGGACTTAATACATAGTCATGCAATCCATTCCGGGGTAAACTATTATTATTTCTATACCTTTTATTTGGGGGAGAGGGAAGAGATGGGAAATATGTTGCTATCTGTATGAAAAGGTATTGCACCCAAAATCTTAAGCTGTGATTATAGGGAAAGAGATGATATTCGTACAGGAATAAAATATCAAATCGATAAGTCACAGACAAAATGTATAGGGAAAAATATAATTTAGCCCCCCAAAATGTATAGAAAGTAATTTTGGTTCCTTTCTTCCATCCAGGCTTCACATCAATGGTTAATATCTCTGTTTCTGGCACTTGTCGTCTATAATGTAAATTTCACAGGAAAAAAAATATCAAATTAGCCTAGAGTCAGGCTAAAAAGCAATCAATGATGATATTTGTATTCACAATGATTCTCTCTTTTGGCTAAGAAATGAATTCATCACTTAACAATTAAATCTCTTTCTCGCTTCACATCTATGTTAATACAAAGAAAAAATGAAGAACTGAAGAATGGTTATCATTAAATGGAAAAAAAAAAAATGACAATCTCATTTTATATATATATTTTGCAAAAGATTGGTAGGTTGGTAATCTTAATTTCACCAATAATGGATTTCAAATTCATCCTTCAGTAGGGTAGCATGATGGCTCTTAGGTAATATTTTCGGTGAAAGAGAAATTGTGTATCTGTGAGAGAGAGCACTGGGCAGCAGAGAAATTTTTTTCTCTGCTGCCGGTGTGTGTGTGTGTCCGTGAGAGTGAGAGTGAGAGTGAGAGAGAGCAACTGGGCAGCAGGGAAATTTTTTTCTCCACTACCGGTGATAGAGAGAGAGGGAGCACCGGAGAGGTCTGGGTTGGACTCCGGCGTCTTCTCCAGCAAACTTTGGGCTGGGCTCCGGCATCGTCTCCGGCTATGAGCTGGGATGTACGTCGCCGCCGGAGAGAGAGAGAGGGAGAGGGGAAAAATGAGGGGAGGGGTTTTGGGATCAGGATCCCCAGCAATGGCTGGGGGAATTGCTGATGGTTTTTTTTTTTGTTAATATGGACCGTTGGATGAAATATAATAAAATATAATAAAATAAAATATTATATATATTTCTAAAAATAAATATAAAATAAAATAATTAAAAATTAAAA
>NC_081542.1:475777-479785 GCF_901000735.1 Corylus avellana | reverse complement strand
GTATTTTTTAAATTGTTTTCCTCAAAAGGACATTTTAAGAATTTAACCTTACCAAAACGACGTCATATTGAATTTTTCATCCTATTTGACGGTGAAGACTAACGGAGTGACCAAATTGTAACTGGTTGGTAGTTTAAGGGGCTACTTTATTACTTTTTGAACATTATAGAGCTAAATCGCAAATGACTGATAGTTTAAGGGGTTAAATTATATTTTTTCCAAATGTATAATTGGAAATAAGACGAGGGCTGGCACAAGATATCCTTAGATTCAAAAGGCTTTGGGTCATGTAACTAAATGCTTTTTTTTTTTTTTTTTTTGCAATCACTTGATCAAAGGACAGAGCAACGATTAATTCATGTGCCACAATAACTTTTCTCACCATCTCAACCCAATTTTCTTATGGGATTGCTCTTGATTATGCAATGGGTAGAGAAATCGAAAAGTTTCAGAGTATATTTTATAATAGTAATAAAAAAATAATAATAATAAAAAAAAAAAGGAAAGAAAGATAGAGTAATATATGGATAGAATTAAAACTTAGCATTTCTTTTAAAGTTTGAGATCCCGAGTAGACTATCACAGAGCACCCCAAAGAACACCCGAACACAGAATCAAAATCTAAGTAATATGGTCTTATTTTGATTTGAAATCGTCAAGAAAAAATAAAAAGAAGCAACCAGATTATGCATTGGAATGTACCTTTGGGTGATCGGCTTTCACAAAGATGGAAAACCCTCAAACTTAGAATCGCAGAGGAAAACCTTCAAACTCATACCCAGTCTACAAACAATCAAGCCAAAATCTATCACAGTCAAACAAAAATCAATGAAAGAGAAAGTGATAGAGAGTGTTTTGATCTGGGATTTCATCTGAAGATTGAAGCGGCCGAGAGAGTGAGAGATAGAGATAGGGTTTTGAACTTTAGTTTTGGGGTTAGGGCTGCTGGAAGCTTGAAAGAGATGAATCAACAGATTGGATTAAATCAAGTTACATCGGACGGCTATAATTATAAGATGAAAACTTTCAAATTTCAAATAATCATAATAATATAGTATAGGTAATTTCATGTGAGCTCGCTTATTAGCTATCTAATAAATGATCTTGACTATTTATTTTGATTCTTATCTTCTCATTCAATAAAGGACGTTGGATTAGCTCAATCAAGGGAAACTTACAACGATTCGGATGCACCATATAACTCCTACGCAATTAAATGGTTTACAATTGTCATCCATTGCATGCATCCAACGGCTTAGATTTCATCCCAAAATTTTGGATGGCTGAGACAGCCTGCGTGCAAACTGAGACAGCTGTAGTCTCGTAGACCGTGCATGTGTGGGGGAGTACGAGAATGAATTTATCCTCCGCGTGCGTGAGTTGGTGAATCCGGTTCCATGCGTTATCCAATAAATGATCTTGACCGTTAATTTTGATCTTTATTTTCGGATTAAATTCAAAACAACGGATTAATGAGCTCAAGGTGTTATGTGGAACACCAAATAACTCTCACGTTAGGAATGGATTACAGTTGTATTCCATTTATCAAATCCAACGGTTATTATTAAATCAATTAAAATCGGACGGTTATGATTCTAAGATGAAATATTTCAAATTTCAAATAATCGGAATAATCTAGTATGGGTGATTTTAGATGAGCTCGCCTCTTAATTATTCAATAAATGATCAAAACCGTTACAATTAAATACAAATTTGTATCAATTAAATCACAGCCGTTTAATTAACTAAAGTACGCAGCAAACCGTGCATGCAATAGTACCCCATAAAAACTCTAAAACAAAATTTTAAGTAAATACTAAATAGGTTTAAAAATATCAAAAAAATAAATAAATAGGTTTAAAAATGGTTGTATTATTTAGCATTATTTAGTAGTGTATAATGTCTAATTGTTTTAGTGTTTTAAGTCTCCTAATCTTAATTAATATATCATTAAGACAAAAACAAGTAAGTAACATATATAGACTATAGTTCATAAACATAGCTACATTACCTATTAAATTTAAATTTTGTAATTAATATATCATACACCAATACATTAAACCTATTTTTAATAACATAGTCTCATATAAATATAATGCTAGTTATACCCTTAATTAGTTAATTGTATACACATTAAATCTATGATTATTATTGATTAATAATATAGTCCATAAACATAGTTACATTCACGACTCACATTTTCACGTACTATTAGTATTATCAAATAATGTCATTATGTCACACACACTAATCACTATTATCATATTATATGTAGTATTATTTACAATTTTAATTAATATGTTATACTTAACACCATTAATGTATAACATACTAACTTACTAAATACTAAGTGACTAACTAGTAGTGTAATAGTAGTAATTAATAGTTAATATTAATAACTTATCACGTTAGATTATTTAGTTATCAACTTATCCCTAGGTTACTAACTAAGTAACTAGACTAACTAGTAGTCTATAATGTCTAGTTGTTTTAGTGTTTTAAGTCTCTTAGTCCTAATTAATATATCTCTAAGACAAAAACAAGTAAGTAAGTAACATATATAGACTATAGTTCATAAACATAGTTGTCATTAATTACATATTAAATTTGTAATTTGTAATTAATATATCATACATCAATACATCATATATGTAATAATTTATAATCAATTTTGTATATAGTGTTACATGTTAGTAACTTTGTAATAATTTCAAATCATATTGATTCATATATGATATATCATATGATTCATGTATCGTATATGTAATAATTAATATGTTAAATTGTTACAATTAAATTATAATAATGTCACACACTATTAACTAGCAACATGTAACATAATTAGTATATAACAAGTTGCTCAAGGAAACAAAAAGAAAAAGAAAGTATATAACTAATTAGTAGTTACATATTAACTACCTTTGTAGTTACTTATAACTTATAAGTTATATCATACATTCTCATTCTTATGTTTTGTAATTTAGTATATATTAAGTATTAAGTATTAACTAAGTTATTAAATTATAAAATTATAACTATGATTAATAACATATTCCATATAATGTTAATTATACTCTTAATTAATTAATTGTATACACATTCAATCTATAATTAATAACATAGTACATATAATGTTTTTATTTTTTTTTTGAAAGAAAACTGGATACTCTTCATTCATAGATGAAAAAAGAATACAAGAGCAATAGCTCTATAAAGAAAGAGCATTAAGCTCTGAAAGAACAATATTGGAAATACATATAGGAGTCTCCTCAATCCACAAATTATCCATTGTAACCCTCGATGCCTCCTTCGCCAAACCGTGAGCCGCTTCATTAGCCTCTCGCTTAATATGGCTAATCTTCCATTGACGGAGGAATCTCAAAACTAGCTTGGTATCTTCCACTAAACGCCCATATTGAAGCCAATTTTGTTCTGTTTCCCCAATGGCCTTGACAACCAATAATGAATCGCCTTCCAAAATTACATAAAAAAAACCCAAATCTCGGCGTAGTTCTGCTGCGTGTAGAGCTGCCAAACCCAAATCTCGGCGTAGTTCTGCTGCGTGTAGAGCTGCCAAAGCTTCCCCAACAGTCGATTCATAAATTGCCCCAATGGTTTTATTTTTAGCCGCAAGCACCCGTCCACCTCCATCTTTGATAATGACTCCTATATCCATGCACTTCCTATTCGAAGATACAACAATATCCCAATTTGCCTTGTAAAATCCAAGTGGAGGAGCTTGCCACTTCAATCCCGTCCCATCAATATTATCTACTACTAGGACCGATTCCTTAGCATTTGCCTGTGTGTATTGCGCCAGCCTTTGTCACGCCCCTGAATAAGGTGAATAGGGGAAACGTGAATTTAAAAGAAAATCACAACAATTAAGGAACAATTATCAGAGATCATTACATTAATACTAAGTAGCAAGTAAAGATAGGAAGTCAAAAAGTTATATAGAATTAGTGGTTTTCTATGAACATTTGCAAAAATCTCGTTTATATGAGC
>NC_081542.1:433355-473177 GCF_901000735.1 Corylus avellana | reverse complement strand
GTACATCATTGCAGAAGTAAATTAAGGTTCCACCCAATTCTTCTAGTTATTTTGTCCTTGGATTGATCATAAAACCACGTATATATATTAATTTTCTAGCTTGATAGAAAAAAGAGCGTTGTAAATTCTACAGAAAAACACATGATTAAAAACGTTTGAGAGGGTAATTAATAGTATATATGATCAGCTAGCTCAGAAATAGGGACATTAATTAATTTGTTGGAAAATTGCAGTCAGTGTCTGGTTGGGTGATGTCCTGTCAGTCATGTATAATTGTATATATATTAATATATACACACATTCATGGAGAAGCGTCCAAATTAATTAAGGAACCGCCAGAGTGTATGCATCGTTCACTCCATTATAGAAAGAGTGGGACAACAATTATTATGATTCCACATTTCATGGATTCTGACATGCCAGTGGACATGTGGGGAGGGTTCAACTGTTGAAGAGGTCAAGGCAAGTATGATTGCGTACGTTCATAGCCAATTCAAAACTCTTAGCTAGCTTCTTACAAAAAAAAAAACTCTTAGCTAGCTAGCTAGCTTCGACAAACAAATTCAGACTCTTCTTCCTCAGTGCTTGCCTGTCAGGCCAATGGAATCAGACGCATGCTTGTAATTTCTACAATCTATTCTTTCCACCCATCTAGTAATGCTATCTCTTGTTACCTTTTATTAATTAGAGGGTCCTCACAGGACACATTCAAAATCAATAAAGGAATTTGTTGATTTCAACAAACAAAAGATGCCATATTTCACATTGAAACATCGGGGTTGTTTAAGAATGTCCTTGGAATGGTACTGTTTTAGGGCCTCCCTTAATCTCAAAAAAAAATTCTTTTCACCTCAAAATTAATCCCAACATTTCTACTTTTTATATCACATCAATCATTTTTATTATTACTATTTAAATAAAAAAATCACTACAAAACAAATTTTTTACATTTTTTCATATAAAATATATTTTTTCACTTTTCTCCACAAAACGTTTTCACTAAAACCAATCAAACACTAATTCCTAAAAAAAGGCTACAGTACCGGCCCTGAAACAGTACCGTTCCAGGGCCATTGCCAAACAAGGCCATTGACACCCCCAATCCTTGCCATATCAAGCACATTTACCATTTACCATAATTATAATGACGACAATCCTATAAGATAAGGTAATGGCCCCTATTTTTAAGTATATATGTAAGTACATTGCTAATTTCTTTTCACTCTCTTATTCATTGCATGTATTATCTTTAAAATATCTTACAAACTTAAGTATTAGAGTGTTCTTCATAAGTATGTTGGACGAGTCACCATTGTATATTCAATTCTTTTAGGCTAATCAATCTATCTAGTGTACAATCAACTGTATGAACACTATCCATTCTTTAATTAGGAATATCTTATTTAAAATTAATATTGCAATTAATTAGTAGATCTCTTTTTGGGCCACGCACGCATATGGAACATTTATATTTATTTAGTTCTTTTTATTTCATTTTATTTATATTTAGATAATTTCATTTCAGGCCGGAAGACAAATGTACGGTAAGATCGATGAGTAGCAGAAAATTTACTCAATTTTGTGAAACTTACTATATATATATATATATATAGCACATGCCTAATTATTCTAGCTAGATAAGAATTCGTTTCTTCAAAAGTACTAGTCATATATATTTTATCTCGATCTTTTTATTAGTTTAAATTTTTGAAAAAAGTAGGTATGTAGTGATAATTTATATGATAGCGATATATCCGAACAAATTAAGATGTTGAGTTGAGTTGAAATTTAAACTTTTAAAATTATAATTAAGCAGTAATTTATTATTCCCCCTACCTACGTACCTGAGTTATGAGTTATTAGAGGAAAGTGAAAGCGAAAGTAAAAATGTGAAAAACCATTGTTTGTTTGTTTGTTTGTTTGTAGGGTTATATATAGGAAGGAAGGTGATGAGATGTTTGAAGCAAGGCCTTTAACATGAAAACGTCTCACCAGCCATCAGGGTTCACAAAGGCGCTATAAATACTAGATTGTTCCAACATTGTAGGCGAACTTCATGGCTTTTCCTTCCCTTTTCCCCTCCACTCTCCAACTCCTCCCCTCCGAGTCTTCCACCACCACCACCACCACCACCATGATTTTCACAGCTCCTTCTTCAATATTTGATTCCAGGTTTCTCCATCTCTCAATCTCCCTCTGATCCTCGATCTTCTTCAATTCTTTCATGGTAGTTTTCAATAATTAATATATATCATATCTCATGCTAGCTAGCTAGCCGTTTTTCTTTTACAAATATATAATATATATTAGATCGATCGGATCCAACTGCATGTTTCTCGTCGCTTCTGATTTTGTGTGTTTGTAGGAGGAATTGAATGAGTAGTGATGTAATCCAACTAATCAAGCCTTTAACCTCAAATCATTCTTCTAATTAATAATTCTGATCTAATTACTATTAATTCCTTTGTTAGCCAATCACAAGGGATTTAGTTTAATGACCTCAGAAGTCGGACCTCGACAGTCCTTATCTGTTTCTCAACCACACCGAATTCTACTCCTCTAAATGTTTTTGGCTTTTTCGTCATTAAAGCTTTGTGTTTTTCTTCTTGTGGTTGACGGCGGCCGGAGATATATCAGCTTAGTTGTGTTTTAATTTTACGTAAACTCTTCTTCTTTTTTCTTTTACTATGATTAAATAATTGTTTTCATCCCTTGTATTTAGTTCAATTTTATTATTATTTTTTTATTCATATTATGACCGAGTCGGGTCGAATCAAGTTTCAGTTGGATCTGACTCCATAGACCCGGACTTAAGCCAAGTGTTTTTTTTTTTTTTTTTTGACATGTTCACACGAGAGAATGAGAGGAAAATTCGAATTAATAATTTATACTTTATAAGACGTGATTCACAGTCGATTGACGTATCAATTGGAGACAAGCCTAATTACTGACTAGGCATGCTAAAGCAAGTTGATTCGCTAATGCTTGTACTCACATGGGCCATGGCCCATGAGGTCCCCCCTCTCAACCATCCGCATCTTTTGTTTTTGTAACAAAAAGAATTCCCACTCCACTTGCCTTGTACCCCCTTTGATTGGATTTGGACTTGGACCCACCCATCTTCTACTCTTGTAGTCTTTTATTTTTTTTGTTTGAGCCGCTGGCAATTCCACTTTAATGGGTCCAGTAATGTCCTTCATTTTGTGATTACATATGTCTGCAACTTATTCATTTTCATCGTCCCAATTACTTTTTTTATTGACAGATTCAGTTGACACTTGCTAAAAATGCATAGCCATCTCATAAAACTTAATTACAACAAATTAACAAACAATTCTTGCCCGAAATCGAGTATTTTTTATTGGTTTAGGGGTGCTTTGTACAGATCCAATACTCGCCTTGTCTTTCAAAGGCGATCGAGGCAAGTACGTACGTACAGGAAGATTCCTGCTTGGGAGTTTTCCATCATTAAAAACAAAAACAAAAAATTAGCATAGCTATGAGTATTTCCTTGTAGAAGGTAGATATATATAGAAATATAGAATTAATCACAAGCAATATTAATAGTGGCGCATTGAGACCGTACTCCACCCAAGTCGTGACAAGTGGTGTTACCTTCATGGGTTCCTTCCTCTCCGAGCTGGGAACCGTTGTACAATATTCACACTTATGTAGCTTTGGTTTCCTTATAAACTTGTCTTTTGTAACTTTTTCTTTTTAAATTTTTTTTTTTTTTGAATTCTGATGAACATACTTTGTCTCTCTTTGGTGCTGTTTCGCAGGATTTTCCTTCTCTTTTATCAGAACTGAAATAGTAGTACACAAAAAGGTTCCAAGTAGATCGATCATATTTCAGACTAGAACTGCAAATTAAGTTTGATAACAAAGATGGGTTTCTGGTCACTCTTTGAGGTGGCATCCATGCCAATCTTGCAAGTTCTCCTGATCAGTATATTGGGAGCGTTCATGGCAACTGAGTATCTAAATCTTCTCCCTGCGGATGCTCGACGATCCTTAAACAAGGTAATGCATCATGCATGCAATGCATACATACATATACTTGTGGCAACCTGGTTATAGTTGTGGCTAGATCACATTCAGAAAAGTTAAGCCTTTTGGATCTCTCTTTTGATTAGTGCAAGGGAAAACAGGGTCGAGATGATCATTCTCTTCAATTAATATGTTTTTTTAAAAAAAAAAAATCTTAAAAATTTCGAATTATGAGTATTAATTCCTTGTTGCTTAATGCAGATTGTCTTCATGGTGTTCACTCCATCGCTGATGTTTGCCAGTCTGGCCAAGACTGTTACGCTCCAAGACATCATTTCATGGTAGGTTACTTTTGTATTCTTTGTGCTTTTTGTCCATGGGTTTCTTTTTTCTCTGTTAAACTAGGCATTCTTTTTGCCTTCTTCTGATTTTCTAACCATTTGTCACGAGATGAAATCACTTTGTTGAAGGCAGTGATATCTAGAATGTGTATTTGAATTTGATATATATGCGTTTCTCTTGCGATCAGGAATAGGAATGCAGAACAGACAGAAAAAAAAAAATGTGGGATGAGAGTGTAGTATGTAGTATTAGTGTTAAAGAAAGAAAACAATGGCTGAAGATGATTTATTCAACTCCAAACATATTAAGACGATATATGATGTGTAAAAGCTTACATTATTTATAAGTTTCCAAATGCTCTGGCTCTGGCTATTAACTGTATCTTTTTATCATTATCTCTTCAGGTGGTTTATGCCAGTAAACATTGGACTTACCTTTTTATTTGGAGGAATTCTTGGATGGATAGTTGTAAAAATATTGAGGCCAAAGCCTCACCTGGAAGGCCTGATCATCGCTACATGTTCGTCAGGTATTTTTGATTGTTGAGAGCTTTGATGAGCTCCTTAATTCTCAGGATCCATTTTTATGTGAAGTTAGTTGAAGTCCTCATAATTAGGTTGTTAATCAGGAAACTTGGGAAACCTTCTCCTTATTATTGTCCCTGCAATCTGTAACGAGGCTGGGAGCCCATTTGGTGACCGTCATGTTTGCAGCTCTGTTGGACTGTCTTACGCATCTTTCTCCATGGCGGTACAATTCCTAACCTGCAGCCATTTATGCTTTTTGTCAAACTCAAAAAAACCATTAAACCCCACAATTTTTTGGCTATTATTGTAGCTTGGTGGTTTCTTCATCTGGACTTACACTTACCAGCTGATACGAACCTCGTCCATGAAATTCAAAGCACTTGAAGCAACAGGGGAGGTCTCAAAGACACCCAACAATGATTTAGATGCTGATGGGGAAAGTCACCTTCTCAAGGGAGACGATGAAGAACATGTTGCTATAAGTGTGTCACCGATCAAATCTATTGAAGACACTGAAAACCAAGTTGTGAGTCATCATATTGAATGTGTTAACATAAAATGAACTAATTAATGTCTAATGTTAATCTGTTTTCTGGATTTGACACCCCTCATAATTGCAGATTATAGCCCAAGAATCAGCCAGTACAGTGGAGAAGCGAAATGTGTCATTCAAGACTAAACTAGTTGCACTTTTTCACCAGATTCTGGATGAGCTTTTGGCACCCCCAACACTAGCTGCTGTGAGTTTTCTCAACATTTCATTTTCAACCACATACTTAACTAACAAGAAGGTTTTAGAAGCTAGCATTGATCTACTTAATTAGCTTGCTTTCTTGTCTATGATCAGATTGTGGGACTCATCGTTGGGGCAGTAACATGGCTGAGGAACATAATGGTCGGGGATGGCGCCCCGCTGCGGGTCATCCAAGATTCTATTCAATTACTCGGGTATGTTTATGTATCATTCATAAATTTCCCAAAACCTTTTACCAAGTATATCTAATAGATGGAATATCAAATATACTTTACATTTATATATATGACCAATTAAGTACGTAACAGCAGAAGTTGTGTACGTGTAGGGATGGGACAATTCCTTGCATCACCCTTATACTGGGGGGCAACCTAACTCAAGGTAATCATCCTCCTGCTGATCAACATTTAAACCAGGCCAGGAGAAGCAAAATCTAACTGGTTGTTACTGTGTTTCAACTCTCAAATTATATATAGGCTTGCGCTCATCAAAAGTCAAATTGTCAATCATCATTGGAGTGGTCTTCGTTCGATACGTTCTTCTTCCTGTAATCGGTATTTGGATTGTTAAAGCAGCTGCCAATCTTGGATTCCTCCCATCAGACCCCTTATACCACTTTGTGTTGATGATTCAGTTCACCCTGCCTCCTGCCATGAATATTGGTTAGTAATGAATTTTGGTCATTCATAATATATATATGGCTCAAGAAGAGTGTTGTGACCCTAAACAAAAAAAAATATATAATTTTGCAGGGACCATGACCCAGCTCTTTGACGTGGCTCAAGAAGAGTGTTCTGTTCTGTTTCTGTGGACATACGTGGTTGCAGGCCTTGCACTGACGGTATGGTCAACAGTCTTCATGTGGATCTTGTCTTGAGGAGACCACCTTCAACTCGATCGGGTTGAAAACATCAAACCATAATCACCATTATATGAATATTGTCTTCTTTTCGAGTGTTATTTGTAGATTTTAGGCATAATATCCTCGAACTCCCATGCTTTCACTTTCACGTCCTCGAGTAATTGCTTATACGCTTGTACCTCAACAAGATCGACCGTTGATGTAGACTCTCTATGAAATATTCTTTCTATTACTTTGTTTCTTTGGATTCAGTTCGTGTCTGTTTTTTTTTTTTTTTTTTTTTTTTATGGAAATATCTCAAATTCCCACCTAATTGATAATTCATCGCCTAAACTTTTAATTGGGACAATATCTTTTCCAAACTACCATAAAATTAACGATGTCTTCTCATGCCAATAAAATGACAAATTATCCTAAATTTGATCAATAAGACAAAAATACCCCTACAAAAAAAAAAACAATTAATTTTTTTCTTTCTTTAACAAAAACAAATATTTTTTTAATTTTCACTCCCTTTCTTTAATTTTTTAGTTTTAGTTTTAATTTTGTTTATTAAGGGTATTTTTGTCATTAAGGGGGACATAGTTTGAAAAGAACATTGTCAGTATTAAAAGTTTGAAAAATAAAAATATATTGTCAATTAAGTGATATTATCACTATCAATTAAGTAACAGTATGACTCATACTGGATGAGGAAGGTATATATATATACTCATTAACTAAACATAAAGGATACGCATGCAGGGGGTGGGGGGCCCAACTAGCTCCCCAGAATACAAGATAATAGTGCCAAATCAAAACCAAAAAAAAAAAAAAAAAACCGTAGGTAAGAAAATGACACGGTCCAGTAACTTCTTTGACCCAAGGACGGAGAAAAGGGCCGCCAAAAAAACACTAACCAGATCGAATAATGGCTGCGCGAAGATCAGTTGAGCTAAGGTCGTTGTCATTTTGAGCATAATGACAGCTTTGGCCAATATTTAATTTTATCAGAATATTGCCATGCTGACTACATTCGTTCATCAAAAGCACACTTGAAACCAGGAATACACAAGAAACAAATCAATCGATCAAAATTAAATCAAGACATTACAGTATGCCTGATTTCCTAATCTATCCCACTGGACTCCACTTAATGTTTCAAACCAAACATAATTGCAGTTTCATAAACATTGATATTGAGAAACAACGGAAAATGTCATCGACTCCTCTAAATAAGGGTGAGCTGGAGTTTCGGCCGGTTGGGCTGTGGCTCCACAACCTCCATGTGAATTTGTACTGTCTGCAGAACATTATAAGAAACACTACCATCCATCTTTTTAATCTTCTGTTGTTGCTCGTCGACATACCATTCTCCACTGCCCTTCTCGCTTCTTGGTGTCAAGTACACAGGCCCTTCAATACCATACCTTAAAGAAAAAAGGAAAAAAGTAAACAAAGCTAATGGAGCAATGGCAAAGTAATGGAGTTATCCAGAACTAAGAAATCTGTCATTTTGGAGTAATTATCTTGACAAGCTACACAAACGTATTTGCCTCTATTTATTTACTTATTTTTCTCAAATTTTCCTTTTTAACTTTTTGGAGTATGGCAGAGCAAAAGCTGGATCACTGAAGCAAGAATTTACATAAACGATAAAAACGCCAAGAGATAATCCAGCGAGAAGTTAGAAACATACTTGGGCACAAATACAATAAAGCCATTGGCTCTTATCTTCACTACTCTGGCCTCGGTGTCTGTGGGCCTACATGAGCAAAGACAAATTACATTTGCATTTGTGCTAACGGGAGGGGGAGAGAGAGAGAGAGAGCCCATGGTATATACCGTTTTCTGAAGTAGATAAGAGTATGCAGCTCTACTGAGGCCCTGCTCGCCATCTGGGCATTTCTATGTCGATAATTTAAATCTGAAGAAATTTACAGCAATCAGCATTCTTAAATCTCGACATACACATTGGCCAATTTAAACTTTATAGAGAAAGCATACAATAAACTAACCATGATAATGGGGAAATCGAGAAAGAAAATTAATTGAGTTGACCTCAAAAACTGAATACATTCAATATAGAAAACATATTTGAATTCTGAAATACGAGACATGGAATCTGGAATAACCAAATCAAAGTTTTCACAACAGTACATAAGAACAGAAAGTGAAAGTACATGCACTTTAAATTCATTAAGACAAAAAAAAAGTGACTTTCAAAAATGTATGCATAATATATGCAAACTAGCTGCAAATGATTTTTTCTTGTATCATGCAAAATTATTCAGCATCCAGCAGCAAAACCAATACGAAGAATGATTGAACAATCATATAGCATGGAAACAAAGTTTTAACAGGGTAAAGTATTCCATACTGTCGGCAACACTAGTAAGTTGGGGTCGGTCCTGGAATATTGATGGAAGCTTGTATATCTCTAAAGAAGCAGCAAGCAATCGGTGTACAATGACATCTGCAAGAACAGTAAGTCCCAAACTCAATTTACAATAAAACATTCACCATGCATCCACCAAACACTACATGATAAAAACTGACACTAACCAGCATATCTCCTTATAGGAGAAGTGAAATGAGTATACAGAGGTGATGCAAGCCCATAATGATGATATTCTGGAGGGCTGAGATCCCCACTATAGAAATAAACTGCCTAAATTTGTAATCCAAGGAAAAAAAAATGAAAAAAAAATAAATAAATAATCTTAGAAATGTCTCCAAAAGAAATAATTCCGAATTCAGTCAACTATTCAAGTGGAGTTACCTGTGTCATGCATCTAGTTGCCAATATCCTGATCAGCTTATTAAAGTATGGATCATCACCCTGGCAAATTAATGTGAAATCAACGTAAGCAACACCACAAGTTTTTATTTGAAAAATAAAATAAAAAAGCCACACAAAGCATGCATAACTTAAATAAGCCAAATTGCAAGACATACCACTGCATGGTCAAGTGAATCAGCCAGTGCTTTTGATGAAGAAACATCCAAGTTGATACCAACAGCAGCAGCTGTGCGTAGCAGAGGTTCAAGCATCTCCCTGGTTGGAATAGGATGACGCCTGCACGCAGAAAAAGCACCCATAAGGAGACATAGTTTGGCACAGTTTGAAAACAGCAATGACATTATATCCTGCCACAACCACACAATTTGGACAAAAGTATGTACTTGTGGCAAAGGTAGATACATCCAATGCTCTTCCAACAAATGGTAAAATGGATATTAAATTTGAATGAGAAAAAACATGTATATGATGTTCTCATGTGTACTTTTTGTGTAGCGCCCAGCATTGGAAAGGGCAATAAAGATTTAAACAAAGATGATTAACCATGCATATGTGACTAAATCAAATGCATGCATAGTTTTCCATGTGATAATAAGCCTTGCACCTATAGTATTTATTAAGGCGGGGAGTTACATTTGTACACACTAAACATTAAATTCTAAATGAAGACTAGTCAAAATATGAACCATAACCAACATTAATGCCTATTTGGATGGGGATGCCCTTTGCCCTCATGGCTTATCTAGCAAGAAAAAGAGGTCATTCCAGAAGAGAGACAGAGAGCAGAGATGACAATGTAAAACCACCAATTTACCTTAGCAGTGAACACAAAGGAAAATGTTTGAGGATTTTTTGTGCAACTGAAACATTAGCAGCAAGCATAAACTCCTCAACCATTTGGTTTGCTTCCCGAATCTGGTACATACCTGCAGAAACAACTCGTGTATTAGCAATATCAAAAAAAAAATTTAAAATAGGAACCAATCAAGAAAACCATAAACCTATACCATATAATGTTCTAACCTTTCCCGTCTGCATACACTATATCATTTATGCTAGTGAAAAGATTTCAAAAGAATCATTGGGCCATTGGACTAGGCCATTAGTAAATAGTTTACGGATCCAGATGATTATTTAGAAATTGACCAAGGAATTAGGACAGGTGACTCATTTTCACCATAATTAAAAAACCATTTTTTTTTTAATTGGGATCTATAGGAAAAGAAAACTTGCCATTCAAAACATACCAATATCAAGAGGGTCATGAGTCTCAGTGTCAATTTGAAACTTGACTTCAGCAGAAGCAAGAGTTAAGGCTCCTCTATCAATACGCCTCAACCTCATTATCTGCAGGCAAATAAAAACCAGACCTTTCAGGGAAATCCAAACAGAAAAAAGTACGATACAGTCCATTCATATCATGAACAAATGGCTAAAGTAATCTCCAAAGAAAGCTTACCTTTGCTAGACCATTCATATTTCTCAAATCTGTGGTTAATGGATCCACCAACCGACTGAAAATAACATGAAAGCAATCAAACAGTTTCAAAATAAAAATTAAATGAAATGAAAAACATTACAAATGGAAATAAGACCGCATTATATTTCATTATGAAAATGGAACAGACGGGACATGCTCAATCTTTCCCGCAGGTTTTATGATTAGCAGTAATCAACAAAGACAATAAAAACAATTTCATACTACCGAGACAAAAGAAGAGAAGAGAAGAGAAGAGACAATACACTTCAACAAAAAAAAAAAGGTTGAGATCCACCACGACCTGTATCTTGGTAGTTTGAATAATTTAAGGGAAAAAAAATAAGGATTAGTGCTTAAATATAAGAGCTACCAATTTGTCAATTGACAGGGAAAACATAGAGGTCAATAGCCACCAACGTGAAACAGATGACAAGGCAACTAGTTGTTAGGGAAATCAGAAACAAAGGGCAATTTAGTCAATTGGTTATAAAGACTTATGTGGGGATGAGGAAATTCTTGTGGGGGTGTGAACAGCTTCTTAAATAAAAAGATGCATCATCATTATAATTGGAGAAGAAATACAAAGGTTCATACATTTTACTAAAGAACCAACCTAGCAATTAAGTTAATTTGCAGAAATCAACCAAAATTGGAATAGAATAGCACCTGTCATCCATCCTTGCCTGAGCTTCAATATAAGACAATGCTGCACAAGATTTTATAACACTTTTTGTGTATCTTGTAGAAATAATCTCTGCTTCAGGTGTCATCTCCTGAAATTAGGCAAATATGAAAGTAGGAAACCAAAAAAAAAAACAGACATCTCAGACACATTCAGCTCAATCAGCAATGCCACCTATGCGCATGTGAATTCGCATTAAGGCATATGCATGCATTTGTCTACATACGAATGTGGCTATGCATGTCTGTCACATTGGTCAGATGATATCAGTTCAATTAGGTGCATAACACCTCTCAGGTAAAGGCAAAGATGATTTGTTCCTCAACATTTCTAAAGAAATACAAAATATATTATCTGAAGTGAATCACCTCCCACCAAAAACACGTAATACCATATTCAAGATAAACTGCATCTACATACAAGGAACAGTATATGTATTGAGAGATAAGCTTTTGTCCTTGAGAAGTAATTTAACAAATGTGTATCCACAATAAACACACACTTGTAAACCACATAGGTGTGTCATGCACGCAGAGGCAAAGCCAAAACTTTCTCCAAGGGGGCCAGGTTATATGTTGAGATTAGATACTTTAGCATTAGTAGCTTGTCACAATATTGCCTATATTGATATTTAATGGCCTAGTCTCAAGGAGACAAAGACAAAGATCACAAGCTCATCTAACCCTATCTAGGTGTCGCACAAAAGTGAAATTAATGGACACCGTGTAAGCAGATAACCCATTGAGCAGCGATTAACCACTACCTCATATGAAAATAGAATTAATGTCACTTTCTTAAAATTCTCATTCACAAAACTCAAACAAACCTCAATTTTGCATCTCTAGATACCTAATTTGAATCTTCAAAATCAATGGCAGAATATAGTTTGTGTAAAGTTCTGGAACACGATGTTTGTAAAAGTAACTCTTTTTTTTATAAGTAATAATCTCATCAAAAAGGCGTACAAGAATGCAACCCTAGTACACAGGAAGTATACAAAAGAACCCCCTAATAAGGAGAGACAAATGAACAAAAGTTAAAAAGAACCAGGAAGAAAAAAAAAACTAGAAAGAAGCAAGTTATGATGTGCTACTATCCATCCATGTGTATAAGGCATTGAACATTAAGATTACATGGTTAGTAATAATCAATTTTAACATAATAAGTAAATTAAATTATACTTATAAAATGTAAGTGATTATCTTTGGATTATAAAGAGCCAATATAATTGTTTTACTCTTTTTTTTTGTTTTTTTTTTTTTTTTTTAAAAAAAAAAAAGAACTAAATTTATAAATCTCAGCATAATATATGGGAGGAATTTCAAAAGCCAGGGAGGGCCCTCCATCCACCACTGCAAGCACGTTTAATAGTGGGGGAGAGAGCTTATAAACTGGGATTTTTTCTCACATTAAATATCACCAATTAACAAATTGCAGGTATCTAGAATTCTGCTCCTTCTAAAACATTCACTTATAAGAGAAATGCTTATTTCTTAGAAAATAAACAAAATCAGAATTACCAGATGTCTTATCATGATTTAATAGTGAAGTAACACATACCCAAATAACAGAGAATGCTAGCCTTTCCACATCAGCTCGAAGAGAACATATATCTGCAAGGTAAAAACTAAACTGAATGAGCTTTACACCAAGAAACAATCAACCACAAGAACAAGAACAAGAACACTCCATATAGCATAGTGTACTCATAAGATGAGAAGAATAGGAGGAAAACAGTTTACCTTCTGTAAGATGTTTAGGAAGCATGTCAATACGACGCTCAACAAGGTACACAGATGTGCCCCTTTGTGCAGCCTCATCATCAAGTGGGGTGCCGGGGTGCACAAAATTCGTTACATCAGCAATATCTAATTGAATGTCATTAAAGATGAACATTGTGGCTATATGTTTACACTTGAACAACAAACATTCACAAGGAACTATATGTGGAGAAGAATAACATACCAACATCAAAAAGCCTCTTCCCATAAAAATACTAAGTGATCCAATATGTATAACAATAATAAATTTAAGGGGTTATATAATTTGCAATCTGCTACAATGTCTATATAAGCAATACCATTTGAAATCCAAAGACCTAGTACTAATAACTATTTACTGACAGCCAAAGATTTTTCCTTTCGCAACCCATGGATAGAAACATATAATATGTATATTTTCCTTTATATGCACAGTCAACCTTAAAATGCAATCAACATCAAACTCCATTAATATTGACATTTTCAGCAGGTTATAGGATACGAACTCCAACTTCAAAATTTCCATTTGGAAGAGAGGTACAGTGCAGTGCATCATCAATATCCTTGCATCCTGCACAAACCAGTCCAGATGGATGCATTATTATATTTAATATCTAATAAACTATCCAAAACATGTCCAAAATCAAGAAATATCATAACAAAACAAACCAATAAATATATAAAAAAGAGAAGCATTGTAGATGACGATGGTGATGGCTATTGATCAAGAAAAGTGAAAAGATGAACCAATGGGTAACGTACCTGGAGGATCCACGCTAAAGGCACATAAATGTCGCAAATCCTGCCTAATAGGATTTGCCAAATCTTCAGAAGACACAGACCATGGTAATGGTGGCAAGCATGACAGAACTTGAGAAGAAAACGGTCTCGAGTTTATATCATTCTCTATCAAGACCACCTGCAGCACCAACAAAACTAATTGACATTGTTTTCATCTAAAATTGTCAGTCAGTTGATAGGTATATATCACCCTAAAATCTAGGTCTGCTCTCTCTGTCTGAAATGCCTCACTCCATACACGGTGTCCTCTCTCTCTCTCTCTCTCTCTAAAATGCCTCACTTTCAGACCTATTTCTCCTATGGTCCGTACACAGTGGCCAGAAGGACATTGAGATTACATACCTCACTTTCAGTATCTCTGTCACCTATTTCTCCTATGGTCCGTACATAGTGGCCAGAAGGATATCGAGATAGACGGTCCCAAGAATCAACTGCCACAATAATTCTCTTGTCGAGAAGATTTTCAAGCTGCCGAGTTTGGATCCGAATCTTTGGGATTCTGCGATCTTTGGAGACAAATAAGGCATGGGCTGTACCACCACTACCTGCAGGCATAGGCATTGGCTCTAAAGATCCACAATAACTGCACAAAATCATTTAAGCTTATATCAGAAAACTGAACCCATTACTAAAAAATGTCAGCAAGTGGCTGACACTAGCCAGAGCATTAAACAAGATTAGGCATTTGTAAGCTAAAATATTATAATTAGTTAACTAAAGGATGCTATAAGTACTTTTAACCAACAAGAATAAGACTCAATGCACCATGAATAACAAGTGGTTCACATGCATCTAGCCAGCCACAAATATGACACAGAGGTAAGCTATAAGCATCATTTGCACAAGGCTCAATCAGAGTTCATTATTGACTTCCATGAATGTCAGGCATGCATGTCACTAGAGAATATAAGGACAAATATTAAATCAGAAGAGTCTATCATTTAGATGTTATTAGTGCAGTACCATGCATTGAAGGATGGGACATCCAAAGCAAACTAGTGATAACAAAGATAAATTGCCAGAACACATGATAAGAATAGGTACTGAGTTCCACAACTAATCAATATTCAAAACAGAGAAAAAAAAAAAAAAAAGGCATCAGCCAACTAAGAAAATAACATACCCACTATTATTAGAATAGGTACTGAGTTCCACAACTAATCAATATTCAGAACAAAAAAAAAAAAAAAAGAAAAGGCATCAGCCAACTAAGAAAAAAACATACCCACTATTATTCTTCCACAAAAATAAGAATCCTAAAAGAATTAAGAACAGCTAATACGAATACTACATACTACCAAAGAGACTGAAAGGTCAAACTATGATGACCACATAATTTTCAACGGAGAAATGTATATAAACAAAAGCATAATTGAACATGGTAATACAATCACAATAATTTTGTAAAACACAGAAGGTCTCTGAATAAGAAGTCAACTTACGAATGCCAGTTACGTTTTATAATACCAACAACACGGCCGGATGGACGAGATGAGACAGCATTTGTGTCTCCAGCAGAACCCTGCACTTGATTTGCAGTTCTAGGAGCATCATCAGCACTGCTTGGAGCTAGATGAACATCTTCTTCCACATCCTCTGCAAGGTGGTAAAAGAACCATTTAAGAGATTTTATTTTGGACGCAGGGGGGGATGGACTCAAGTTTACTCTCAACCAAACGCAAAGTTTGAGCTGGCAAGAGAGAGGTCATTTTGTTTAACCCTCAACAAGAGCCATTGTCTGAAAGGGCAAGTTGTGGAGGCAACCTGTTCTGTCTTCCTGCAAATTCAGGCTAGTCAAGGAAAACTCCAACTTGCTGGGGGCTTTGATAGATAAAACCAACACAGGTCCTATGAGTCTGTTTTCCCCTGCTTGTTCTTTTGATGTAGTTATATCTTTCCTGATTTTATTCACTTTCTCTCAGCAAAAGTGTTTTCCCCTCTGTATCCTCTCTATTGTTAGTGTTGCTCATTTCCCATCCCAAATGAAACTTTAAAAACAAAAAGGGACTTGAAACTTTTCAAGCCAACCTCAGCGCACAGATTCAAACCCCAACCCAAACAGGACACTATATAATTATATTTTTCCATTTTCCACGTGCATAATTATTGTTGCTAATGAATGGGACAAAGACAAACAAGAAGGATCCATCCACTGTCCTTCACACCTAAGCGACTTTTTCAGCCTATTTTTCGCAGTTTGAAGATGCATCAGTTGCACAGACATGGACCGCGTACATAATAATAATATGTTTAAACAGGTATCTACCTTCTAAAAGACCCAAAAGGTGTGAGGACTAACATACCTTCATCTGCTATAGATAGAGACTTCTCCTCATGCCACTGATCTTGGGGCAGAAGTTCTACTGCCACTATGTCACCATCAAAAGCCCTATTCATGTTTGTACGCCCATAAATAATTATTTCATCACCAATACTCTCACTCCCGACATAAGCTTCAAATGGATTATAACGGTTAACACGAAGTTTTCCTTGATGGTATATTCCACGATGCAATCCAGAAGTAATCTCAGACATGGGCTTGTGCTAAAAAGAGATCAGAGAGAAATAAAATTATTAAACCACTTCTTTCTTTCATGGACCTCAGAACTAACTAAACCCAAAAACAATGAAGATATGCAAACTCAAACAACAAACCTCGGTATAAATGACTTTCCTCTTGGAAGGTCTCAAATCTTCAACTTCCTCCATGTCAACATCTTCTGATGAAGGTTGCACCAGCAAGTCAAGCAAATCAGGTCGACCCAATGATTTCACATATGACTCAACTGAAAACAAGACAACAATTCACAAGTAAGCTTCATCCACAATAATTATGATAAATAATCATAATCATGATGATGGCAATGTTGATAAGCACTATGCAGATATTGGTGCTGGTGATGAGATGCCAGAACTACAACAAAACATTCTTACTTGTCTCTGCAGAAATGCCCTCTTCTATAGCCTTCCTCTTATTCTCCCTATCATTAGTAATAAGTAAAACCTGAGCTGCACCACCAAGATGACTCTGATACCATTGAGCAGCCACCCGAATTGCTGAATTGAGACTTATAGATGTCAAGACTTGGAAATTTGAAAATGCCATCATGAAGTAAGTCAAACATTATAGCTACCAAGCAGTGATTATCACACACTTACGTGTGCATGAACAAAATTTATGATTTCAGTGTTGTTGGAGAGGAAGGAGAGAAGGTAGGTGGAAGATAATTAATTGAAATTAGTAATTATTTGCAAGAGCGAGAGAGGGGAGAGCAGAAAGAGGGGGGAATTAGTGGCATGAAAAGTTTACATTCTACTATAGTTATCAAATCATTGTAATAAGATTCACTTACCATTTGTTCCTATGAACTAAAATTTCAAGTTTGAAGGACTTCCATAGAATGGAAAGGGCAAACTTTAAGGGTGAACACTGCTTGAGGGTGTTCTTTAATTAAGAGTATAGATGAACAAGCAAGTTACTGATATAAAACAATGTCTATAACCATGGAGCATATCATAAATTCTCAGAATTCTGTAATCATGCAAAGAGCAAACCTCTGTCATTACGATCATTTTTACTTTCTTTATTCATTTCCTTGACAAAAGTATCCCTACAAATAAAGAAACGGAAACAATATCACATAATGCATAAAACCCAATGGTGAAAACAGCATCATCACCAACAACTATAAAAGAAAAAACATAAAGCAATAACCATGAAATCAAATTGAAGTTGAGAAATTTATGACAACTGCTGGGATAACCACAAAGGAAGAAGAGAAAATACTAATAAACATTCATTTTTGTCTTGTAACTCAAAAATTCATGCATATATTTCAAGTCCACTAGGCCCATAAAATTTACCAAAGCCAAAAGGATCACAGCTGCACATCCTATGAAAATTGTACTACTACCCCGTGTGAGCATGCTTCAATCAAGTGTAAAACATCAATAGAGACTCATACACATTCAAAGCTCAAAGGCATCCCAATAGAACAAGCATGGCAAATATGATACCTAGTCTATTGCAAGCTAAAGATTATATGAGCCATGGTCACCACATGTCGGTAGAAGCATTCAAATAGATTAAAATAATTACATGATAAAGTAAAGGAGCATACTTGTGGTGTTCATTAGCAAACACAAAAAACCTCCTCAAGGAATTGCTGCAGAGAGCTCTAACTCTATTGTACACCGACATGTTCTTGTTCTTAACCTCGTCCAGCACGATCGATAGCATGACAACATCATCAATTGCTGAGTTCTCAAGCAAATCAATCTGCAATCAAATAATTCGAAACAAAACAATATCAAATAGTAGGAAAAAATCAGTAAGCATACAAAAATTTGAAAATTGACAATTACCTGATTGAGAACAACATTTGTGTCGACAATGAGAATGGTGGAAGCAGAAGGACTCAAGCGAGCAGCAGAGGAATCGCACACTTTGCAGATGGGAGCTCCACAGTAAATATCGTCTCTGAGATAGTGCTCTCTCACTTGCTGTGATGAAGAAAACAAAAAAGAAAAAAAGGATTGAGGCAGAGAAAGAAGAGTGAAAAGTTAGAATTAGGGTTAATAATAAAAGACCTTGTTCACTTTGCCGCCTCTGGTTTTCTTGACGAATGTCTTGCTGTGCAACATGTTTTGGAAGCAGTGTGCCTCACTCGTGCTCTGTCTTCTGTTTCTGTCTGTGTCTTACGAAAGTGGAGTTTGAAGGCTTTTCTTCCCCTAAGAGCATTCACATTCCACTCAACAAAGTTTTTCCAAATTTTAGCTTAAAAAGTCACTTTTTTCTATTTTAGCTACCCACTTGCATCCTACTCTCTGGATCTTTCTCTACTCCATTTAAATATTTTTCTTCATTCTTTCTTTATATAATTGAAATCAAACACAATAACAGAAAACCCAACAACACATTTAAAATCAAACCATTGATTGATGTTTCAGAGAAGAAGAAAAAAATAAATCCAAATTCTGTGGCAGCACCAGCACATATCATCGGCTATTAAACGGAAATTCATAACCCTAGACTAAATTCATATTCTCATACACTGCAAAGGAATAAATATCTATCATATTGAACTTAAGCTTCCAATCAACCCATTATATTCCCAGACGCAGTGTTTGTTTCGCCGGAAGTAAGGGAATCTTCAGAACCCAGCTAGATTCATGAATGACCAAACCTTTACACTTAAAAACGTACTTTGTTCTTAATACATTTTCTGATAAAACAAGCTGAGGAAAAGGGACAAAGGGACAACAGTATTAAGGTTATTAACGTAATCCGAGAGAAATCATAGAGGAAAACTAATTAAAGAGAGTACCTGATCTAGTTATGGCCGCCTGTCTTAGTATACTGTGGAGAATTGGAAAAGAGACTCAGCGACAGCAAGGCCCCTTATTCACGGCCGAGAGAGAAGAAGAACAACAAAAAGTTTCAGAGACTAGTAAAGCGCGCGAGGGAGAGTGAGACGGCGACAGAAAACTAAAAAAATTTCATCCTTTTTTTTCTTTTTCTTGTTCTTTTATAGCTTTTTTTTTTTTTTCTTGCTCGCATCGTTGCTACTTGCTACTTGCTACCCTTGCCTAGTTGCCTTGGCACTTTTTGTTTTTTGTTTTTTTTTGTCTTTTGGTATATAATAATAATAATAATAATATAGAGAAAGAAAATGGTACATTCATCTAGGTCTGTCCCTAGTAGGATTGAGCGTCGGTCGGTAATGTCGGTTTCGGTAGAAAAATTTTATTTTCGCCTTTCAAACCGACAATATCAGTAAAGTTAGTTATTTCACCGACTTCTTCCGTCAAATTTTATTTTATTTCACATTTCGAACCGAATGGCTGTCGATAATGT
Organism: Corylus avellana; assembly: GCF_901000735.1. Classification (NCBI taxonomy): domain Eukaryota; kingdom Viridiplantae; phylum Streptophyta; class Magnoliopsida; order Fagales; family Betulaceae; genus Corylus; species Corylus avellana. The sequence continues at coordinate 453,340 of NC_081542.1, read as the reverse complement.
CGATATATGAAAAAGTGGCAAATTTGTCGATAAAGTAGGTCGACAGTCGATCAGTAAAGTCGGTTCGATTAAAAAACCTCTTCCACCTACCAAACTGAAAAATTCGAAACTAACAAAAAAAAATCATGCCGCCTATCGTCCTCCATCTAGTCGGTAATGGTCGGTGTCGGTCGAAAGTTGGTTAATTGGTAATTTGCTCAACCTTAGTCCCTAGGGCTGAGCACGGGTTGGATCGAGCCGGATATTGGGCATACTCGCTACTCAACCCACATGCTGCATGTCTTAAAATTTAGGGTTGCGACTCAGCAAAAATAAGCAATATCCGACGGGTTATAGGTAGTACGGGTAAGGTGGAGGCGAGGCGGATAAGAGAGAGAGAGAGATACCTGACGTGCATAATACTAAGACAGAGAGAGATGTTGAGTTTCTGGAGAAAATGGAAGGGAGTCTGAGAGAGGCAAGCGTGAGTGAGGGGCAACTTAGGCTAGGAAGTGAAATTAGGGTTTTTTTGTGTTAAGTGAGGCGGGGAGGGGCCGGGTACCCACAAGTCAAAAATATTTTTAACCTGCAACCCGCCCTGCCAGGGTTGGACAAAATTCAACCCGTTTCTACAAAAAAATAACCTTGAACCCAATCTGTGCGAGGCGGGTATTTGCTGACCCCTATGGCCCTATCCATCCCCAAGAATTGCACCTTCATTCAAATGAACGATCTGAATTGAATCGGGTCAATAATAATAGTAATAAGTTAACAGATATTTAAAATAGATTAATTAATTAAACTAACAACCGACAGGACCACCCTTTAGAAAATGAGTAATGCTATTTACGTTCTTCCTCCCACACTTTTTAGCATTACTTTTAAAATAATTATTTAATCAAAATTAAATAATAATTTTTAAAAATAGGGAAAACTTCAGTTTAACCTCCTCAATTTTCACGCGATTTGATAAACCCCCCAAAACCAAACTTTAAATGTTACATAATGTTTATACCCCTGACTTTTATATAAAATTTCAACTTTACCCTTAATTTCAAAGCCTTTTTTTTATTTAAAAAATACAAAAATCATTGATATTTTGGTCTTTTTTGGTATTTCTAAAGGCTAAAATTGACGGAATGGTCCACATTGAGAGCAATTAAAAGTTTAGGGGTCCAAATTGAGAGATTTGAAAGTTTAGGTGAGATTTATCAAATCACATGAAAGTTCAGATAGTTAAAATAAAGTTTTCCCTAAAAAATATATTAAAAAGTATGAAAGTAAAAATGTATGTAGAATTATTCATATCTAATTAACCACCCCCTACCTGAAGGGGTGGTTAGCCACCTCCTTAAAAGGCAAGGCGGTAGCCAACAACCCTTAGAGGGTGGTGGCGAAGGAAATAGTTGGACCACCTCCTCAGTCTTCAAGAATGGTCATGGAGGGCTCCCCCCAACCCTGGGACATAGGGATAAGTAGAACTTCCACCCCTTTATCTTTCATTTTGCACCAAATTATTGAACCATTCAACAAAGAAAACTCCCATATCACTTCCCTTCTCAAACAACTCTTTACATATGTTTATGATTCTAAAATGATCAGTCGAGATGTAATTAGAGCTCTACATAATTATTTATAAAGTCTAGCGTTACCTAATGAACTAACGTGAGACTTAACATTCATGAAATCTTTTATAATTCACTTACACTCACTTTATGTAGACTAATTATCTTCTCATATATGGGATTAAGGTGTTCAATCGCCCCAAAAAAAAAAAAAAAAAAAAAAGTGACTGACAATCATTGGTTTCTTTTTGATTTATTGACTTTAATTTTGATTTATTTGATGACGTGATTCAATCTAAATCATTCATTCCTGAATCTTTCGAAATCACAAGGGACCGTAATCCCCAAAACAGTGGCTCCTTGGCGTAGATTATGAGTTATAGTATTTGCACTTAGTAAATACATCATGTTTATGGATGTTCTTTGTAAACCTTGCTGCAATGGCCTATATATATCTGTCTAAAGGATAAATGTCTCTTCCAAATTAGAATGGAGGAAACATTTTTAATTCAATTTATTAAATTAATATTTATTTATAAAACATATAACTTTAAATAAAATTAACAAAGCATGGGACATATCAAATGTATCATGTTACAAAAACAATGGTCATTCAATAGAGTGAATTTTTTTAAAAATTGCTGTTATTGGAAGAAAACTTTCTCTAATTTTATTTTATTTTTTAATTTTTGGTTGATTGCACATTTTTATTTTTGCTCAGATAGGGTTCAAATTCTATCACAAATGGTACCCGACTTATGAGAAAATATCAATTTAATACCTCTGTTAGGTTCCGTCACACATGTCATCATATAAAAATATCACGTGTCATAAATAGTTAAAAATAACAAAATTAAACTTAAAAAATAAAAAAGAAATTGAAAATTTATGGGGTGGCCCGACCGGCCACCCTCATTTTGGTCATTGGAGTTAGCCGAACCACCTTTAGTGGCCAAAAATGGAGTGGCCGAAACCACCCCAAAAGACTTTGGCCACCCCTGAGGCTAACTTAGGGGTAGCCGAACCATCCCCAATGTCCTTAGAAAACTACCTCCAAACCGGCCATTGGGGATGGCCGAAGCCACCCCATACCGGCCATGGGGTGTGGCTGAGCCACCCCCAATGGCCAAAATGGGGGTGGTCGGCCAAAATTTTTTAATTTTTTTTAAGGGTCTAGTTTTTTAATTTTTAATTTTTAGGACACATGTAATTTATCTGTGATGACACGTGGCATTCTGTTAATTTGGGCTAATGAAACCTTACAGAAGTATTAAGTTGATCTTTTCCTGTAAATCAGGTATCATTTGAGATACGTGAGAAAAAATAAAAATGTGCAAACTTAAGTACTAAAAGTGTAATTAGCCTTTTTTTTTTTTTTTTTTTTTTTTTTAAAAAAAAAAACCAAAAAACTTTGTCCATAACTTTTATACACATCATGACATCAATGATTCAATATATTTGTCTGAAAACTTTTATCGCCTGAGTAATGCTATAAGTTTTTATAGAATTTTCATAGAGTCATTCAAAATGTGATATAATTTATTGACTTTTAATCTATTGATAATTTTAAAAGTTAATCACATTTTGGATGACTCTAAAAAAATTTATAGCACACTCTCTTGATGATAAGGCGACAAAAGAGTCGCTGCTACAACCCAAAATCCAAAATTAGACGTTAATGGAACCTTTCAACCTGACAACTATTTCCAACCATTATCATTGTTACGAGGTCAAGTCATTGATTGGAGGATGCGAAGTCTAAGACGGAACATAGGAAGAAGCTTGCAGGGTTACGGATTCGGAGATCCTAAAATTGCAGGGTCGGATAATGGGAAGAAGCTTGGAATCTTCGATTCTGTATCTTGCTGTTCTCCCATGACTTCCCAAAGCCTCAACCCTTCTTCTCCTTAGCTCCCACGGCTCCAACCTTCTCTCGCACTCCCGGACTCTCTTTCTTCAAACCCCACAACATCAATTTCCAATTTACCTCGTTTCGTTTCACAGATGAAACTCCAATTTGTTGATATATTATGCGTATTATTATTTATCGTAGTCTCGGTGTTTTCGAGCTCAGTAGGCGAGTTATCGCTTTGGAATCCGTATGGGGATGGCTTATCTCGAAGCCCAGGCCGATCTCTCTTGTCTCTCGCACCGTAAGTTCTTTATTTTATCCTATTTTTTGAATAATCTTTGAGGAATATGGTTTGGACCATGGTTTTGCTTAATTATGTTGAATGTGTCCCGCAATTACCGCACAAACTCTTTATATAGTAAGCTGATGCATAAAACAGGCCTGGGTTGAAATGACATGGCAGTAGGGTTTGGATAAAATGCTTGAATTGATATGTTGTAGTTCCAAATTGTAGTCTCTTTGGCTTCGAAAGCTTTTGATTAACTTATAGTCAGTCAATATCGTTTTTAGTTGGCCTTTCGTAGGTAATTGGGCCTGACTCTCAGAGAAACCACATTGATGGGGTTTTACTTACGATGTGTTGGGAAGTTTGGAGGGAGAATAGTTATCCATTTTCTTTTGTTTGGGTGTTTCAAACAATAAAAAGTATCCCCTTGTTTTGGTTGTAGGGAGCGAAGCAGAGGAGAGGTTAAGATATTATGTGGATTGACCATAGAATGAGACAACTGATAAGGGTTTGTTTAGACATTGTTGATATTTTAATAAATTGCTAGCGTGAAAAGGAAAATGTAGAAAATTCATTAAACAAGGTATCCTCTTCATTGAAATTTCGCCAATTTGAGGGAATTGAAAGGTGGAGCTTTGAGAGGGTATCGTGCCCTTTCAAATCCTTTCCCCTCCCAAAGGAAAAAAAAAAAAAAAAAAAAAAAATTCAAGCAGGGGCGAGTGTAACCCATCTACCCGCAACCTTTTCTCCTCTCCTCTCTCCCAATCCTAACATACTGTTAGGAATTGTCACCTGATATGTTCTTTGTAATTTGCACGTGTCATTATAATGAATCTTGGTAAATGAGTATTTAACTCTGTTACATTTCCTTGTCTTTGGTTTTCTTTGGGAGCAGTGAACATAGTACCGCACTGATTGCTGGCCTGGATGGGACAGTCCATTTGATGGAGAGTAATTCTAAGAGAGTTATCTGGTCTTTTGCATCAGGAACACCAATTTACACTTCGTATCAGGCTCCTTTCAGAGAAGATAATGATAAAGAAAATGCACCTGGACCAAATGGCAGATTCTTCTTAGATTGTGGAGATGACTGGAGCTTGTATATGCACACCGAGCACTTTGGTAGAAGGGTATGTCTTGGTATGTTTTCTGTGTTTGTTATATCAATGCCTTTCTGAGATGAAGGTCTTCTAATATGGGTCTATAGCTAAAGGTTCTGGATCCATATCTTCATGTTTGCAAACTTAGTCACATCTGCTTGCCAGTCTTCTCTAGTCTTTTACTTTCCTTAACCTTGATCTCTTGGTGAACACGAGTTCATCTCATAACATATCTGAAGGCATAAACCATCTACATAGCTATTCGAAGAAGATTTTTTGTTTTAGCATTTTTTGTTAGGTGTAGAAAAATTAATCTGTCCATATTAATGGATCCTTTGTCCTGTTAAAACTTTGCCTTTCCTTGACTAATGCCCCTTGAGACTTGACTAATGCCCCTTGAGACTCAGAACTTTGACGGATCCTAAGGCCAACTTCATTCTGAGAAGTTCTTAAGAGGCATTTATATCTTTTTTATGGTGCGAGGGAAGCAAATGACAGATGAATTATGAAGATCAGGCGGCTTTTGTGGCACAATGGGTTTAATTGATAAGTTGACTCTCCTCCTCGTCCTCCCCCTCCCCTTGTCACTTCCTCCCAGGCCCACCCATAAATAAAAAGTTTTGAGCATTTCATATTGACACATCACAAGTTGTGTTATTCCTTTGTTACAATTATTTTTTTCAATGGAAAATAAATTTATAAAAGTGTGTTTGGAGAAGAATTTGAGTTTGGTATTTATTCCAATGCATGTATTATTGCTTTGTTAGCACCTAAGGATTTTCTAGGCGCTTCATTGTGGCTTAACCTCTGTAGTTTCTTGACTTTGATAATCGCTAGAAACTGTCATGTACGTAGGTTTATTTTTCTTCTGATCAATTAATGCTTTTGGGCATTGCCTAAAAGATGTCCTTGTTATGAGTTCAGCTATTATGATACCAGGTTTGGTTATGTGTAAATACAGCTTTTAGCCATGATTACTTTCTTTGATATACCTTATTTTTGTTTTACTGTTGCTAATGCAGAAACTTTCAATGACTATTGATGAATTTTTCAAAAATACGCCATACATATCAGAGGATGGAGCTGTTACGCTTGGATCTAAGAAAACTACTGTGTTTGAGGTTGATCTTAGGACTGGAAAACTGATCCGCACTTATAGATTTGATTCTCCATCCACATTGCGGAGTGATGAAACTCAAAGTGTTTCATATTATAATACAGCTAATAAGGAGTTGGTAAAATCTGGTCCTAAGAACCCCGATATTGTTGATTTGCGACTACACATCACAAGGACAGATTATACATTGACGTCTTTTGCTCGAGACTCAGAAAAAACTTCATGGAATATGACAATTGCTGAAGTTGGGGCTTCTTTGCTATGTCTAGATGCTTCTAGTGGGGCTCCATTGAATTTTCCAGATAAGCCTGGTTCTGAAATTGGCATTGATTTTGCTATCCCTTTGTCATGTCACACAAGAGCCGCTGTTTTCCGCCATAGGAGTCATACTTTGCTAGAATCCTCTAGGTCTGAAAGAATACCTGGGGCTCATCTTGAAGATATGATGCTCCCAATGCCTCCTTCAGGTCTGATGATTCCTACACAACCCAAGGTTGATGAATTTGTAGATATTCAACATGAAAATGTTATGCTCCCGGCCCCTACTCCAAACTCTATGCTGCCTTTGCAACCAAAAACAAACATTCATCACAGAGATGATAGGGAAGCAATGCTTCCACTGCCTCCAATGGAGATTGACGATACCGGGATTGTGAATGTGCATGGCATTAAAATTTATCTTAAGCGCGTATTAAGCATGTTTTTTGAATGGTCAACATCATTGTCTATCATTGTGTTCGTGATCATTCTTGTTGTTGGCCTTGTTGTTAAAGGCTATGTTCGGGTGGTTAAAGAACAAGCTTTGTTGAATGAGCGGCCCCATGATTCTAGCTCAAAAACTGCATCTTCCAAGAGGAAGAAAAATAGAAAATCGGGAAAGCAGGATAGTGTTGAGACAAAGGATAAGCATGTTTCATCTGAAATTGGAGATGTATTTTCACATATTGATGGTGAAAATAAAATATCGTTGCACCTTGATAAGCTTCTAGATGGTAGCTCTGATGGACGTAGGATAGGTAAACTATTCGTATCAAACACAGAAATTGCTAAGGGAAGCAATGGTACCATTGTCCTCGAGGGAATCTATGAAGGTCGACCAGTTGCTGTGAAACGTCTTGTCCAAGCTCATAATGATGTGGCTTTTAAAGAAATTCAGAATCTTATTGCATCTGACCGGCATCCAAACATTGTTAGATGGTATGGAGTAGAGTATGATCAAGATTTTGTCTATCTCTCTCTAGAGCGTTGTACTTGCAGCTTGGACGATTTGATCCTGATTTCTTTAGATTGTTCACAATACCTAATGTTCAAAAAGGACCAAGCTATGAGAGGTATGGTCGAGTATAAAGCCCACTTGGAATCAATGAAGGATATTATGCCCGGTCTTAATTTGTGGAAAGCAAATGGCTATCCGTCACCTTTATTATTAAAGATTATGAGGTTGGTTAGAAGTCTCATTGATGATATAACATTTCACATTAAGAGATTGTTAACATGTCTTGCTTTCTATGAAACCTTTTTATTGTTTCTATGATAATATGCATTGATTTATCCAAACTATTAAACCACCACTTATCCCAAAAGCTTAAGTTGATAGAAATAGTTGAATTTATTCATTTAATTAATACTTTAACACTCCATTGTCACATGTGGACCAAACAATACGTGGACTATTTTAATTGAAATATGGGGTAAATAATGGAGACAATGTTTGAATTTAGAACCTTTGCTATAATACCATGTTGTAAGGTTTGCATGAGAAGAAAATAGAGAAATAGGAGGCTATGTTTTCTACGTAGCCTCTCTCACCTAAACCCACTCATATACACACATATACACACAAATATACAAACATACATTTTTAGAAAAAGACATGATATTCCTTGAGCCCCATAAGTCTTCTGAATTGCCCCTACTCAATGTCGTAGGTCTTCTGAACTGCCCATAAGTTTACTGACTAGGTGGATGAAGCATATTTTATTTGATATTTGCTTTTAATGCTTTAAATGTGGCTTTTGGGCTTGTATAGATTCGTGTGAATACAACTGGAGGCTAAATACTCTTGTTCAGTTTTAAAGTTCGGTAGATGTTCATATCACATTGTTCAGATTTGATTAGCATCTTCATAACCCTCAATCTTTAATTTGTGTCACAGGGATATGGTTTCCGGGCTGGTGCATTTGCATGAATTGGGAATAATTCATCGGGACTTAAAGCCTCCAAATGTGTTGATAATCAAGGAAAGTTCTGTATGTGCAAAGCTTTCTGACATGGGCATTAGCAAGCGCCTTGTTGAGAATATGTCTTCCTTGGGTCATCATGCTACTGGCAAGTACTCTTACCTAGTTATTCTGTCAATGGTGTCAATGGTTTGCACCCTTCATGTACAAGTTACAACATTGATTACATGCAGTGCTAATGGGAGCCATTATGTGATGAGTTTTCTAAAAATATCCATGGTTTGACCGTTCCCATTGGATGACCTTTCCATCTGGTGATTAAGACCTCGTTTGTAGGATCCAAGTTGTGATAATTGCTAGAATGTTTATGATGGAACTAGATGATCTAGGAGCAGTGTGTCACGAACTCTCTTAATGTGCATTGTACATCGTTATATCTTAATATCTATCCATGAAATCTTAACAATTATTCAAATTATTAGCTTAATATTTAATGACTTATTGCAGGTTGTGGTAGTTCTGGTTGGCAAGCACCAGAACAACTTCTTCATGGGCGCCAAACCCGTGCTGTAGATTTATTTAGTTTAGGCTGTGTCATTTTTTTCTGCATCACTGGAGGTAGACATCCATTTGGCAATCATCTTGAACGTGATATCAACATTGTGAAGAACCAAATGGACCTCTTTTTGGTTGAACATATCCCTGAAGCTCTGGATCTTATTTATCGTTTATTAAACCCTGACCCTGAATTAAGGTTTGAGTATTACTTTTCTTCAAATAGGAAATATTTTCCTTTTGATAGTTAATAATGGTTTTCTTGCATACTACGGATGTTTAGCCTGTTATCTTGAATAATTTTTAATCATTCTAGCTTACGTTATTCTATGATGAGTGGTTGTTCTGTAGGTGGAGAATACCTTTTGACTAAAACTACTGCTCATCGAATAAGGCAGCACCTAGACTCCCCATTAAAATCGAAGAGTTCATTTTGTTTCCCATAGCAATTGAAGGAACAAAACCAGAACCAACCTAGCTGCTACGAGGAATGCTTCTATGCATTCTCTAGACCATCTCCAGACCATCTCTCCTCTTAAATTTTTTTATTTTTTTATTTTTTTATTTTGAAAAAATCAAGATGCACTTGGAAGAGATGGTGGGGAGATGGTATTGAGAATGAAAAGAAGAATTTCTCTAGCTGCTACCAACTATTTCTGGTGAAGTTTATTGGTCGTATGGACACATTATTTGGTAAAGGGGTTGGCTTAGATACTGTTCATCACTATTTTCCAAAAAAATCAACATTAAAACATTTTAACTTTTTTACTTTTTATATCACATCATTCACTTTTTATTATTATTCAAATAAAAAAATCACTACAAAACAAATTTTTTTTCACTTTTTCATACCATTTTTTCACTTTTTTATACAAAATATTTTTACTTTTTTTTCACATCAATCTACATCAACTACAGTGTCTAGGCCAACCCATTTACCAAACACCACCTATGATTGGACTTGACCTCTAGTCAACCTTTTTTAATTTCATTCCAAATTTTCTGAAGGCCTTCTGGTAGCAGGACAATCCAACCATGAATTCATTCCTTTGACTTTATTGATATTCAAAACAATCAAATGGCGTTTTTTTATGGTTCCATTTACAAATAGCCTAAGTTGTTTTCATAGCTTTGAGAGAAAGTTATTGTCTTGTATGTAATATGCAACACAACGAATCAGTCAATAGTTGACTATTGCATTTGGTCATTGTTACTTACGTATAGTGAACTTTTATTCTTATATGAGCTTTACTGCAATTCCAGTTATACATATTTTCTTTTTGTGATATACTCAGATATAAGTTCTTCTAATTTGCTCTCAGGCCAAAGGCATCGGAGGTGTTGCACCATCCTCTGTTCTGGAGTTCTGAGATGAGACTCGCATTTCTTCGGGACACTAGTGACAGGGTAGAATTGGAGGATAGGGAGACTCATTCTAATCTCTTGCAAGCATTAGAAAGAATTGGAGTGGTGGCATTAGGTGGGAAATGGGATGAAAAGATGGAAACTGCATTTATCACTAACATTGGTCGTTATAGGCGGTATAAATTTGATAGTGTCCGAGACTTATTGCGTGTCATGCGAAACAAGTTGAACCATTATGGAGAGCTCCCTAAAGAAATTCAGGTTTGTTTCTCAAACTGAAAATTGTACATTAATTTGTTGGTTTTTTTGGGACAGTGAGTTACATTGAGCCTATCGGCTTTGCATATAGCTGCTTATTTTGATGAGATCTAATCCATATATGAAATGGGTCGGGAAGTTCAATCCTGCCTCTTTGAGGCAACAATCAAGCTAAAACCCTAAATCCTACATATACACACATACTTGCACACAAATACTCGTATATAGTAGCATGATCACTTATTGGATGGTGCTACAATGATATTATTACGAGATGGTTGCTTTATGAATGATGACTTAATTTTTAAAAGAAAAAGTTTATGAAATGGTAGAATTATGGTCTTTATCCTGAATTTGGTCTGTTTATGAGTGAATTTGTATTGGTAAACCCAAACCTAAACCGAAACTGAAACATTTTCCTTAAATAGGTCAAGAGACTAACTATTATTCTTTGTAGGATTGGACAGTTTGATAATCCATTTTGAAACGACTATTGTTAGCCCTGGTTACTTAGACTGAAAAATATTCGATTTATATTTTAAAAACTTTTGGACAGTTCTTGAATTGTAAAACTAGTTTTAATCTAGATCTCCTTCATGCAATTTTCAAATGCATAACCGTACTTTCATCTGGTATTGTTAGGCTATTTGGCCCTACTAAGAAATGCTTTAGGTACTTAAATTGGTTAATATTAGTCTTATTATCATCTAAACTTCTGTATCGATTGTGAATTGTAAGATTAGTTTTAAATTAGATCTCCTTGATGCAATCATGTTACCCTGTTTTTGATCCATGTTCTCAAGTGTTCTAGTTGGACCCTACAGAAATCAATCATTGAAGTCTCTGTTTTCTTCTTCTTATTCCTTTTTTTTTTTTTTTTTTTTCTTCTTCTAAAGATAACTTATTTGTGTTAAAAATAAAATAGATAAATTATATCCCACTCTGATAGCTTAAGGCTTCTAGAGCATTGAATTATAAAAACTAGGCTGCTACTCCAATCAAGAAGTTTATTTTCCATTTGTGACATATCGGTGTGATAGTACAATCTGGATATCTTCAGGCCATTTAATTTGATTATTTTAGGTAAATCTTTTTTTGGTACACCTGTAGCTGATATTAATTTTTCTGTTTTTGGCGGATATTTTAGGAGCTTGTAGGACCAGTTCCTGAAGGATATGATAACTACTTTGCAAGTCGATTTCCAAAACTTCTAATCCAAGTATACAAAGTTATTTACAGATACTGCAGGGAAGAGGAATGCTTTCAGAAGTATTTCAAAACCAATGTTGAATGCCTCTTTGGCCTCTTCTAATTGCTTAATTAAGAACTACTTGTGGCTGCAGTTAGTATCTCAATATTGGTGTATGTTATTGAAACAGGTTGTTTATAAATGTAAATGGAGTGGTTAAAAAAAACTTAAGTAAATGGAGTGGTAATATAATAATGTAAAAAATTTCTTTCAATCAACTTTAATAAATGTGTTGTGCCATTAGGCCTTGAAATTAGGTGCTACATACGAATGGAACATTCGTTTTGTTTTATTGTTCTTTTTAATTTCTTTCAATATCAATTGTATTGATATTCTTGTGACCTTGAATATTCATTGAGCAGTCCTCATGAATATCCAACAAAAATTGAAATCCCAAGGGTAACTGTAGTATCAAGAAAATATATTTCCAAATACTGAAAATCTCAATGATGTTAATTTAGATATCATAAATGGTGACAATTAATGATTGAAATGCGAGGGAGTATATATACATAATTTGAGTGGCCTTGATGCATTATTGGGGAGTCAATAATGCAATGCAGTGTTAGTGCATTACGTACCCAGGCGGGGCAGGAGTGGAGCATATGTATTGAAAAAGACTAAACAAATTAAGTAAAAATATAAAGAAGCCCAATTAAGTACTGGTTATAATTTCAGATAGTGCTAGTACGTACGTGGCATTTATTTGGATGAAATGTGTAGTATGTATCCATCAAGCCTTATGTCGCTCATGGCCTTATGCATACAACTTCCCACTCCATCTAGCTAGCACTTTGTCCGTCTGATGTAACCTTGTCGATATCATGTTTGTATTACTTTGTCTTTCACCATAAAGACCTGTTATGTCACAACAAATTGAATTATTCTACTTCATTATATGAACCCAATTTTGATTGTAAGTGGGGGCTGCTACAAGCCACAAACACCTCATCTTCACACTTCAATGACCCGTGTCCCCGGATGTTGACGACTCCACCTGATTGCCATTAACATTAACACACAACAACATTAACATTCAACTTCCCATTTTGTAAAGAACGTAGTTCTTTTTTAGGGGTACGGTAATTGTTTCTTGCGACATGTTAATATATGCTTGAAAGAGTTAAGTCTTTTAAGTTTCATTCATTTCCTTCATGGCTTTATGTATAAATATACATATACACATAAAAAATACACATACACGTATTTGTATGTGCATGTCTGTTTAAGAGTCCTAACCTTGAAAGATCCACAAGGTTCCATTTCCCTCTCGAGTATCAGCCTAGCTTATGTACTTCATGCATGCTGCCCAACTCCCCTAGCTAGCCTGTCCATACACTACATATCTTCTTCCATATATAGCCTTTGATTTTCCTTTTTAATCTTTTTTTAAATTATATTTTAGGTTGTACGTTGTAAATGTAACGGTGATCATTATGTTGTGCCTCCACAAGTGTAATAACATTGATAAGAAAAATCCATGTGAGCCTTTTGCAACTTCAACAACACACTAAAGTCTAAAGGGCCCTCGTGACACTATTGTTTGGTGTTCGTTATAATTCAAAATTAAAAGTACCATTTAATATTTTCACCTAATAATCTCACACTTGCATTTAATACATCTTCATCTCCTTCTCTAATGTTTACTTTTTTCTTTCATATATCTTCAATTCATCTTCAAACTTAACCGCTCCTGCCTCCTGGCATCTTCTCTCTTTAGATTCTTGTGACAGCTAGCCGCAGAGAAAATCTGAGGGAGGTCCTGAAATCAATTCAGTTCGATCCACTATTCCATCTGAGCGATCAAGAAGACCAACCCCGGAGGTTTCATTGGCACTGGTACGGGTACGGGTGCAACACCATTGTGATGTAGCCAAAAACTAACAGAATATGTTTTGTCTTATTTTCATGGTTTATGACTGATAGGTTGTTTGGTGTCTTGATAGTGGAAAACGGCCGGCCGGCCACCATGAATATGTTTTGGCTTCTGCTGCTGATTTTCTGCTATGTTGGCACTGCTGCGGGTGTCCGTGTTTCTACAAGACCGAGTGTTGTTAATATTGGCGCTATTTTGTCTTTCAATTCTTCCATTGGGAAAGTTGCAAAAGTTGCAATAGAAGCTGCTGTCGAAGATGTGAACTCAAATCCAGCAGTTCTAAAAGGAACTAAACTCAAACTTGCCATGCAAGATACAAAACAATCTAGCGGGTTTCTGGGAATCGTTGAAGGTACATCCTCTTAAACATCTCTTGTTAATTTGTTCATTCACAATTTTCTCATTGCTTCCTTTAATTAGACAAGTACTCGTAGAATATCATACAGATTATACGACTTCTCATTCTTCTTTTAACAGCTTTGCGGTTTATGGAGAATGATACAGTGGCCATAATTGGTCCCCAACAATCAGTTATGGCCCATGTAATTTCACATATTGCGAATGAGCTCCAAGTCCCTCTCTTATCATTTGCAGCCACAGACCCCACCTTGAATTCACTCCAATTCCCTTATTTTGTTAGGACAACACAAAGTGACCTCTTTCAGATGTCTGCGATAGCAGAAATTATAAGCTACTACGAATGGCGAGATGTAATAGCAATCTATATTGATGATGATCATGGCAGAAATGGGATTGCTGCATTAGGTGACCAACTCGCCGAGAAACGTTGTAAAATCTCGTACAAAGCACCTATGAGCCCCAAAGTAAGCCGGAATGAAATCTCCGATACACTGCTTAAGGTGTTGTTGAAGGAGTCAAGGATAATTATCCTCCACATATATGCTACTTGGGGTTTAGAGGTAGTTGATGTGGCACAAAAGATGGGGATGATGAAAAGTGGATACGTGTGGATAGCTACTGATTGGCTCTCTACTATACTTGACACAGAAACTTCCCTCTCTCCAGCAGCAACAGATAGTATTCAAGGTGTTCTTACATTGCGTATGCACACTTTGGATTCAGAACTCAAGAGAAAATTTGTTTCGAGATGGAGCAACTTGACAGGCGGGCTTTTCGGACTAAATACTTACGGTTTGTATGCCTACGACACTGTTTGGCTTCTCGCTCAAGCACTTGAGGCATTTTTAAACCAGGGGAGAAATATTTCATTTTCAAATGATCTAGGATTAACTGAGTTTCATGGGGGGAACTTGCATTTTGATAATTTGAGCATCTTTGATGGGGGTAACATGTTGCTTAGTGGAATTTTAGAGACGAAAATAAGTGGTGTAAGTGGCCCAATCAAGTTCACTTCCGATGGGGACCTCATTTACAATGCATATGAAGTCATCAATGTCATTGGCACTGCTGGGATAAGGAGAATTGGTTATTGGTCTAATTCTTCTGGCTTGTCAACTGTGCCTCCAGAAGAGTTCAACGGACAAATAAATCGTTCCCTTTCAAATCAACAACTATATGGTGTAATCTGGCCAGGGCAAACAACTGAAAAGCCTCGCGGGTGGGCATTCTCAAGCAACGAAAAGCAATTGCGGGTTGGAGTCCCAGTCCGAATTAGTTTTCATGAATTTGCTTCCCTAGTATACGGCTCTGATGTCTTTCATGGTTATTGCATTGATGTATTTAATGCTGCAGTGGCATTATTACCATATGCACTCCCGTATAAGTTCATTCCATTTGGAGATGGACATAGAGTTCCCATATACGATGATCTTTTGCAGAAGATCACAACAAACGTAAGTTAATGTGATTTGGGCATGTTTTCATTTTTTGGTTGAAAAAAAAGTTCTGATGCAAGATAAAAGTGAAAACAGTTTTTGTCTTGTGTTTGACGTTTTTTTGATAATGCATTTTATCAACTTAAGTATTTAATTAATATACTTTATATTCCTAATTCACCGGATTTCTACTTCCATATAGGAATTTGATGCTGTGGTTGGTGACGTTACAATTACCACCAACCGGACAAAGATGGTGGATTTTACACAACCATATATCGAGTCCGGTCTCGTCGTAGTGGCCCCAGTTCGAAAGCTCAACTCTAGTGCTTGGGCGTTTTTGAGACCATTTAACCCAATGATGTGGTTTGTCACATGTTTATTTTTTCTTGCTGTGGGAGTAATTATTTGGATTTTGGAGCGCAGGACAAATGATGATTTTCAGGGCATTCCTAGAAAACAGTTTGCCACCATCGTTTGGTGAGCCCCTTAACAAATACTATGCTTTCTTAGGACATTTTAAGTTAAAATATTAAATAAATGATTAAATTTATCATTTTAAATCCGTTTAATTTTTTGGGATAAATTGTGATTTAATTAACATCTTAAATACCTTCTCTTCGTGGAGAGCTAAGAAAGTTAACTTTATGTTGTGTAGATTCTTAAATCTTGATCTCAATCGTGGCCTAATTGCCAATTTCGTGCTTTACTTTGCAGGTTTAGCTTTTCAACTTTGTTTACTGCTCACAGTAAGTAGTAGTAAAATGCACTAGCTTAATCAGTGTTCATTAGCTATTCCTCACATGCAGGCACAAAAGGTCTTATATGCAGCTCCTTACTTTCCTGTTTTATGTAGGAGAAAAGATTGACAGTGCTCTTGGTCGCTTTGTGCTTCTAATATGGCTTTTTGTAGTTCTAATACTCAATTCGAGTTATACAGCAAGTTTGACCTCAATCCTCACGGTCGAAAAGCTTTCTTACTCTGTCAAAGGGATTGAAAGTTTAATAATAAGTGATGATCCCATTGGTTACCAGAGTGGTTCATTTACTGAAAATTATTTAATCGAGGAGCTCAACATAGATAAGTCCAGACTTGTTCCTCTTGACTCGGCAGAAGATTTTGAGAAAGCCTTGATCAATGGCCCCAACAAGGGTGGTGTTGCTGCGGTGGTTGACAAGCGAGCATATATGGAGCTCTTCCTCTCCAGCAGATGTGAATTTGGTATAGTAGGTCAAGAGTTCACCAAAATGGGATGGGGTTTTGTAAGTATCGAATTTATACCAAACATGTCATATTGTCGAATCAATTCGATCTCAATTTTTACTTGTTTTTGAAAACTTGAACACGGTTTTTGTGTTGGAAAGGAGAAAAATAACTTTTGTCCTACATTTTCTGATTGATTAGGCTTTTCCGCGAGAGTCACCCCTAGCAATTGACATGTCGACTGCAATCTTAAAGCTGTCAGAGAGTGGAGAATTACAGAAGATTCATGACAAGTGGCTTTCAAGACAAGCTTGCAGCTCAGAAGGTGCAAAGGAAGACGTAGATCGCCTTTCGCTTAAAAGTTTCTGGGGGCTCTTTTTACTATGTGGATCAGCTTGCTTTATAGCTTTGCTTTGCTATCTTATTAAGATGGTTTACCAGTACATGGGGCATTCTTGCCGGAGTTCACAATCATTTGTCTCATTTGTTAAAGAAAAGGAAAACAAAGTTGTGGAAGAGGCAGACAAAAGCAGATCAAATAGAAAGCGAAGGAAGAAGATATCAGGTGGAAGAAGATTCGATGAAGATGAATCTGTAAATGTTTCAAATGTTGGTACGTGTTTATGTTGGCGATGAAGCATATATATATAGTTAGTTCGAGATGTGATGGACCTCGCAACTTTCCTGTAATATTGAACTAAGGACAGCCTAGTACCAAAGAATTAGTATCAGTTAGTTACTTCAGGGAGCTAGCTTTAGTCAAGTCTTTTCTGTTAAATATTGGGCTAGGTGCAATTGTAACGGTGATTATGTTGGGCCTCAACATGTGTAATAACAAGCCTACAAGGATATGCCCATTTACAATAGCAGTTGTCGTTCAATACATGAGTAATTTTATTCATCACTGTCATTTGTTTCTTATCCCCCCAAGTTTATGTGGTATGGTGTCTCAACTAAAAAAACTAATCTTTATACACTAAATGTTAATGTTATGATAGACCACACCACATATAAACTTCTTTGAGAAACAGGAAATGGATAGAGAGATGATGTATATCATTACAATCAATACATTGGTATATACCAAATCCTAAATTGAGAGTGCAGATTGCAAAGAAAAAAGAAAAGCGAAGCATGAGGGATTTCACCGGGCTCTGGCCAATTAAGGTTTCTCCTACACTCAAGTGAATATTGACGGGAGAGAGAAGAGAGCTTAAATAATTCACAATTATTTAATTGTAATATAATATTTGAAACGAATGTAGAAAAATGATGCGGAGCATATTTAGGAAAGGTCGACTAATTGATATGTCTCTGATCTCTCCTCGGGGGCAATTTAATACCTTAAGAATTAGAGTTCGTTCATAGGTTGAGTTTGTTTTTGTCGGGAGTTATGTTGGTGCAAGTTGTCACATTGTAAATATACACATATTTTTATTTTACACATCATTAAATTATTAAATTCTAATAAACAGTGATAAATACTAGCCAAAACTTATAATTCGAGATTTTTTTTTTTTTTTGAGAACTAATTCGAGAATAAAATTGACCGAGTTGTACGTAATTAATTGCTTCTTTTCTTTAATATTGTTTTGAATTTGATGAATAAATTCTTTGTTTTAATATAGTTTTCATATGCTAATTAAGCATATGAGTTTCAAATTAGGCAATAGCTAATATCGGATTGATGTAAAATTTTAATAAATATTTAAAGATTTACCTTAAAAAGAATAAAAATGATTAAATTCATCAATAAATCTAATGATGTGTATGGTGAAAGAGACTACATCATAAAGATTTAGGAAGATTGAGGACCAAGTCTAAGCCCAACCTCACCCAATTATAAATCAATTTAATCTTCAAATTAATGTCTGATTAACGATAAAGTCATGAACTTTGAGCACAACTAGGACATGATCAACCCAGACGACCTGGCTCTTCCAATTTTTTAAAGCTTGGACGGTGGGAGATAGGACAGGACAGGATATAGTCCTAGTTCAACCCAGGAGACTTGGCTCTTCCAATTTTTTAAAGCTTGGACGGTGGGAGATAGGACAGGACAGGATATATATATATATATATATATATATATATATATATATATATAAAGCACTAATTCCATTAAAAACATTAACTTCATAATTCATTGGTTGGTTTGCATGCCATCATATTTTAGATATTATGAAAGAAAAAAAAAAATGCAGATTCTTAAAAGAAAAAGAAAAAGAAAGAGAGAATGACAGTTTTTCTCTTAATTGAATTAAGAATATATTATTATTATTATTTTTTAAATTTAGTCTATTAAAAATGCATCTCCCCAAGCTGCCTGTTGCATAATTTGCAGCCATCTCTAAAACTCGCAGACTCTAGTCTCTAGATCTTTTCCCCATCCCCCTCCTCTGTTTAAATTTCCAAAGATGCCAGAGCTACGTTCCATTATTACTATTATGTTATGCGTATTGGCTTTCAAAATGTCTCCCATTGGGGGTTTTGATGCAGTGATTATTAGTCTCGTGCGTCGCATCGCCGAACCAATTAATGTGTATATGGATTTACTTGATTTGCTTACTCAACTGCTAGCTCGCATAAGAAGCGCACACAGTCCTCTAGCATTCTTCATTATTTTCCTCATCATATTTTGCCTTCTCCTCTGCTCTTCCCAGGGAAGTTCCACCTCCCGCCAGAATTCAGCGTCGAGCCAGAGTTCCACGTTCCGCCGGGGTTCCACCTCCAGCCGGGGTTCCACCCCTAGCCAGAGTTCAACGTCGAGCCCGAGTTCCACCTCCAGCCGGATTTCAACGTCGCGCCAGAGTTCCACCAATGATTCGTCGATCTGGAGTGCCCATAGTGGTTGGGGGAGAAGATAGAATCTGCATTTATCGCTATTGATTGAAGCAATGTCAACTCTCCAAATTATCAAAAATTTTGTAATGTATTTCAAAAGACAAAATACCATTAATAAAAAATATATTAAAAAAAAAAAGAAACTTCACTTACCCCCTATACTTTCGCGCTTTTTGCATACACTTTTTTATTGTTCAAAATCTCTCACTTTAATGTATCCAACTTTCGTTTCCTTTCACTTTGCTCATTCTGTTAGGATTTTCTGTTAAATCCTAACGGAAAGAGTGAAAAATTACAATCGTGCCCTTATTTTTTATTAAAAATAATTTTTTTTTAAAAAACATTTAGGGGTAGAAAGGTCTTTTACGCTGCAAAAGCTAACGGTAGGGGGTATTTGAAAGGAAACGAAAGTTTGATACACAAAAGTGAGAGGTTTTGAATAATGGGGGAGTGTCTGCAAAAAATCCAAAAGTATAGAGGGGGTAAAGCTTTGTTTGGTAATGGGGATGGGGTTGGCCCAAACACTGTTCATCATCATTTCCCAAAAAAATCAACATCAAAACATTTTAACTTTTTCATTTTTAATATCAAATCATTCATTTTTTATTATTATTCAAATAAAAAAATCACTACAAAACAAAACTTTTTCACTTTTCCATACCACTTTTTCATTTTTTTTATACCAAACATTCTTATTTTTTTTCACATCAATCTACATCAATTACAGTGTTTAGGCCATTCCATTTGCCAAACACCCCC
>NC_081542.1:419508-433335 GCF_901000735.1 Corylus avellana | reverse complement strand
CATAGACATAGATGCACATGTATATATATGCTAGCACCGTAGCATGATCATTCATTGGATGGTGCTAAGTGGAATTCATTTGCAGCCTGTTCAGTTTTTTTTTTTTAATTGAATAAGGAAGAAAGGACAACAGGGGAGGATCTTTCCTATTCCTGATCTGAATAGAAGAAATAATAGGAGATCTCGTGAGAATGCTTTCAAAAACTCAGCATGTTCAGTTGATTTCTTCATTTTCTTTTTCTCTACTATCGTGAATCTTGAAAAGAGAATATCGACGATAATAAGAAACATGGATAAAAAATATAATGCAAAACATGCATGATGCTATAATTGCTTAATTTTTACTTTGACAAGTTTGTTAAGGACTTTGTCAAATTATATAATATTTATTTATAGTGGGTCACTTTTGTTTTTTTAGGGTGGGCAAATAGATAGGTAGGAGAGGCGTTTGCCCCTTAATTTGGCTCCGCCATGGTGCTACAATGCATGATATCATTCCAACAATTACTTTATGAAAGATGACTTATTTTTCAAGATCGAGAGAAGTTTATATAAGATTCAAATTTGTAGCTAGGGTTTTCAGGTCTTATAGAAGGAAAGGGTAGGAAAATGGGCTCATGGAGGATCATTTTGAATTTGGTTAACCTGAGTCGAAAACTTCTCCTTGAGAGTTGAGTGGGGCAAGAGACTATTGTTCTAGGCCGGCCACTAATTAGGTATATTTGAGCAGTACTCACAAATATTTAACAAAAATTGAATCATCATATAAGTCTAATTAGTATTAGTCACCTTGAATTTTTATTGATGTTTTGATGGGGTTGGATCATGCTATGGTTCAGTCAGACTTAAGAGAGCGCTTGCGGTTTTCACAAACTAGGCCTCTTTTGTGCGACTCTCAGCGAGTAGGTGTTACTATGATCATGCTCAGATAGGATAACCACAATTAATCTCCCCGTCCTACTTTTTTTGCTCAAAAAAAAAAAAAAAATTGAAATCCCAATTAAGGATACGCAAACTGTACTATCAAGAAAATATATATATTTTAAAAAATCGAAAATTTCGATGATGTTATTTTAGATATCATAAATGGTGACAATTAACCATTGAAATGGGAGAGAGTACTTGACATGATTTGAGTGGCCTAGATGCATGCATTATTGGGGATGATTCAATTTACGGGTGGGCATCAAAATCAATGGTGGGGCCCGCATATTGAAAAAAGACTAACTAATTAAGTAAATATATCATGAAGCCCAATTAAGTGGCTATAATTTCAGAAATTAAGTGCAAGTAGTGGCTGGTGGCATATAAATTATATAGCACAAGGTTCCCTTCCCTCTCGAGTCTCAGCCTTGGCCCTTATGTATAGGCTATATAGCTCATGCATGCTGCCCACTCCATTCGATGTAACCTTCCCAACTCCCCTGTCCATACACTACATATCTTCTTCCATACTCATAGCCTTTGATTTTCCTTTTTAATCTTTTTTTTTTTTTAATTTATATTTTAACTTGTTGTAAATGTAACGGTGATTATGTTGTGCTTGTGCCTCCACAAGTGTAATTATAACATTGATATATATATGAAAAATTCACGTGAGCCTTTAAGCTTTTGCTACTTCAACAACACACTAAAGGGGGTGAAGATAAATTAGCACGCGGGTAAATTTTTTTTTTTTTTATTAAAATATTAAAAAAAAAATTTTATTGCCTGGCGTGCTTAGCACGTGGTGTGCTCTAAATCACGGCTCCACTAAAGGGCCCACGTGACCCTATTGTTTGGTGTACGTTATAATTCAAAATTAAAACTCCCATTTAATATTTTCACCTAATATCTCACACTCGCATTTAATTCCATCTAACATTTTCTACTCTTGCACCCATTCCAGTCTTTACACTTGCACTTCTCATGCATCAACGTCTCTTTCTTTATCTGGCCTTCTCTGATGTTTACATTTTTCTTTCTTCGATCTCTATCTATCTAATGCTTGCTTCACCATTGTGACTAGGTTGTTTGGTGTCTTGGTAGTGGAAAACATGAATATGTTTTGGCTTCTGCTGCTGATTTTCTGCTATGGGCATTTCAATGGCACTGGTGCGCGTGTCCGTGTTTCTACAAGACCGACTGTTGTTAACATTGGCGCTATTTTGTCTTTCAATTCTTCCATTGGGAAAGTTGCAAAAGTTGCAATAGAAGCTGCTGTCGAAGATGTGAACTCAAATCCAGCACTTCTAAAAGGCACTAAACTCAAACTTGCCATGCAAGATACAAAACAATCTAGCGGGTTTTTGGGAATCGTTGAAGGTACATCCTCTTAAACATCTCTTGTTTCCCCGTTCACAATTTTCTCATTGTTTCCTTTAATTAGACAAGTCATGTTAAAGAACTTTTAAAATTAGCATATATATATATATATATACTTTGTGGTTTGACAATTAATGTTTTAAATTGAAGGTTACAAAGAACTTTAAAATAAGAGAGTACATCTAAGTGGGTGTGTATATGCGCTTGTGTATATTTGCTTTAAATCAAACTATGCTTGTCTGCACCGGACCAGCCCGTGACAGTGGACTGTATGGTGCTAGTGGTGGCTTGATGGTGCACTTGGCACTTAGCACGAAGCATCGGGGGTTAAAGTGATCAAATCATGACTGTTTATTTTTAAACGGTCGTGATCATACAATATGGTGGTTTCATCTCAGCCACATGATCCTTCTTAGGTGGATCCAACAGTTGTATTTATTGGATTGTTAGTAAAGTTAACTGTAAGATCAAATCAAGTTTGATCAAATGGTTGAGATCAAGTGACCGTTACTAACAATTACGATCTAACGGTTATAATCAAATAATCGTTAATAATAATTTAATCTACTCATTAAAAGTAAGTGTCTGTTAAAATAACACTATAAATTGTCCACTTCAAACCTGTAACACATAAAAACTATCTTCTTCAGTCTTTCCAAAAATGTTCTATATTCTCAAAAATTCGAGTCTCTTACTTGCTTAGAATAAAAAATCTGAGTGTTCAAGTTTGGTTTTGTTTGTGCAAAATGCAATTAAACTACAAAGGTGTTTTTGAGCTTCATTGTATCCCAAATAAATATTTGTTGTAACTCTTTACATACTAATTCAACAAATTTGATATGGGCAACTATTTTCTTAAGGAAAATGACTTTGTAATGCACCTTAAGCATTTAATTTTATGTTTTCTATTTATGTTCTAACCACTCATAGAATATCAGACAGATTATACTTTTCATTGTTCTTTTACAGCTTTGCAGTTTATGGAGAATGATACAGTGGCCATAGTTGGTCCCCAACAATCAGTTATGGCCCATGTAATTTCACATATTGCGAATGAGCTCCAAGTCCCTCTCTTATCCTTTGCAGCCACAGACCCCACTCTGAATTCACTCCAATTCCCTTATTTTGTTAGGACAACACAAAGTGACCTCTTTCAGATGTCTGCGATAGCAGAAATTATAAGCTACTACGAATGGCGAGATGTAATAGCAATCTATATTGATGATGATCATGGCAGAAATGGGATTGCTGCATTAGGTGACCAACTCGCCGATAAACGTTGCAAAATCTCGTACAAAGCACCTATGAGCCCCAAAGTAGGCAGGAATGAAATCACCAATACACTGCTTAAGGTGGCGTTGATGGAGTCTCGGGTAATAATCCTTCACATACTTGCTACTTGGGGTCTAGAGGTAGTTGATGTGGCACGAAACATAGGGATGATGGAAAGTGGGTATGTGTGGATAGCTACTGATTGGCTCTCTACTGTACTTGACACAGAATCTTCCCTCCCTCTAGCAGCAAGGGATAGTATTCAAGGGGTTCTTACCTTGCGTATGCACACTCCAGATTCGGAACTCAAAAGGAAACTTGTTTCGAGATGGAGCAACTTGACTGACGGACTTTTCGGACTAAATACTTATGGTTTGTATGCTTACGACACTGTTTGGCTTCTTGCTCATGCACTTGACACATTTTTAAATCAAGGGGGACATATTTCATTTTCCAGTGATCCAAGATTAACCAAGTTCCATGGAGGTAACTTGCATTTTGATGATATGAGAATCTTCGACGGTGGGAACATGTTGCTTACTAACATTTTAGAGGTGAATATAAGTGGTGTAAGTGGCCTAATAAAGTTCACTTCAGATAGGAACCTCATTGGTACTGCATATGAAGTCGTCAATGTAATTGGCACAGGGGTCAGGAGAATCGGTTACTGGTCCAAATCTTCCGGCTTGTCAGTTGTGCCTCCAGAAAAGCTCAACGAACAAATAAATCGTTCCCACTCAAATCAGCTATATGGTGTAGTCTGGGCGGGACAAACAACTGAAAAGCCTCGTGGGTGGGTATTCTCAAGCAACGGAAGGCAATTGCGGGTTGGAGTCCCAATCCAAATTAATTTTCGTGAATTTGTTTCCCAAGTAGATGGTTCTGATATCTTTCATGGGTATTGCATTGATGTATTTAATGCTGCACTAGAAATATTACCATATGCAGTCCCGTATAAGTTCATTCCATTTGGAGATGGACATATCAATCCGATATTCACAGATCTTCTGTACAAGATTACAACGGGTGTAAGTATGAATTTTAATACATTTATTAATGTGATTTGGGGGTGTTTTTAGTTTTTGGTCAAAAAATGTTTTGATGCAAGATAAATGTGAAAACAATTTTTGTGCTTTATTTTTTTGAGCAGTGTTTTGTATTTTGGATTGTTTGATAATGTTTTTTTTACCAACTTAAGTATGCAATAATATGCTTTGTGATCCTAATTCATCGGATTTCCACTTCCATACAGGACTTTGATGCTGCGGTTGGCGACATTGCAATTACCACCAACCGAACAAAGATGGTGGATTTTACGCAGCCATATATCGAGACTGGGCTCGTCGTAGTGGCCCCAGTTCGAAAGCAGAACTCTAGTGCTTGGGCATTTTTAAGACCATTTACTCCAATGATGTGGTGTGTCACAGGTTTATTTGTTCTTGTTGTGGGAATAGTTTTTTGGATTTTAGAGCACAAGAAAAATGACGATTTTTGTGGCTCTCCAAGAAAACAATGTGTCACGATCCTATGGTAAGTCCCTAACAAATATTATGCTTTCTCAAAATGTTTTAAGCTAGAATATTAATAATTACAAGAAAAAAGATAAAATATTAATTAAATTATTAAATTAATCATTTTTTTGTCAATTTAAATCTTAACTAGCTACCTCCTTTTTGTATAGACATCTTACTTTTTTTAAAAAAAATTAATTAATTAATTAAAAAAAAAAAGAAAAAAAAAAGTCTTAACTACCTCTTTGGCTATATATTTGAGTAGTTTAGACACGACTACTACACTACAAGAAGATAAATTATGTACTTAAAACTTTTCCTTTACGCTTTGTAGATTCTTAAATCTTGATTGAAGTCCCCAAATTGCTAATTTCGTGATTTACTTTGCAGGTTTAGCTTTTCAACTTTGTTTAGTACTCATAGTAAGTAAAATGCACTACTTTGTCTTCATTAGCTATTTCTCACAGGCACAAAACATCTTATATATATATATGCAACTCCTTCCCTGTTTTATGTAGGAGAAAAGATTGACAGCTCTCTTGGTCGCTTCGTGCTTCTAATATGGCTTTTTGTAGTTCTAATACTCAACTCCAGTTACACTGCAAATCTGACCTCAATCCTCACAGTTGAACAACTTTCTTACTCTGTCAAAGGAATTGAAAGTTTAATAACAAGCAATGATCGCATTGGTTACCAGCGTGGTGCATATACTGAAAATTATTTAATTGACGAGCTCAACATACATAAGTCCAGACTTGTTCCTCTTGACACGGAAGAAGAATTTGAGAAAGCCTTGAACGATGGGCCCAACAAGGGTGGTGTTGCTGCAATAGTTGAATCGCGAGCACATATGGAGCTCTTCCTCTCCAGCAGATGTGAATTTGGTATAGTAGGTCAAGAGTTCACCAAAATGGGATGGGGTTTTGTAAGTATCATACCAAGTATTTCATTATTCCTCTTGGTCTTGTGGATAGAGACCGTCTAGCAACACCGTGGTGGTGGCCACCAGGACTATCTAGTGATCCCGCAATGGTCGTTAGATTACCAGTGTGATTGCTAGTCACGCACGAGGCGGCCACCACCATGAAAACTACAACTTTTTTTTTTTAAATGAAAACATTATTTAGGTTTTAGCTTTTAGAAACACTACTGATCAAAGCTTTATCAAACCAATTTTTTTTTTTTTTTTTTTTTTTAATGAATTCCACATATAACACTTTTTTTTTTAAAAAAAAAAAAAAAATTAAAACTATCAAATCAATTCTTAATTTTCACTTCTTTTTCAAAACTCTTTTTAAAACCTATGCTACTTCTCCAAACTTGAACATGGTTTTTGCGTTTGATAGGAGAAAAAATATTTCTATTAAATTGGTTATGGTAAAGGTTTAGATTGCATATTAATTAGACATAGTAAATATAATTTGACCCATGCATAATGATAAAGCATAATCAACCTGTCATGTTTAACTTGTTAGATTATGTCTATGAAAAATTGGTTATCGATCTTACTATTATCAGCTTATGATAATATACTTTTGTTGTACATTTCTCATTGATTAGGCTTTTCCACGGGAGTCGCCCCTAGCAATTGATATGTCAACTGCAATCTTAAAGCTGTCAGAGAGTGGAGAATTACAAAAGATTCTTGACAAGTGGCTTGCAAGAAAAGCTTGCAACTTAGAAGGAACAAAGCAAGACATAGACCGCCTTTCACTTAAAAGTTTCTGGGGGCTCTTTTTATTGTGTGGCTTAGCTTGTGTGGTTGCTCTACTTTTGTATCTTGTTAAGATGGTTCACTAGTACATGAGACATTCTGGCCGGGGCTCGTAATCATTTCTCTCATTTGTTAAAGAAAAGGAACCATGGTCATAAAATGGAAGGGTCGGAAGAAAGCGTAGCGAAGAGAAACGAAGGAGAAGAGAAAACGAAGGAAGAGGGTATCAAATGGAAGAGTCCAAGAACATGAATCTATAAATTTCTAATATTGATGTTATATTGGGTATGAAGCATAGTTAGTTCTAGACGAGTATCCTTCTTGTTGATAATTTAAGAGAGAGAAGAACCTACCTACGTAAGACAGATGGATCTCACAACTTCTTTCTAATAAAATTCGAACAGCTTAAAACCAAGAGAACAAAGTGGCCCTTTAGGTCCTCTTTCCCATTATCATGATAATTATTTCACAGAAATTATATGCTAACATTCGTTCGTAAGCAGTGTGTGGAAAACCATGGACTCTTCTTGATCTTATCACTTTCCTAAACAAGGGTTTAGTTTTTGTGGAAAAGGGGTACATACACAGTGTCGTGATCAATACGTTGGAGGAAGATATACGTTTTTTGGTTTAAAATTATTCCTTTAAAAAAGGTCATTTAAAATAACTTATCGATACATACACACCATTAGATTCAATGAAACAAAATCTAAACCGTGAAATAGTTCATCTCCATTTCAAGGATCCTATTCCCTAGAAATTAAGCCACTACAATTGGAATAGATGAGTTCTTTCTAAATTTTTTGACCGAGTTTTTTTGCTTAGATATCAGAGGCAAGGAGAAGATGAGAAGTAGAAATAAAGCGAAAAATATATGTTTGATATTCTAAATTGATTGAAGTTTAGTTTGAATTCAAATTCAAATTTGGGTGACATATAGAGATCTGAACCTGGTGGTAGTCCCCTGGTTTGATGGGAATACGACAGTTTCCTTCTATGATAAATAGCAAGGAGATGAATTGGAAGTCTATTAAGAATATGTAATTGTGTAAAAGTAGGTACAGAAGGTGGATATATTTAGGCTTCATTGCAACTATCAAGACTCTTATTTGAAGATGATAAATCCAAATGTCTTCTCTTGTAACTGTTGATTGATTCATCTTCAGTAGCTACACTTCTGTTTGAGTTCTTCTCCATTTGCCTTCTCTTGGAGCGGCTTTTAACTTCCTCTACCTTTTCATCAGCAAAACTAAGAAATGTCCGAAGACGTTTAGACCCTGAGATTGAACCAGGAGGCTTAAGTTCCTCTTGATAGTGCCTGCTGAACTGGCGCATCATCAGAAACAAATATACAACGAGAGCAAGCAAGCAAGCGGTTCCACATATGGCAAAAAGGCCCCAGAAGCTCTTAAGCTGAAGGCGATCCACTTCAAACTTTGTGCCTTGTTTAGTGCATGCACTTCTCATAAGCCATTTATCATGGATTCTCTGAAGGTCTCCGTTCTCCGACAGTTTTAAAATGGCAGTTGACATGTCTATTGCTAGAGGTGAATCCCGTGGAAAGGCCTGATCATGAGGCATTAAGAATAAAACCAAGTTGTTATAAGACAATAACTACCAGAAAATGATGATACTAGTCCAGACTCCAGAGCAATTAAATTTCATTCCTTCACTAAAAACTAAAAACAGGTACATTGGACTACTGTAGAAGATTTTATATATCTCTATGCAGCATTGAAGAGATATGACAAACCCTCTTCTGGTCGTGATCGTGATTGTGACTACCAAATCTCGTTTGTTGGAGGTGGTCACAATTACGGGGGATGAGGTTCGGTGGAGTGGACCAACTACCTCATTACCGCCATTTTTTTTTTGTTGACGCAGCAATGCTACATCTCATTGTCACATCAGTGCATAAATTGTACGTACGGCTAGCATTTTTTGTGTTATGATAGGTCCACAAGAGCCTGACATGAATTCTAAAAACAAGTAGTGCGGGGAAGTGTAAACTTACAAATCCCCACCCGGCTTTGGTGAACTGTTGACCTACAATGCTGAATTCACATCGGGTTGAGAGGAAAAGGTCTACATATGCACGCTCATCAACAATTGCTGCAACACCACCCCTATGGGGGCCGTTTTTTAAGGCTTTAGTAAAATCTTCTGGTGAATTAAAAGGAAAAAGTCTGGACTCGCGAATGCCAAGTTCCTCAACTAAATAGTTTCGGGCATATGAACCTTGCTGGTAGCCAATGGGATCATTGCTGTTAATCAGAGTTTCAATGCCTTTAATGGGAGAAGAAAGCTGCTGCACTGTCAAGATTGAGGTCAAACTTGCAGTGTAGCTTGAGTTGATTATAAGTACCACAAATAACCATATTATTAGCACTAGCCGACCAAGAGTGCTGACTGTATTTTCCCCTACAGAAAGCAGAAAAATGTGTTACTTGATAAGTAAACAAAAGCCGCCACCAATACCTATTGCATTTAGAAAGTACAACTAAATTAGAGCCAATTCACTTACTATGGGAGAAGAACAAGGTTGAAAAGCTAAACCTGCAAAATTAATCGAAGCACAAATGTGAGTGATATGCGGATTAGACTAAGAAATATGATAGAAAGAAGAAAAATCCCAACACAAGACTCTGTCTTGATGCAATTTTCAATAACACTAGTGTTTTGTACTTTTGTCATTATAAATAGAAGCTCTACCCATCGACAGTTCCTAACAAATTACTATCTCACATCTATGAAAACTCTGATTTCTACAGCAAAGAAGAGTAAGGGGGAGTTTTCTGCTTTCCCTAAATCAGATCGATAAAAGTCATCGGCATTGTCATGATCCTATCTCAACAAAGAAGAATGGAAAGGATAACTTCAGAGCAGATATTATTGTTGAGATGTTTACACATAGCTCGATGGATTTGAACCAAGCAAAGAGTAATTAAAAGTTGTCATAGGATGTGATATTCCCTCACCATAGAATAGTGACAACTTGTTTTTTTGGGGGACCCCGGAATTCATCATTTATTCTATGCTCCAAAATCCAAACAACTGCTCCCACAATGAGAAAAAAGATAGCTGTGGTACCCCACATCTGTAGAGTGAATGGCCTTAAAAATGCCCAAGCACTAGAATTTGACTTCCTAACTGGGGCCACTACTACCAGCCCAGACTCGATATATGGTTGTGTAAAATCCACTATTCTCGTTCGGTTGGTGATGATTGCGATGTCCCCTATTGCTGCATCATAGACCTATATGGAAGAAGAAAACCAGAGGGTCAGAAAACCAATACAACTTCACAAAGTTGTAAGCAAAATTTTGTTTTCCACTACTTACACCCGTTGTGATCATCTGCACAAGGTCAGTGCCACTTGGGTTATTACGACCATCGCCAAATGGAAATAGTTTATATGGGACGGCATATGGCAACAAGTTCACTGCAGCAGTAAATACATCAATGCAATACCCTTTGAACATGTCACTGCTCACTTCTGACACCATTTCTCGAAAGCTAACTCTTTTTGGGACTCCAATTCTCAATTGTCTTCCGTTGTTTGGGAAAACCCACCCACGAGGTCGCTGTGTTGTTTCTCCAGGCCAAATTACGACGCTTAGCCTTTGACTTGCACTGGAACGATTAGGTGGGTTTGTGTAAAGCATTTCTGGAGGGTCGAGTGATAACCCAGAATAATTAGACCAATAACCGATCCTCCTAAACCCTGTGCCAACGACATTAATGACTTCAAATGCAGGATAAATGAAGTTCCTATCCGAAGTAAAATTGATTGGTCCTGTTACACCAGTCATATTGACCTGCAAAATGCTCTTAAGCAGCAACTTCCCTCCATCAAAGATGTTCATAGCATCAAGATTCAAGCTCCCTCCTTGTACGTCAGTTAATCTAGAATCATTTGAGAATGAGATAACTCCCCCCTGATTAAAAAATGCATCAATTGCATGCGCAAGCAGCCAAACAGTGTCATAGGCATATAGACCGTAAGTACTTAGTCCAAAAGAGCCATTAGTACTCTTTGCACGAGTCAAGTTACTCCACCTAGAAACAAATTTTCTCTTGACTTCTGACTCTGGTGTGTACATACGCAATGTAATAACTCCTTCAAAGTCACCCATTACATCTGAAGTGACTGGAGAATTAGTATCTAGTATGGTAGAGAGCCAGTTAGTAGCAATCCACACATACCCAGTTGCCATCATCCCAAGGTACTTTGCAACGTTAAGAACCTCTGGACCCTGACCGGCATAAGTGTGAAGAACAATAATCCGAGACTCGGTTAAAGCAACCTTAACCAGCACATCGGTGACATTATCCCGGGTGGGTTCAGGGGGCATAGGTGCTTTGTATGAGATCTTACAACGTCTCTCAGCAAGCTTGTCTCCTAATGCAGTAATCCCATTTCTGCCTTGGTCATCGTCAACATAGATTGCAATTACCTCTTTCCATCCATAGTAGTCCACAATTTCTGCTATTGCAGCCATCTGAAATAGATCACTATGGGAAGTTCTAACAAAGAAAGGGAACTGAAGTGGAGACAGGGTGGCGTCTGTTGCTGAATATGACAATAGAGGAACTTGGAGCTCATTAGCAATGTGAGATACTACATGAGCTGTTACTGAAAGTTGGGGACCAATAATTGCTACGGTGTCTTTCTCCATGAACTGCAAGGCTGTTATGACAAATTAAAGTCAGAGAGGTTATAAACCACTTGTGATTCTAGGTGTGACAACTCAGTTCCACGTAAAGAAAAAGATTAGTTCACGTAGAGTGGGTGAATTATAAAGAAGGTCATTGGTGCTAACTCTCATATTGATTCATTACTAAGTGAGATTGAATTTTATAAGTGATTATAAGAAACTTCAATTGCAACTTAACTAGTTATTTTGGAGTAATAGCGCTAGATGTGATCAATGTTTTTCTTGGGCCATTACAAATGGTATCAGATCAACGTAGTAATGTCATGTAGTACTAGAGCACTACATGATATGACCTTGACAAGGACATTGGAGACTTATAGCATGTTTGAGATTGTGTTTGAAAAATTGAGCTTTTAAGTCAAATAGCGTTTTTTGGCAAAAGCTTAATTTTTAAGCTTTTGTCAAAAGTGAGTTTTGACAATTTTTAAAGCAAAAAAGTCAAAGAAGTACTTTTGAAATTTTTTACCAAACAAACCAGCTTTTGTTTGGCACAACTTTTTTCGGCACTAAAAATACTTTTTAAGCTCTCTAACACAATCACAATCAGGCCCTTGAGAGGGGAAAATTGTAACACCTTAGTCCAACATTGAAAAAATGATTAGCAAACATAAACTGAGTGGATTATAAAAGAGCTCATAAGTACTAAGTCCCATATGGGTTCCTTATTAGGTGAGACTAAGTTTTATAAGTGATTATAAGGAGCTCCAATTACAACTTGGACTAGTTTTTTTGGAGTGATAGCGCATATGTGACTAGTGTTTTTTCGGAATCATTACACTAGGTAACCTACCTTTAGAGTAAGAAGATGACGAGTGAAAAAATAGAAAAGAGATATCACAAAGAACTTACTCTCAACAATGCCAAGGAATCCGCTGTAATTGGAGTCCTGCATCGTAAGATTTATCTTAGTTCCAGCCAGAACAGTTGGATCAGAATTCACATCTTCAACTGCAGTTTCCATTGCGAGTTTTGCAACTTTGCCAATAGTAGACTTGTAAGAGAGAATAGCCCCTATATTTACAACATCAGGTCTTGTAGAAACATTTGTAACAACCCCATACGAGGAAATCCCATGGCAGAAAACCATTAACACCAGAAGCAACAGTGTATTCATGGTAAATTGCCTGATTACAAACCCCTAATTCTCAGCTTTCTCTGCAGACAACACAAAACTATATCATCGAGAAGAAATGAGAGAGCACTAATTGGAAACTCTAGTTTCAAACACTGACATATTGCAATTAAAAGATCCTATATTAGATTTAAGAAACACCTAAAAGTAGCAACATATGAATGAATTACTCAAGAACTTGAAGCAAAGACTGTAACATTGAACAATGTGCAGACTGATGCTCAAAACTAAAACATCTACAATAAACAAATAAATTTATGTGAAATGACACAACCAAAAACAAAAAAGTGACCAACATGAGCTCAAAACCAAGTGTGTTTCTGCACAATAGATAAAACCCACAAATATCACAGAAGAGCAACAAAACAAATCTAACCACGAAAGTGCGAAAAAGGTTCGTTTAAGGAGAATCTCTACTGGTAAAAAGCAACCTTTTTTCCAACAGATTGAAAGGCAATAGGAAGGACATAATTGTGGGATTACAAAAAGTGCTGATTTTTCATAAAGGGTATCAGAGAAATCTCGAGAAGTTTAGATTCCGCAGGTAAAAGGGAAAAAGATTTAACTTACACAGTAGCATAGTTAGCGGCCATTCTTGACTCGCAGGTGAAACCCAGAAGTAGACCGTTAACGCTGTAATTAGAACCCAAGACAATCAACATCTGATGAGGCAAAAATCAACAATAGGGGAATTATATCCTTAGTTATACAGTGCATACAAGTGTAACGGTGGGATTGGTAATGGTGCAACTTGCAACTGTCATGCAGCTATTGTATTGTATGGTGAAGATAAATTCTTTAGGATATTTATTACCAATGTAGATGTGTTGGAGATACATGGGTATGGAAGTCAACATAATAGACAAGAGAAAGAGACACCACTGGTCATCACTCCTGCTGAGGTTAGTGTTACCTGACCTGGAACGCTGGAAGAGGATAGGGAATTTCGAGTGCTTTGGTGGTGGACCTGGTGGTCCTTTATACACTATGTATATTGTTCACCAATGTAGCATAATTTCCATGTGGTTTAAAAAGAAAATTGAAAGCCATGATGCTTTCTTTGGAAATTTTGCTGACCAATTTCATAATGTTTTTCAGATGAAACCATAAATAAATGAGTTTAATTATTTCAATTTTATCTCACTTTATATATATTGATGGCACTACAAATGGGTG